>NC_090446.1:1192295519-1192609431 GCF_031143425.1 Pleurodeles waltl
CACCAGGTACCCACACCCAGCACAGCATAGGCTCTCCCTACAATCACCCATTAGATTTGACCAAATATAAAAGATGGCATTTAATATTACTTCAACCTTAATCCTCATCTCAATTCTGCCATTATGAGAAAGCGTTGTGTTCCAGAAAAAGGAAAGCACTTTGGTGTGAACGCATTTTTCATCCTTTGCAGGAATCAAATTCACAATGAGGTTGATGAACCTTTTGACTCACCAAGATGTCCGGTGAACCATAAACAATTACTTCAACACCACCCCAACAATTTAGATACCATGACCAAAGTGGCCACAAGAAGAAAAATCCTACCAGGAATATAGTTCAAAGCTTTACTACAAGCACAAGCTTAAAGTCATCTAGACTATGCACAAAACCAAGTTATGAAGATGCATAATCATCAAAGGCTGACAAAGCATCTGGCCAACAAGGCATCTCCAAGCATCAGGAAAGTGTCTGTCTCTGACAAAGGCAGGGCAAGGCATGCTCCATTTCTGCTCAAACTCCGGGCAAAGTTTGATCAGCAAACAATATATCAATCCACATGAAAAGTTCTAATTGGTTATCATGGTCAGACCATATTATGAAAAAGGGTTATCATGCAATTAGAATCATTGCACACTTCAGGTTGCAACAGTCCAACATTCTCCCAGGTCTGTCATGAGAACATCTCCTCTTCTGTGTGACTGCAGTGGGTTGTAATAAATTGTATATGATTTCAGCCCATGTTCCTGCATTACATCCATTTCAAGGACAACTGAATACAGGTCTTCTAAGGCTTAACAACAGACTTTTTACAAATGAGACTTTGCTTCTCATGGGAAAGAAATCTTAAAGAAGGCGTCATGAATGCGAAATACAAGCTCTGTAGGCCTCAGTATTGCTAACACAAGGAAAATATAAACTGCATTTGAATAATACTTGTTAATAAAACATAATGATATTTCATCAATGCAAGTAAAACATTTCATTTAAAATGAAAAGCTTTGTTATTGCATTACTTTAGGTATAACAGAGAAGTGCATTTTACTCATTTGCACTTTAATTTCAGTCATTAATCTTTCATTAAATCTAAGACATGCAAATTCATTTCAACATGAGCTTTTAGTTTAGAATCGAAATTAAACCTTTAACCTTCTAGCAAATTATTTAATTAGAAAGGCACCTAAGGCGAACAGTGAAATACAAGCAGATGGCAAATTTAAAATGAGTGTCAATGCGGCTTTCTACATTAGTTTTTCTCTCTTTTGCTTTTATAACTGAAACTTGTGACAGTCTGCTGACTTTTGTGACATGAGGGACGGAGCTAAACTTTATGCTCCATCATTGGCTTTTTAAATCTAACATGCTTAGTTTTCACCCATCCTCTTGTATCGAGAACACGTGTATCCAATCTTTTGCAGGGAAACTATTTTTCTGTTTCCTTTATTCTAATCTCTACACTAGATGATGACCTGTGCCTAGTTAACTTCTCTCTCTTCTGCTGTTTTTTAGTTTGTTGGTATAGCAGTCCTATTGCAGTCACATTCAGGTCCCATTACTGCTTTTTAATTCTTTTAGGTCTCATCTGTTGTTGAAGACCTATAGTCTTTAATACAGTAAAATAAATACAGAGTTGGTTTTGGGTCAGCATCTTGCGTTTGAATGCATGGTTTCTTGTTTATCTCACTTACCTGATTCTTATTTAATGGCTTTCCTTTCTATTATTTCTTTGTTCTGTCCTGGAGCATTTCTTCCTCAAGTTCTGATTTGATAACATTCTTCTACTCCTTGCACTCTGGAAAGGTCATTTTTCTTTTAGCTCCATGGATTCCATGTGTACTCTTACTAGCTCTCTTTAGTACTGCTTCCTCCCCCGCTCTTTTTGTTATTTGACCCCTTTCCCCACGTCTATTCTGTGCTTCCCCTGACTCTCTTCATCTGTTTTTTTGACATTATTAACAGTCTCCTCACCCCTCTGTTGCACCTCCATTCCCCTGTTGCTCTCACCAATTGGTGACTTCATTCCTTCCATCTGCCACCCACTCCTCCATTGGCCCCCATCTCTCCTCATCAAGGGCCAGATGTATCAAGGCGGCCTTTTGCGAGTTGGAAATAACGATTTTTAAGAAATCGCTATTTCTGATTCGCAAAATGCAATGTATCACATTTGCGAATCGGTAATAGCAATTTCTTAAAAATCGCAAATGCTATTACCGAATCGCAAATTGCGATACTGGCCCCATTCACACCTATGGGCCTGTAGGCCCATATCTGCGAATTTTGTGCATTTCCAAAATTGCGATTTCTTAACCAGAAATCGCAGTTTTGGAAATGCAAAACCCCAGGGTGCTGGGGGCCTCAGGCCCCCTCTGCTGCACCCCACAATAATGTTGTGCAACATGTAAGGTGCACACATGCCAAAAGGGCATGTGTGCTTTACATGTAAATTTTAAAAATGCATTTTTTAAATTTGCACATGGTTACCAAAAGGTTCAACCTGGTGGTAAATAGCGATTCCTAAATGCCCATATCGCATTGAGGAATTGCTTCTTACATGTGCTTAGAAATCGCAAATAAGGAATCCTTATTTGCGATTTCTTGTTTAGAGAGTCGCAATTTGCGACTCTCTAAACAGGATCACAAATTTACGGAATCGCTATTTTAGCGATTCCTTAAAATTGTGTTCAGAATGCCTTTCATACATTCTGAAATGGCTTTTTGCATTCGCAAACGGGCATTCGCACCGTTTGCGAATGCAAAAAGCTTTCATATATCTGGCTGCACATTCTTTAGCAATTTGCAACCTGCCCACTTTTTTTTTCATGCACTTTTATTCCTATTTTTTTTCAATTTACCGCTCCAAAATTGGCGTCTGCTCGCTGAAATATTCAATTGAAAAAGGAATATGGCAGCTAAACACATACATGGCACACCATGCAACAACCAGTACCATCATGGCGCACACTTGCGGAAAAAGCATCACCACATTTACACTGGTATATGCCATCACACTTTTGTTTCTTTTTTACGGATGCTGTACAGCTTTGACAAAACCTTGATAAGGCCAAGAGATCTGCATTGGCAAACCCAAAAGCGAGACACATTAGCTTTTCTAATGCTAGTTAAAGTTAGGGTCCTCCTATGCGCACAGAGATCTTGGCAGCCTGTAATCCCTTCAGGTTACTGACGGAAACACACTAGGTGTGTGGCTTTTCTATCGTGAACGATGTTCATCATTCCCAGGCACTCCCTGTGTCTTGGAAAGGTAAGTGCTAGGCTGTGCTGATCTCCTTCCCTTTGTGACGGTTTTGACATCTTTCTCTTCCTGTCTTTCCGATCTGTGGGGGTCATTCTGACCCTGGCGGTAAAATCCGCCAGGGCCAACGACCGCGGGAGCACCGCCAGCACCGCCAACAGGCTGGCGGTGCTCCCTTGGGCATTCTGACCGCGGCGGTACAGCCGCGGTCAGAAACAGAAAACCGGCGGTGTACCGCCGGTTTTACGCTGCCCTGGGGAATCCTCCATGGCGGCACATCTTGCTGCGCCGCCATGGGGATTCCGACCCCCATACCGCCATCCTGTTCCTGGCGGTTTTGGCCGCCAGGCACAGGATGGCGGTATGGGGTGTCGTGGGGCCCCTGGGGGCCCCTGCAGTGCCAATGGCATGGGCACTGCAGGGGCCCCCATAACAGGGCCCCACCAAGATTTTCAGTGTCTGCCATGCAGACACTGAAAATCGCGACGGGTGCAACTGCACCCGTCGCACCCCTCCCATTCCGCCGGCTCCATTCGGAGCCGCCATCCTCATGGAAGGGTGTTTCCCGCTGGGCTGGCGGGCGGCCTTCTGGCGGTCGCCCGCCAGCCCAGCGGGAAACCCAGAATACCCGCGGCGGTCTTTTGACCGCGCAGCGGTATTCTGGTGGTTCCAGCCAGGCCGCCGGCTTCCGCCACCGGCCGGGGTCAGAATGACCCCCTGTGTGTTTTAGCCTAGCTAAATATCTGGTGAGGAAAAATAGGTGGCGATCCCCAAAAAGAAGTACCGGTGGCTTCCACTGGCAATCACCAGCCCACTTTAAGCACTGGCTGCAGGTATGTATGCAACCACATCAAGACTGCTTGTGAAAATGATTGGTTCCAGTAGAAGCAAGCATTTCTACCACTCCCTCATTTCGGCTCTGATGACTTAATATTGGTCTATAAGGGTATAATTTGAACATGGCCTTCATCTCATGACATCTTAGCAAGGTTCAGCAAGACAATCTTTCAGTGGCCATGTTTGTTACACTACCAGCTATTGTAAAATTTACACCTGGTCCACCATGTCTGGAAGTAAGTATGGCCTATTTATCCAAGGTAAATAATGTATCTGTTTGATACTGTTGCTGTTCAAGATCTGGCAAGATAACTCAGCTAGTTGAGTACCTGAATGTTCTGCATGTGACCTGCAGATCCCAGTGTGAGTCGGACACTTCTGGGGTTCATCGCAGTAATCTCGTTGACTTGGGTAACACTAATGGCACTGAGCCAAAGCTGACTGGAAGGACAGCACACCTGCAGCTTCACTCTGCAGGTTTGGAATGTTTCCTGGCGATAATAGGCATGGAATGCGCTTAACAATCTCCAGCAATGACGGTGCATATTGGGACTGCACCCACCGTAGAAAATAGGTTAAGGATTTCACATTCATTGTGCGGCATGAAGTACCCCCGCACCCCCCCAACCTCCACTGCCCTCTTGCATCAAGAGTACTTTAATGAGGATAGTGAAGACTAGACTTGCCAGAATGTTTAGGGAGGCGTGTAGATGTGTTAACAGCCTTCTGCTGCTAAACTGCAATTGTGCCCTACGGGACTCTGCAATGTTCCAATGGAACTAGTAACTGTTACTTACAGTGGACCTATGCTGCAAGCAGTTTGCAGTAAGTACTTTACAAATGTAACATTTTAGGGATATATTTTTTGTTCCATTGCATATGGTTTCCTCGTTATTTTTTAAGATAATCGTTACTGATGTATGTGACCAATTCGAATTGATTCACCAGGGTTTCTTTTATCTTGCAGTTATTTGCAGCACGTTGTGTTATGCTGTGTTCATGTTGTGGTTCCTGGTCCTCTTAGATAGGTGGCGTTTTCATTAATTATGCATGGTTGGCTGTCTTACTTCATCCAGACGGACGCACCTTGGCATAGGAGGCCCACATGTCCCTGGCAATAGGGACAGAGGTTCAGTCCTCCTCCCTCCAGAAGGCTCAGTGACTATACACCTGTTGATGCATTTTGTATCACTACAGTGGTAGGTTTAGTCTTCTAAACATGGCAAGAGCACTCTCTGAACAACATGCACAACATATACATAACCTTTATAGGTCGCATAACACACTCCATCCATAGCACTCTCACAGAGCAGCATGCTTCAGCATCTCATAAGGAGTATTAGGCATTATTGAAATACAATTAAAATGCAGTACAGTATACTTGAACCTTGCAGTACTACTGGGCTATGATAATAGCAACACAGACATGAACAATTTTCTGTTAACATAACCTATCCTTACCTTTTACAACTTTACATACTTTACTCAGGCCCTGACTCCAAGTTGTGTTTTTAATTTCCATCATAGCGCAAATAGAAGCTTGTGCACTGATTGATTCTTAATTGTGTACGTACAACTAAACTCCACAATTTTCCCTTGACAGATTTGGCCACGACAACCAGATGAAATGTATCAGGAGAAAATGCTCATAAATAAATGCTTAACATTCAGTACTCGGAGCAGTAAATGCTGATTTCACATGTTAGGTCCTATTCTGATGAGGAGAATTCTGAAAAGAAGGTAGTAGCATCACCTAATAAATAAGCCAACAAGGGTAGCAGTAGTTATCGGGTGCTTAAATTGTCACCCAATTCTGCAAAACTCAGAATCAGGGTTTAACTCTCCAGCTCTGTCTTTAAGTTTGTATTATGGTCAGAGACACTGAAATTATGTGATTGTGCAGCTGCTTCGGTTTTCGCATAGTTGTAGAGTTGACACATTCGCCACATAATCCATCATGTGCTGCATAATCTGAAGATTTTAGCAACGGAAAATTTGTTTCTAACTCAAACGGTTCAAAAGTTACTAAAAATGCAGCAACACTTATTGCCACGCAGTGAAAGGCCCTTTGCAAAGCTAGACTTGTCACCTTTTTCTTGCTTATTGCTATATTTGAGTATCAAAATGGTACTAGTGAGGTGCAACTAATCCCCAGAGGATGCGTCCACTTCCAATTGTTTGAAGTATTAGCTCCACCTCCTTCGCTTGGAGTGTCAGCCGCCACCAAAGTTCCGGTATAGTTGCACCCCTGCGCTACACGAACACCTACACTTCCTCGTCACACACAGTTTCTGGTTAGCTGTACTCCATCGGGTCTCTGTACGCGATCCTTGTGATGCTCTCTACTGATTGCAAACATGATTCTGAATGACAAATCCTCCAGCAAGGGATGGGGCTAACGTTTTTATATATTTAGAAAACGTTGTTTTATAATACTTAATTTCTTACTGCTTTAAGTGCTGCTAATAGCAGATTTTACCATTACCCAATTTATTGTACTTAATTTGATGACCATGGAAAGACGGAAGACTCGGTTTGCTTTCCTATGTTTTGAACTCATGACCTCCAACAAAAGTTGAACTCACTGAGCCATCCTCCTGGTTCTCATCTGCCTGGATGTCACTGGATTGGATGTATTGTGACAAGGGAAAGCAGGACTGGAACGATGATTATTTGTAAGCAAGCCTAGTATTCTTGAGGTTCACTCACTATTTCACCTCGCTGGTGATGTCACAAATGAAAGAGGCTCTTTGTTCTAAATATCGAGAAAGGGTGGAATGCTGCCCTGGCCTGTGCCACAAAACTGCAGCTTCCTGCGCCAATTAGAAGCTGAGACATCACAGAATAAAATCACTTGTATTCAGAGGCAGATTTCGTGCACATGGGGATGAAACTACATGTTTCACTTGGCTCCCCCAGCTCTCAGGGCCTCATTTACAAGCTCCTTGTGTTGCTGCTGCATCATCTTTTTTGACGCAGCAGTGGCACTAGCAGTGCACTACACTGCTCCATATTTACAAACTGACGCATTGGGCCCAATGCGTCGGTTCGTATAGCCCTGCGTCACATTAGACCTGCACCAGGTATAATGTATACAGGATAGGCAGTCCCATGGAAAAAGCTACACAGAGCTGACACAGTGAAATTTACATTTTACTGCATCATTCTACGACTTCACTGCATCAAATTTTTACTGCTTTCTCAGAGCAGGTGTAAAACTGATGCAGGGCTTTTTCCTATGGGAGACTCCTCGCATTGCTGGAGTTTTGTCAGTTTAATGACACTACTCCAGCAGTGCCTAAATTTAGCACCCACAGATGCATCAGAATTTCTGATGCATCTGTAAAACCATGCGCCATGGAGCTCTGTATTGTAAATACAGTACATCCATGGCGTCGTCAGGAAGCGCAAGAAATCTGACGCATCAATGGCGATGAATCAGATTCTTGTAAATGAGGACCTCAGTTTGTTATCGTGAATGGAGATATCAGGCCCATGTAGAGCCCTGTGGGCATCTTCAACTCCGAGCTCGAGGTGGGTGAAACGAGTGGCAGCCTATTCCACAGAGATAAAGAAGCGGCCACTTCATGCACACTGTAATTTGCAATTTAAAAGACAATCTACATGGCAGAGTATAAGGGCGAGAAATATCAGCGAGAGCGAAGCAGCATCAATCAAAAAAAGCCCCTTTGCATTAGGGCGACGTCTTGGTGTAGGATGTGTATTATAAAGCACTATCCTGACTTTCATATCAATTCATTTTCTTCTTGTTATTATTGTGCCCTTCATCTTATCAGAAGCCCTCATTGAAACACGCCGCTCTAATATTACTAACGAGACAGGCAAAGATTGAATTACCTCTAGGGAGAATTCACAACAGGCTGGTGCCTCGCAAAAGACACAGGACTGAGGAACAGCCAGTCACTTATTTTGGGAATTTGAGGATTTTCTCGGAGGTTGGAGGCTGTTGAAAGACCTGTGTTTAGGGAAGTATAATCAGCCGCCACAGTCATCTAGTTGTTTTAAACAGGCCATTACCTTCTGCAGGAAGGTTTTGAGTTGTTGAAAGAGTGCTGCAAATACTTTCAGCACACTTTAGCAAAACAGAAATGTGCCCCCAGAGCACCCCCTTACACGTTTAAACAAGCATTGGCAAAGTCAATACATTTGGCTTGCACTTTCATTTATAAGCCAGACCCACTTGCGTTGCCATTGCTGCCAGGTGCACATACTATTTTTATTTCAGCAGCGATCTAGTAAGGGAGCTGCCAGTTATGCTGAACCTTGTTAGAAGCCCAGGGGTTACCACAAAAGCAAAATGGCTGATTCTGTTATACAAACTATTAGAGGAATGACCCTTTGGGGTCCCTAGCTAGTCATTTGTTTTGTCTTATAACGAATCAATGTGTCTTGCAGTGGAAAAAACCCCAAAAGGATTTATTTTCTATACAATACCTGTATAAGAAAAATAATTGAAAAACTGCACGTGACAAACTGTGATGCGATGACTGATTGCATTTTTCAGATATAAAACAGTATTTTAGGCGTTCAAATGGAAGCATTTCATAGAAAACAGAAGAGCATAACTAGATGGCCAATAGCATGGTGATGATACTAAAATATTCCTTTGGGATGATCCAATGATTGACAGTGGGATGATTGAAAATGTCTCAAGCCAGTGGTTGGAAGGTACTCACTCATGCCCGTCAATGGCTCAAAGGGGTTGCATCAAAGCCCACTCTTTGAGTATTGAACTCAAGAGGTTAGCTTCACCAGACCTAAAACGGCAATTTCTGGGCTTTTGGATTAATGAAGTGTTGCCACTTGGTGACGTTCAATGTATGCTGCCTTACACCGCCTCACTGGTCCTAGGACCATGGGAATGAAAGGGTCAAATGGGAAAGAGCAGATAACTTAACCAGTTGCAATGCAACCCTCAACATCAAGAATATTATGCCTTAGGGAACAGAACTTTAAGAGGCAAAGGAACACTAAGGAGAGGTGGCCACAAAGTGCATCCTTTGTATTTTAAACATGTTAGCTAAGTTGGAGTCATTCTCTGCAACCAGCCAAATAAGTTGTCTCTGACACCAAACTATAACAAAGCGTCAAACAACTTGACTCAAGTAATGAGTCTTTTGACATCTACTGTCGGTTTGTCTCTTTGTATCTAGAATTGTACCAAATGTTGAAGAAAATTAAATTTTTCTGAAAATAGAAGCATGCTGCCACTATGCATGCCAAATCTGCAAGAGTAAACTTGTGGCTGGATGTAATCTTTCTGATACTGCTCCCATTACTTTTAAATTCTTTTCAGATATTGGCTGTGGTGGTCTCACCCACATAATGTGGGATGCTTCATCATACACTACATCACCCCACCCTGGTAAGATGGTACTACCAGGGTGGAGTCAACCTCACAACAGTTAAAGGAGTTCTTAAAGATATGGTAATCTCCTGGAAAAGATCTTAAAAGTAAGGGTACAATCTAGGAAAGAAGCACTCAGGTGGAGAGGAATAAAAAAAACACCCCATAGCAATTCCTTGCCAAACTCATTTGTGGTGGCCATCAGCTAATAGTGGCAACCCCTAATTTGGGAATACTCCACTCCTCACCCTACTACTCAGTGAGGAAACCGAGATATACAAGGGCTCGTTGGTTCCATTATGTAGCAAGGTACATTTAAGCGCAAAGCAAAACCCTCCAGAAGATGTAATGTGGGGGATTATTTATTAATGGACACTACAATTATTGATACTTATTATCATAACTGAATGGTCAAAGATGGAGTTGTGAGTAGCCCTAGTATATCAGGTGAACGAAAGTCCAACTATTTGATTTTACATTTTAGCAACATCTTTATCCAGATCAAAAGACCACCAGAGGGTCTATCTCCCCCTGCAGGTTAGGCTTCAATGCTCTACGTTAAGTATCCGTTAGACCTAATGCTCAAATTCTCTGGAATGTGCAGATTTGATAGTCATTGACAAATGCCCCCCAATATGTATCAGTTAAATTGGATTTTAATCCCGACATATTCCAGGTTAAAAGATGCAGAAGGGAGTTACCTTTAGGTAATGTGATAGTGCTCTCATGAAAAATGTTATGTTGCCTAACTACACCAGGATTGTTTCTAGATCCCCATGAGACACAATCATCATTGATTGTGGACCCCTCCCTCATAAAGTTGGCAGTAACTTTCATTTAACAATAATGCACATTATTCGGCCAGCAATTCAGTTGTAACATATTTACAAACAATGTCTTCTGTGCCTCAAGTTTTTATCTACATATTTTGATGATAGTCTACCATACTGTATAGCCAAGTGCTTTGAGCGAAAATTAATGCTTTAAATAAAGAGACTTATTAACCTTCACAGATCAAAGTATTATTCAGAGAGAGCGTTAAACCCGTCAAGATTATATAATAATGAAACTTCGAAATACTAGCCTACAATTACATTTTGTTGACTTTTCAGATAGTGAGCAACATTTCCATTCAGAGGAAGTAAAAACAACTTTGTCATTGCGGACAAAAGACCAATTGACATCCTTTTCACGAACTTCCATCGTAGAAACATTTTCCTCACTTAAAGTGGAGAATTATAACGATATGAAAAAGGCAGATTCAGCTGTGTATTTACACTCTGGAAAATAATTCTTCTGAGTGTGAAACAGATATGTTTGTACATAGAGTCAGGTGTGCATGTTAACTGTACTATTTGAGGCAGAGCTCTTGTAAAGACAATGTTTATTGCCTTGTACATAAATCACATAACAGAAAAAATGACTAACATTCAATAATCGAGTCATCAGTTGTGCCAAATACGTTTGTTTACTGGTATGGAGCTAACTAAAGCCTTGAGTGTCCACGAAATGTATTTACTCTGATATTCTCTAATGTGAGTTAATACATTTAATCTTTTGTGCATAATATAATATGTGTTTATTGTATAGAACGTTCAATTTAGCAATTATTTCATACGCCCTTTTAATTTAGGGAATTATACATGTGCGTTCATTATACATATTTTCATAAATTATGTTTTGTGACTTCAATTTATATATGTTTGACAATGTAGATCACCATAAGACATACTTTAAAACAACTGATTAAATCATGCATAAATTATGCTGGGAAGTCTTCATCAAGATGTCATTATCTATTCTTTGGTCTCTAATTCTTATATTCCAGAGATCTACTTTGGTATAGTGTAAACATTGTGGGGACAGTGAGACAGCATACTGTACGAAGGCTAGAAGCAATTGTTGGAGGTTTAGAAGGTTGAAGTTTTCTTTCACTCAATCGCTTTGACTTCTTTATCCTCTCACTATTTTCTACTTAACTGTTTTGGCAATGTTTGACAAAAAGTAAGTCACAATATTCAATAAAATATTGGTAAGGTGAGTGTATTATTGTGTCCCACTAATGTTTTAATCTTGTGGAAGGGAGAATACAAGGAAGTTATTTCCTACCCTCACACAATTGTGATTAGGGTACAATAGCTGTTTAGAATAGTGTACATCAGGATTCTCTGCATTATTTCAAGGACGCATGGTCAGTGACCGACTCACAGACTGAGCTCTTTGATAGTTATTGAGAAACAGTGGGTTTCCACACTCAACTTGCATAACCACCCTTTCCATTTCATAATTTACAATGTATGTCCAGCCTCACAAGGAGTGGGTCCAATGGCGTAGCAGACCACATAAGAGAGGTTCAACCTTCTATAATAAAAAACCCTTTGCACCTGAGACTCACATCACACACTCAAAAGAGGGTGTTGATTTTTAACGCCCCCTACTTAAAGTGCTGTAATGTAGAGCAACACCACTAGCTTCAGCTAAAGGTGCAACAAGTATAATAAAGAAATATTTATTTCAGGGAAGAGGGTGAAGGAGCATATGCAAAGGTTTATGCAGCCCAGACTACAATGTTATCTACCACAAAGGCTGGTCTTTGGTGGTATGAAGGAATTGATCATTAAAATGTCCCAATTGTGGCCTTAAGCTCACTCTCAACTGCCACTTGTTGCAATCAAATGCCTGACACAATAGAATAATTTCAAACACCTTTTTTTTCATGGACTTCCTTAATTGAGCATTATGTCAATTTTGGCATAATTTAGTTTGTTTTTGTCTACTAACTTGGAAGGCATGACTCTATAAACAGAATATACTTACTGTACTGATAGAGATAAGGAGAAACTTTGACAACATTGAGTCACAACAATTTGGCACACCAAAGAGACCTCCTGCTGCAACAAATCCTACCATCAATGGTGGGAAGCTACCAATACTCACATATATCGCAGCTCAGACTCCCGCCTCACTAGCACCTCTCGGATTCTTTCAATTTTGAATAGCTCATCTTCAATATCATCCACTGTAGTTGTGGAGTCTGCCATGGATACGATATCTGCGTCTGCAACCAAAACATACAAAAGAAAGGACAAAATAACATTATAAGCAAGCAGGAGCATAATAGGTCAATATAGGGTATATAGTGAGATTATGTAGCATGTAATAGGAGTACCCCTGAAGGACACGGACTGATGGCTACCCCGAGGCACACTGGGGAAAAAAGTTCTCGAAGAAGCAGTACCTCCTTAATAGAGGAAGTGACAAGCATCCCCTCACTTTATGCTAAACATGAATAGAAAAATGCTTACAACTGTGCAGATCTTTCCACAGACCGTAAACACCAAGACATACATCTAATGATGAAAGTATGCTGCTGGTACTTTTGGTTGAATTATTATTGCTTCGTGCTACAAGGTGGACTCCGGGGACGATTTGGACAGGCTCCCATCGGCTGTAGAGATCATAGTGGGTTGATCAGGTTCCAGGTGTACTGTGGATACCTTCCACTATGAATGGGGGGCGGGGAGTGGGGAGGATGTAGTGCACTGGCCCGAAACATAGTGCAGTGGGATGAGATCTCTGTGGGCTGGAACTGTCTCTTCTAGGCTAACTAGCACTCTGTTCCCTGGCTAGTTCTTGTCTCTGCTTCTCTCTCAATCCTCAGAGTCATTTAGAAAGTAACTCTTTAGTTTGCCTTCCAGGATCATTTTCCTTGACTAGCTCCCTAATACCTAAACGGTATAAGAATGTACACACTCTTGCTTAATTAAGTGGGTATTGATATGTGTAGTAATGCCTAGCAATCTGGTGAATGCACTCTGAAATAAAATGAAATGAAAGTAAAGGAAATGGAATGGAATGCTATGAGGTTCTCATCAGTTCCTTGAAATATCCTGCTATCTCATTGTACGCAGGTCTTGTGGACTTAGTTGCCTCGTGATTCTATGTCATATGGGACGTATTCGTGCAGTACTGGCTTTGCAGTCAAAAGTACTCCTGGAAGGTAATGCAACAGTTTTGATACCAGGAACAGCCTCTGTTAGTAAAGCACCCTGATCCACTGCTCCACCTAGCGTGTATCACAGGAACTACTACTAAACAGAAGTCGGTGCAGTTGCTGCACCATTCTGTTTCTGCTTGACATTTGTCCCCGTTATATGACCATGACTAAATGTTACCTCTTGCTATCCTTACCCTTGATACCATTATGTTTATCACTGGTGTAAAAAAATAAACGCAGTTTGGTAATAGGCACTGTGCACCCCTCAGAAGCTAGGAGCCCACCTGGGCCTTGGCCCAGCTCGCATATGCGAAAAAACTCAGGTTTGATATTCGTTTGTGTTGTGTAACCTGACTGGTTGCCACACCGGCCATTGGGTCAGCCCGATATGGCCCCTGCTGGGCAGGGTGAGATCCGGGGAGAATGAGGTGCTGCTCACCAGCAGCAATCTGCATTCTAGGGCTGAGGGTTTAGATTTCTAAATATATATGTGGCCATTCAAGTTTCAACAAAGTGATGTTAGCTAAAGAGTCAGGAATGGCTGCGGGTTTGAAGATATGAGACGCGTTGGGGTCACCTGGCAGTTATTGCACCCACCGGGATCCCACGCGTTTTCACACGTTTACCCTTGGGTGAAAACTGTTGTCACCCCACACCTGCGGACGAGGGTGCACTCAGACCTCCACAGCACACACACTTGTGAACCCATCGAGTTCGCTCACTGAGAAGTATGACTCTATAGCAATAAAGCAGCCCGGTGTAAATAAAGTCTCGCTTTTCCCTCTGGCATGAACAGATTGCTCTGACATAGATACAGGACGGCAGGGCTGGCACTTCCACCCCAGAGCCCTGTGCCAGAAGCGCTGCGCCCTGACCCACTTCACACTTGGCTACCCGCATTACCATCAGAGGCGACTGACTTACTTATGCAGTGCTGCAATGGGCATGCAATATGCATGATGGCTCCGCGCCGGCTACGGGAGGGGCCCTGCTGCAATGCCAGGCCTGCGGAAGGCATCCCTCTTTTACACAGAGGATGACTAGGAAGGCGTAAACAGGCGATGATTTAACAAACACGCCAAGAGAGAAGGTCTATTTCATACAGATGGTTGTACACGGGGGTCTGAATGTTATCACGGAAATTAGTCCCGTAAGGAAAACAGTCACAGATGTGATGAGATGATAACCGGTCCTCTGCAAAAAATGTTGCAAAGAGGGACCAAAGAGCCCATGTAATTCGGAAATTACCATGAATGCTAGCACAGTCAGTAGTCTCCACGAGGCAATCAAAAACATTAACAGTTGGCAAGTCAAATCACAATCTGAAATGTTTATATTCACTATCAAGACTAAACCCCCACAGAGGAGGCGATTTCTGGAAGTTTCAGGAGCAAACATTTCCCGCGCGCTGGAGACATGAGCATGAATAGGAGCAGCGGTGCCCTGTGATCTAGTGCAAGCAGAAAATATCCCGTCCGTTTCCATCCCTCCATCGGTTGCTGGTTCGTAGTGAAATACACTAACATTTAGGGTTCCCTGGGGTCCTCGGGCCTCGTTGTCACTGCACCTGCTGCCCCATTAGTAGGTGCCCCTCTCATTAGCAGTTGCTATAAACCAGTTACTGACGGCAGCGCTGTGTTACAGCTATAAACAGTGACAAAGGCGCGCGTGTTAACGTGTGGGATTAACTCACTGAGGAGCTCATTTTAAGGTATCCTTGCACAAATGAAATAGATTTTTTAGGAAAGACTGATGCATGTCACACTCTTCCATGACCACGCATTAGGCGCCACTTCAGGGCGTGACACCTCTTGCAGTCTCACATCTCAGTCTTGCGCAAGGCAGGTCAGGTTTTCTATCCCCTCTGAACATCCATGTGTAGTGTTACGCTTTTACAGTCACCAACCTCTGCCTGTCAGTTCTCCATCTGCTGAAGATCGGCCTCCCAGGGGACTTCCAAGTCGTTGCGATGTGTCGCCTAACTAATTGGAGAGCTACACCCAGAAACCTGTCAGCGGTCTTCTGTTTCCTACCCCTTTTCGAGGGGTGTGGGATCAAACGCAGCAGGCAGGCCCCTAGGCGAGAACGTAGTGTCCTCTGTTGTTGCTGCCAGTGTGCGCCTTGTTTGCTGCATTCAGGGAGCTAGGCTGGGCTCTCGTGGACGTCATTTAGGGGTCGCCAGGGATCGCAGCTGCGACCACTGGCTTTCCCCTTGCGACCCCTGGTACCCCCTCGGCGACCCCTTGCTTCAGAGGTGGCAACATGGACGCCAGTAACAAATAGGCAGCTTGTACTTATGGACGTCGGTTGGAGTCTACTTTTCCGGTTTCTGACATTTTTTTTTACTATACTAATAGGGAATAATGCTACATTTTTCTCTGTTAGTGTAATAAAGAATAGCGTATAACTGGCTGGACTATGACCGCTGCTGGGAGCAGAGGTAAGTAAAAAAATACCTTTAAATATATGGAGTGTGCATGTTTGCGGGTGAGAGTGTTTATGTGAGAGAGAGAGCGTGTGTAAGCATGTCTGTGTGAGTGAAAGTAAACGCCAAATGGCGTGTGACGTCACTTCCACTATTTCTAGCATTTAGGTGAATTGACGTTCCCGCGGGTTCTCCCAAAGCATGTGGTAAACGCACACGGCTTCTGCAGCTGGGTACCTGTGGCCTGCGCGCCTTCCACTGAGTAGCACCTGTTTATGTTCCTGGGAGTCAGGTAGGTCCTATGACCGATGTTAAACTGTGTGTATCTGACCCAGGCATTACGTGACACCTCCGAGACTCCAGTCCTAGTCAGAAATGCCTCTTTTCAGGTCCCTTATTCATTTCTCTCGGAGTCTCTTCAAGGAGGGCTTTAATGAGCCCCAAACGCCCCTTACAGTGTTGAGACTGCTCTCAGGACCCGCCCCAACGTGCACAGAAGATTCATCGGACCATGCATGGTGGGCTTGTCAATATATTCGTTGCAATTGCCCGCTCACTGTCCTGAAGAACAAAAAGTGTTTTTGTGGGATACAGTATTGTAGATCGTTCTCCTGCAATAGCCTGATGCAGCCTTCTCCATACATGTCACCCACTCTTTCTACCAAGAGCCTACAGTCTCATGCTGTGTGCCCCCTGAGCTTCCAGCAGCCATGCGTAGGGAATGCCCAGTGTGCTGGAGGTGATTGTGTGTGCTCTGCACAGCAGCCATGCCCTGTAGGGTCTCACAAGCTTCAGGTTCATGGATAAAAGTTTATTCAATTCAGCTGGATTAATTAGAACCTAAAGAAGTTGACCCCTTTGGGCACTAATGGGTTCAAGACTTGGCAAGCACATGGGCATCTGATTTGCCCAGCCATTCCGAAACACATCGTAGTTGGGCTGTTATATAGTACAGTTCATAGTCTGGGACACCCAGACCTCCTTCCGTAACTGGTTGTTTCACATTATCTAGTGCCACCCTATTTCTCCCCACTCACCAGGTCAAGCCTGCCATAATGCTGTCCTGCTTGCAGAATATACTCCTGGGCAGCAGTAATGGCAGTGTGCTGAAATAGTAGAGAAGGTGTGGGAGAGCCATCAACTTTGACATCCCCAGTCTTCCTATACATCTTCCAAAAAGTTCCCTTGGCCTTCAAAGCCAAATCGGTGCTCTGATGTTTCCATCTATGATATAAGACTTGGTTTGGAACATCCACACTAGCAAATATTGAAATGAGTTCAGCTTCTACACTATGGCCCTCATTCTGACCTTGGCGGGCAGCGGAGGCCGCCCGCCAAAGTCCCGCCGTCAGGTTACCGTTCCGCGGTCGAAAGACCGCGGCGGTAATTCTGACTTTCCCGCTGGGCTGGCGGGCGGTCGCCTTCAGGCCGCCCGCCAGCCCAGCGGGAAAGAGGCTTCCACGATGAAGCCGGCTCGGAATCGAGCCGGCGGAGTGGAAGCTGTGCGACGGGTGCAGTTGCACCCGTCGCGTATTTCACTGTCTGCGCAGCAGACAGTGAAATACATTTAGGGGCCCCCAGGGGCCCCGCGACCCCCCCTACCGCCATCCGGATCCCGGCGGTCGGACCGCCGGGATCTGGATGGCGGTAGGGGGGGTCGGAATCCCCTCGGCGGCGCAGCAAGCTGCGCTGCCTTGGAGGATTCAATGGGGCGGCGGTACACTGGCGGGAGCCCGCCAGTGTTGCCGGTCCGACCGCGGCTTTACCGCCGCGGTCGGAATCCCCACTGGAGCACCGCCGGCCTGTCGGCGGTGCTCCCGCGGTCCTCCGCCCTGGCGGTCTTTGACCGCCAGGGTCAGAATGACCGCCTATGTCTTCCCATGCCATATACAGTGATTCTATCTTTGGGTGCAATGGGAACAAGCATGATTTACTCTAATTAATCCACAGCCTGAGATGTTGCCAAATGTGTCGAGCACAGTTGTCATTTGCTAAGTGCCAATGTTTCCCAAGGTTAACAACATGTTGTCCGAGTATAAGGATGTGATAGTGTTGCAGTGCCCCAGCCTGATCCAACTGTGGTGTCCCCTGAGATGCAGGGTGTTAGTGAGCGGTTCCACAACAAGTGCAAAGATTAAAGGTGACAAGGGGCAAATCAGTCCTATTCCCCTCTCAGTGCTACACCGTCTGGATATCACCTGTCCTGTGTGCATTGTAGCAGTATACATAGAGTGTAACGGTGGAAACCCCCCCCATTAGGATGGGCCCAATGCCCATCTGCTTCACCACTGCAATTATGAACCGCCATTTAAGTATTCCAGCTGCATTTCAAATATCAGTTTCCATAACTTGTGCTTCATGGGTAGGGAACTCGTGCAGTCCTCCATGTGACATACGGGGTTATTCCAACTTTGGAGGAGTGTTAATCCGTCCCAAAAGTGACGGTAAAGTGACGGATATACCACCAGCCGTATTACGAGTTCCATAGGATATAATGGACTCGTAATACGGCTGGTGGTATATCCGTCACTTTTCCGTCACTTTTGGGACGGATTAACACCTCCTCCAAAGTTGGAATAACCCCCATAGTCTCCAATACTAATTGTTATATTGCGTGTAGGTATGAAACTTATCTGGCCTGGGTATACCAACAAGTGTAGGTCTTGCAGAAGACTGCCTGCCAGCACCTTCCAAAGGATCTCATACTCATGTTCAGCATTGACAATGTGTTTGATTTCACATCAGCTGGGATCCTGCGGGGTTTGGAAAGAATATTATGACAGCTTCAGAGTCGTAGGTGGCAAAGTGCGAGCTTGCAGGTCTTTGAGTACAGCTCAGCAGGTCTTGGGGGAAGGACGTAATGTACGTCACGTAAACATCTCCAGGAAAGCCACTGGCGCCTGGCAACTTCATGTTAGCCAAGGCCTTCACTGTAAGTGAATTTCCTGGTACACACACCTCACGGGTAACGAAAACTAACAAACCATTGGTTAAAATGAAAAATATATTTTCACTCGCTTACCTGCTAAAAAAAATATTCAAAACAGTACGGTGGCCTCAACATTGCCCATTTTTGTGCTATCATTCTGTTGCTTGTGGCCTTTTGGAGGAGGACGCCCCATTCGGATATTATCCTGTCTGAACATCTCAATTCAAATTTATCCCGCTGATTTCCTGTGATATGTCCAAGTGCAGTACTTGGTTTTATAAAATGTTTCTTAGAAGAGTTCATTTATCTTGGTCACTCTGCCCTAAGCAATGCACCGCATCAACCTACTATTTTCAATACATTCCAATAAGTATACTCTGTAAGAAGTCGTTATGACCGTGTTTATGGGGTTATTACGTGTATTGTAATTGCATTAAGATTTTTTTTTTTTTGGAGAAGTGTGTTTGTTGGTTAACAATTAAAACATATTATTAAGAAGTTTTCTGTTCAGGAAATGTATTGTTTAGGAAAAAGCTAAACATATAAAACACTTTAATTAGTTTGCTCATTAATAATTTAGGAAACTAATGTAAGTGTTTTGAAAAGGTGAGATGATTAATTAAAGCGTACAAAATCATACAATTTTTCCAGACAGCTTTGCAGGTACATACATTTTGCACATCCCTAAAAAGGTATACGGCTTGAGGGTCCTAATTGAACACTGTATGCACAAAGAATGATATACGAAGCTGATACCATCCTGGCACGTCTATGTCGGGGGCGTATACTACATTCGAGAGGCTGGTATGCTTTGATGATTTGGGGGTATTGCTTTGAAATGGACCCTGCGTGGGAGGCAACTTCATCACCTAGGAAACAGAATCTGTCTTTCACTCCACCAGTTACCTTTCAGTCCTGCATTGCTAGTGGAGATGGTGGGGCCGTATACACAAAAAGTGTCCCATATTGAGTACCGACATTTTATAGATTGGGTGGCTTCATCCCAAGATGGCCACCTATCATCTTGGGAGATCAGCATCTAAAGATACAGCTTTGCAAGGCTTCTGGCAGACATATTGGGATCAAGCCAATACGAGAAACAGTCAGGTTGATCTCAGTCCATCTATTGAGTTTATTCCATGCTAGAAGTATAAATCATGTTGCTAGATTCTTTGATCAGTCAATCCTTGTTCATCAAACTGTACAGTAACAAGTAGCCAACACTTGTTTCATCACACCATGTGACTTTTTCAAGGCTGCAAAGTACAAAATATGTGTGAATAAGTAAAACAAGTGTCATATGAATCCATGACATTATTTTTTGGATAACCTATTCCATCACCAACACACTTCAGTGTGTAAGAAGAGCACAACTATCCAATAATTATCCCCCAAAAATCAAAATCTATTGTACACTCGGTTGGTCCTCAAGAAAACAAAAACATGGTCATAGAAAAGACAAGTGGTCTAAGAGAAAATAAGTGCTCCCCCGGCAAGAAAACAGGGGAAAAGGAAAAACACCTGATGTGAAAAAAATTCTACTAGAATCTCTAAATCAGAACCTACCGATTGTATATATACGAAGAAAGTCACGTCCAAAGAGGCATTTGTTTCAAAAATTGAATAGCTGAAAAGATATGCATACAAACCCTATATAAATACTAGGTAAATCAATGAATATGTGATCAATAAAAGAAAAATTGAATGGAATAACTAGACCGTGATAACTATCTATAGAGCTCAATGAGTCTATACATGCGTCTTGATAGTATGAAAACAAAAATGTCTAAAGGAATTGGTGAAGTTTCAACACCACACGTAAAGGTCAGAAGTGACAAATCTGTAATTATACTATGGACCATGAAAGGACCATGATACATTCTAATCCTGGAGAGGAGAAAAACAAAAAGGGGGAACCATAATAAAGAAAACTAATAAGACCAATAATATCCTGAAAACAACGCATTGAAACTCCCAAAAATTGTCAACAGCCATATGTTCCCAAAGTAATTCCTGTGTATATATGGAAGTCATTCCAATAGATAAATACCTGTCAGTAGAGTCCGGTCTCAGCATCAGCGCCCAAATATCAGTAGCCAAATTGGCAAAAAAACGCCAGTCAATAGGCGTGCTACAGTCTATCGAGCACAACGACAGACTAAGGATACGACACGGAAGCAGAGGCCATCTTTTAATATAGTAAAATCATCTGTATGACACCCCGTTAGTAATATGTGATACAGGCTAATCAATGAAAAACCCTCATATCAGAAAGTACTCTGGACCACCATTTGTACTGTACAAATCTAGTCACCTGATAAACTCATATCGGTCGCATAAGCCCCATTAACAGCGATATACCGATGCCGCATTGCTGCATTAATGCATATGACCATGCGGGAGCGGAGGCCAACTTGTAATGCATTAAAATAATCGGTATAAAACCCTGTTAATAAGATTGTGATACACTCTAATCAATGAAAATCCCTTATATCAGAAAGTACTCTGGACCACCATTTGTACCCTATAAGTGTAGTAGCTTGATAAAGTCGTATCAGTCGCATGAGTCCCATTGAGGGTGATATACCGATGCCCTGTCGCTGCATTAACACATATGACCATGTGAGAAAGTGGGTAAAAATGCTATGGGCTGTCCAGCCTAACAAAAAATGAATGGCAGCCATCTTAAACTGTCATTGAATCAATTATTACATGCTCTATTTGATGCCGACACGAATACAAAGTCCTAAAGTTAAAGTGACCATGTTCAAAACCTTTTTCCTGTGTCACTTAATAAACATTATATGAAAACCGCCATATCTACACTTGTTAACCCCACAGCCAATGTGAATGCCACCAAGCATGGTAGAAGGAAAATTCCCCGTGTATGCCTGAAAGCACTGATAACATTCAGGGGATATGTAAGCTGAAATGCATGGTATCAAGGGGAAGTAGTGCAGCAAGGAACAAATTTCAACTGCCACCACTGATGAGACAGAGGTGATGTACCAAACATTCATGTATGTCAAAGAGGGGAGAACACAGATCTAGATGAAAGTCTCCATGTAGTACATAAAAATCAGATATAGATACGAGTTATGTCATAAAGGCCCTGATTTATACTTTTTGCCGCAAACCTGCGCTTGCCAAATGTTTACCACCGGCTACCGCTATTCCTAGACGCCAGCCGGGCACCATATTTAAGGAATGATGCTAGCCGGCACTAAGGCCCCGTAAGCGTCAAAATAAATGATGCTAACTGGGCAGGGGAGGCGTAGGGAGGACTGGGGGTTGTGCGTCAAAAATATTGACTCTGACCTGACGAGCGTCATTTTTTGATGCACAACCCCCATGGACATGACTCCTGTCTTAGCAAAGACAGGAGTCATGGCCCCCCAGCCCAATGGCCATGCCCAGGGGACATCTGTCCCCTGGGCATGGCCATTGGGCACAGTGCCATGTAGGGGGGCCCAAGTTAGGCCCCCCTATGGCACTTAGAAAAAAAATAGAAATACTTACGTGGACCTACCTTAGATGGGTCCCTGCATCCTTGGGTGTTCTCCAGGGGTGGGTGGGGGTGGCAGGGGGTGTCCCTGGGTGCAGGGAAGGGCACCTGTGGACTGCTTCCATGGTCTCTGACCATGGAAATGAGCCCCCAAGTCCCCTAACGCCTGCCCTGACCCAAGTGGTAAATATTGGCGCTAAACAGGCTTAGTGCCATCATTTAAGGCCCTCCTCCTCCCATGCATCATTTTTGCACGTGAGAATAAATAAAGCGCAAATGCCTTAGAGTCATTTTTTCCCCGGGAACGCCTACCTTGCATCTCATTGATGCAAGGTAGGTTTCCACTGTAAAAAAATGACGTTATCTCCTATATTTTGACGCTAGACATGTCTAGCGTCAAAATATAAATATGGAGTTAAGTTTATGCCAGATTTGCGTAAAACAAAAATGACTCTAATCTGGCACAAACAGAGTATAAATATGCCCCAAAATGTTATTACGATGTAAGCCTGATAAGACAGTCATTATTTCCTATGTACAATTAAATATACATCCTGTAGATCTTAAAAAAAAACAAAATAATCATCCATAAACCATCAATATAAATTACAGTGATTCATGTGTGATCCATATCCAATTGAGAACAGTGGGTAAGTACTGTCAATTATATGTGTCAAGCAGGCAAAATATAACGTGCAGAAAATCACTGCATCTGTAGAAATCATGTGTAATATACATATATGTACCGTATTGATATTATTCCAGAAACACATGCAATTCCCTATCCACACTGAGTCCCTGGTCAACAGCTCGTAATGTTATAATCCATTTAGCCGTGCATTGTCTCAGGGCTCCATTTTTATCTCCACCTCTGGGGTGACTCACAATGTGGGTGATGCCGTGAAATTTGATGTTAAGAAATTCAGCATGATTGTATTCCGAATTGTAATGCCACTATGTCTGCATTAGGCAACATCCTATCAAAACATCTATATTAAAGGGGTATTTTTTAGCATCTTTTAAGAGGTCACAAGCAAAAAATAAATATTCTTTATATATATGTGTGTATATATATATATATATATACTCTCAAAAACAAGATTCTTGTGTTTCTTGTGAAATGAAATCACAAAAACAACACCTTCATAGAAAGTACTTTAAAAATTGTCACTTCAAATATATTCTGGGGGATCCTTGATTCATGGTTGATGAGTGCAGTCAACATTTTTGTTACTTTAAAATAAACGTTCAGTCTCAGCTGACAGCATACGGTTTCAAAATGTAAACAATAAAGGTTTGGGTCCTACAGGATTGTGTTGCTTGCTGTCGGGACACCTGTCTACAGCTTGTGGTACTGCTGGGTTCGGCAGTTCAATCTCAGGACACCCAATAACAGCCTGTGGGACTGCAGTGTTTTGCCACTTGCTCTCCAGGCACTTAGAAATGTCGTTGCCAATAGGCCTCGCGTTAAAATTCTAATGCTTGCAAACAGCAATGATTATGTCTTGGTTCACATGTATTAGCACATTAAAGGCAAAACTGTTGGCTTTTCCAAGGTGTGTTTATGTCGTCCCAGGTCAAACAAATCACAGTTTTTCTATGCTATTGGTAACACACCTGTTTTTTAAAAAGTCTGAATAGAGCACTTTTTGGCAGCTACTTCAAAGTATTTATTTTGCATAATCTATTTAATTTGAAAGTAAAACCTTGGCCAGACTTCTCACATGATAGACTCATTTGAATAGGTAGGTAGCCAGTCTTACAAGTCAGTACCTCTGGATACGAATAGTGCATGATTATTTGGCTCTTCGGCACTGGCAGCCCTCGCAGGGCAGCTTCTGCAACATGTGCTGCACTTGTTCATGCAGGGCGCTTCACAGTCTTGGCCAAGGATGTGTTAAGGAGTAGCGGTGACAGGACATTCATTTTCTTTTCTTAGTGTATATAGACTCGTCTAACTGTTGCTGCTCACATTTGTCTGGTAACTGACGCCTTTTGCAAGTTTTCTAATTAATGTTAGTCCATTGGCAGTGAGATGCTCGTAATTGCATCTGAAAGGCATCTTTGCTCTCTCACTCAGCCGGCTGTTTAACCTGTGATTGCATTGCGCCACTTTGCAACCCCCTGCAACCTCTTGCACCACATTATGCCTGCATCAGGCATGATGTATGAAGAGAGCGTTCTGACGCAGGGAGGCCCCAAAAAATGACGCATTGAAATTTACAACATTACAAAAAAAATTCCGTATTTTTTAACACCTGCCCAGGAAAGTGGTAAAATGACGCACCCATAGTAACCAATGGGCCTCCCTGTGCCTTGTTGCACTAGCGTCAACATTTTTGATGCTAGTGCAGCAAAGTGCCACAAAAGCGTCACAATTTTTGACACTACTGTGCTACCAACCGCCATGGTGTGTTGTACTATAAATTCAGCACAACCATGGTGTCACTAAGGGGTGACAGGGGAACGCAAGTGCCACTTTTCTTGTAAATCTGCCCCTTTATGTTTGCATTTCAGAACTCAGTGATTTGGCACTATGACCATCATCTATTTTTGTTTTTATCAACCAGTGTCATATTGCATGGTCATTGTTGGGTGTGTAGTTTTACTTTTAACAGGCTTACCATGGGTTCCAAATCCCAGCATACAATGTGCTGTTGGCTAAAATGCCAGGTTGGTCACTTGTCAGTTGTAGTTTAACATTTAACAAAGTTGTCTTGTCTCCTGTTTTAAAATTTTACAAAATGGTCTTTTGTAGTGTTTCAAATTTTACAAAGTCGACTACTCCATTTAGAAAACAAATATTGTTTCACTCAAAAATCCAAAGGTAAACTCAAATTATCGTTTGTGAGGATTCATTCTTTAACTCACATCATTTATTAAAACAAGAATCAGCAACGTGAATCATTTTTTCTTACCTGTAGTGAAACGTTTTAGATCAAGCTTCTCAACATTATAAATATTCCACTGGATGCCAGCAGCACAATCTTTCCCAACACAAATATTAAGTTATGGGCAGGTAGCAGTAGCAGAAGGAACATCACACAATCCTCCCAAAGATATAAGACAGGTGCAACTCAGGTAATGTAACAGGGATGAGTCACGCTGCGGAAGTTCACAGCAAAGTTGCAAGGAGATGTGTTGTGCTGCATCAGTTCTGACCACATGGCCATAGCTGGACTGGCAGAACACCTTTAGGCCCACTTCCAAGGGTCCAGGACTGGGGTAGCACACTTAGGAGCTAGGACTCACAGCAGACTGAGTCCAGGTGCTGGATTCAAGGTCGCGGGAGCCTTTTCGGTCCTTGAGGTTCTGAGCAGAAGGCCAGCCAACTGGCCTTTGTAGTTACTCTGTTAGTCCTGGGTTCAAGATGCAGGTCCAGTCCTTCCAGTCAGGCAGCAGGGCAGCAGGGCAGCAGGGCAAACGAGTATCAGTCCTCCTTGCAGAGCAGCAAAGCACCCCTTCTGAGTCTTCCACCGGTCCAGAGGTGCACTGAAGAGTTGAGTCTGAGGGTCCAATATTTATACATGGTACCTACTTTGAAGAAGGAGAAGGTTCTGGAGGTTTCCACCCCTAGCGCTATCTGAAATTTCCTGCCTCCCTGCTCTTTCCCCCAGCTTGTTAGGGGTCACAAAGGACTAATGTAAAACCCTTTTGGAGTGTGCTCAGGGAGAGCCTTTGTGATGTGCAAGTGTGGTAGGTGTCAGCTCCTCCCCCTCATCAGGTCAGAGATGGCCTATCCTGCCAACACTTATCTTTTCCTTTTTCACTGTCTGGAAACAACACACAAAGACCAACTGCCAGTTACCCCTAAAGATGTGACTCAGGGTGCAGACTGCAGGCACTAAATGTTTAGGACAAGAAAATGTCAACTTTCTAATAGTGGCATTTTCGGAATTGTGACTTAAAATCCAACTTTACCATTAAAGAGAGTTTGAACTTAAAATTCCTCAGACACCAAACTTGACAGCCCCACATGCTCCCAATTGTAGGTTATCACTTATCAAATGTAATAAGTTAACCCAATGTTATCTAGTGGGAGAGGTAGACCTCACAGTAGTGAAAAACAACTTTAGGGGGTTTTCACTATGAGGGCATGTAAAACTTAAAAGTACATGTCCAACTTTTTAAATATACTGCACTGTCCCCTCTGGGCAGATTAGGGCCTACCCTAGGGGTGACCTATGTGTACTAAAATGGAGGTTTGGGCCTAGCAAGAACGCGTCTTGCAATATCGAATTACAGTTTACAACTGCACACACAGGCTGCAGTGGCACACCTGAGGCATATTTAAGGGGCTACTTAATTGGGTGGCACAATAAGTGCTACAGGGCTAATAGTAGCATTTAATTCACAGGCCCTGGGTACATGATGACTTTACTAGGGACCTATACGTAAATTAAAGGTGCTGATTGTGTGTAAGCCATGTTTAAAGGAGAGAGCACAAGTACTTTATCACTGGTTAGCAGTGGTAAATTGTGCAGAGTCCTAAGGCTAACAAAAATAAAGTCAGCAACAACAGGAGGACTGAAGGCAAAAAGATGGGGGAAACTACTCCAAGAATATCAGGTCCAACAATGCATTAAATTACTGTTGTACAGTTTCCATAGGCTTATAAAGATAAAAAATAAACTCCTAGAAATAGCAGCCAAACCTCTTGTGGAATCAACATGCATTCATATAATTTTATAGGATGGTGAACGCTCGCCAACCTAGTGTAGTATGCTTCATCAGTGGGTTCCATATCTTGTACTTGAAAGCATTCAAGAGTATCACTGTCCACTGGTTGTCCAATGCCCTGGTCATGGGTTCGGAGTTTGAGTGCAATTTTGTCATTTATGTTGACTTTTATATCCTTTCTTTGTGAATGTCATGACGCGGGCCTCCGCGGCATCTCCCGCTCGGGCCGCGGTGGGGGTTGCGGTCCGTTTTCCAGATCGTGGGGCAGCCGCAGGCCTTTTTTCTGGCCACGCTTTGTTTCCTTTACCGAGGCGAGGCCGGAGGCCCAGGATTGGGCATCAGTCCTCGCTGCGTATAAAGCGTGCCGCAGGTGTTGTCACGGGTGCCTGCGCCCCCCTCCCTCGGTCCTTTCACTTACCTGGTGCCCCATTCTAGGGCCTTCTCCTTTTTCCTTCTTCTTCCTGGAGGAGCCATGATTTCCCTTTCCATTCTTACCATTCTCCTTGACCTTCCCTGCATGCATCTGTTCCCCTTACTACTATGGTGTCTTTTTCCTATCTTGTTCTATAGCCCCTTTCCCAATCCAAGATGACTTCTTCCTGCATGTCACTTCCTGTCAAGGGCTATAAAAGGGGATGGATTCTTCTTCTCTTTGCATTGCAACACTTCTCCTGTGGTGGTCACGCACCAGCTGGTCTTCTTTTGGACTCCAGTTTCTGCTCCTGTTTTTTTCCCCTGTCTTCCAGTGATTCTCCAGGCATCGAAGTTCTGATTCTCTTGTGTCCTCCTTCTGTTCTAGGGAGTTCCTGTCTAATAGGTTTTTTCCCTTTGGGGTTTTTACTCTGGGACTCCTTCTGGAGGGCACGGACTGCGGTGGCGTACTACTGTCAGCAGCACTGTGGCTACCGGAAGGGGCCAGAGTAGGACTTGCAAGAACCAAGGCCGCACGCCATCCCCATCGGATCTGGCCGGTAAGTCAAAGGTAAATAATGACAGTGAAACTGTTAGAACGGTATTCAAATTGTATGTGAGTGAGGTAAAATGTTTGTTTACTAGTGTCTCCCTATCACAAGAAACAATGAACCCTACTTCTACCTACCATCAGTGTGTTTTGGTGCTTGAATATTGTCCTTTGTTTTGGGGGTCAGGCATCTTCCCCTGGAACATAGGTACCACATCAAATATTGTGAAACTGTCCCTGCTTCCTAGTGCATGTTCAGCAGCCTCTGAAGGGAGGTGAGGAGGCAATGGGGCAAATTTCCTCAGGGCTCACTCCTTAAAACAATCCTTGCAACATGCTTTTGGTGAGGCTGTCTGCATGTGTAGCATGGTTCACATGGTGACTTACTGAAATCATAGCCTGTGCTATGAAACAGACCATGCCCTTGCTGCCAAGCCACACTCATAGCTGACTGGATGTCGGAAGTGGGACTGCATAGGCCTTGAGACTACGAACCACGCACCCAGCACCGAAGCATCTCCTGCTGTGCTACCAGCATCAATAGGGCAGTGGTAGTAAAGCAGTGATGGTCAGATCCCATTACTATCTATGGCCCTATCTATCTTGCAACAAGTCTAGAAAAGGAACACCATGGAGGCTGAGCATAAGAGCTCTTAGCTTATTCTGGACCTCAAACCCTGCTGAAAGTTTGATTGACTGCCACTTTATAGCTAAAGTACAAGCCTTGTGAATAAAAACGTGTGTTTTAGATTGTTTCACTTTAGAACCTTAGATGATATCATTGCACTGAGTAGCCTTTATCAGAATTAGTGAACCACGCCTTTTCTAATGTGACAGTTTTATAAATGACTCAAAAGGCAAGTCAGTTGCCTTGTTCCTGATATCTAAGCCTTTATTTTATAGAGCAACATTATAGCCTATTACCCGATACACAAGAAAGATAGTTTTACAGTGTGCTTTCTGAATTCAATTATTTGAATGTGCTCTCAGGTGTGGTGATCATATAAAAGGAGGCACCGGGAAGAAAAGTAAGCCAGGATTGAAATCAAGTTACCTGATTAGAAATCTTTCATTTCCAATCCTGGATGGTTTTACATTCTTTCCCTTTTCTGTCCTGATGACAATTTTCTTATTGACCCAAGAGGCAAGTTAGTTGTCTTTTGCCACCTATACACTGCCTTTAATACTGTTATAAATAAAGCACCATTATTGTATATTAAACCATATAAGAGAGTAGCCTATATACAATGCACATCCTGAACCGATCTTACCATAAATAAAGTTTCTTTATTGGTTATTTTAAGAAATTATGCTTTGAAAACATTTACTAACACGCGTCTGCTGTGTTAGTTAAGATCATTTTCTTATTGAAACTTTTCAGCGAGAAAAACGAATTCCCAATTACCAGTTCAGGGATTGCCTTGGAAGAAGTAGTCAAATTGGAATTAAAAGGAATTGCAGCACTGAACTGCTGCACAGGTCCAAGCGCCATACTGAAGTTCTTTTTGGAACTGTGATCTAGTCTTTGTTGACACAGTGGCACTAAGTTAAAGGCTCTTGGGAACATGAGCATGCTTCCCAAACTATCAATTTCTCTGACGAGTTTGTTTTGGTGCAAGCCGCTCTGCTGACTTTGGTGTGAAGACATGAAGGGCCTGATTTAGAGTTTTGTGGATGGGGTTACTCCATCACGATATCCTGGCTGGGGTATTACAATTGTATTATTTCCTATCTAGATCGTAATTCGGCAGACGGGATATTCCTCATGTTTGTAATGGAGTAACCCATCTGCCCAACTCTAAATCAGGCCCTAAGGGCTGCTTGACTTGAAAAGTTTGTAAGGACCAGCCTTTATTTTGTCTCTTAGTTTACAGGTATTAATTTGCTTAATTAAAAGTGAGTTGCAAAGGTCACCTTTGGATTTATGTGTGTTCTACAGATTGACATGAGTTCACAAAGGTCCAGTTTGAATACTTTAAACAGAGTTATTCCTGGAGCTGGTAATGTGAAACAGAAAAATAACTTTGAGCTGTGTTTTCTTTGTCTGATGTAAACTACTCTGGAGCATATCCTTTACTATGGAGAGAATTTATAAGCACAACATTGTTTGTATGAAAGTGAACCTGAGACAAGTTTTATTTCCTGAATGTTTATTTTCTGAAAGCCTGACAAGTCACTGAACTATATTTCTCTTGGACTTATAAATCAGACTTTCGTAAAAAAGCTAAAGAGGGCAGGAAGGGAAAATTGTTAGTGTGCAACGGCAACACCCAATTATTTATTTCCTTATGCTAAACAAATGTATTTTTGTTTTAAAACAGAGAGTTACTGGAAAGACTATATTTGTGTTAGTGCAGGCAACCAAGAAAGTTCAGATAGCGTAAAGGTTAGTGGCAAGAGTCTTAGGACATCATTACGAGAATGGTGCTCTTTAGACCACAAGACTCGTGGTGGCAGTGAGACTGCCGCAGGCCAGGCACTCCGACTGCCGCATTCAACCCTGGTGGTCGGGCTACCACCAGGAACAGGGTTCCCGACAGTGTGGAGACAGTCGGAGTCGTGGACAGCCACAGCGACACTGAGTTAAATTACACCGTGCTGATCTTGAGTCCAGTTTCTGCCCTTTTCATGGAGGAGACCCCACCGTGAAAAGACTGGTGGAAAGCCAGTGCTGGGGGCTACAGGGTGGCCTTGCGTTGCCCACGGCATGGGTAGCACAGGGGCCCCCTGCCCTGCACCCTCGGAATCCACGCTGTCTGCTACAACAGACAGTGTGTATTCTGATGGTGCTGGAAGCACCCTCTGTGCGACGGCATTGACCTCGGCTCCATGAGGAGCAAAGGCTAAAGTCGCCACATGGTTTCCACTGGGCTGACCATTGGAAACCTTGTAATAGGGCCGGGGGCGGAGAACGCCAGTTCCGTGGTGGTCTCCTCACTATGGGGCTAGCCGGTCGATGGTCGGCCCGCCAACCTCTGAATGAGGCCCTTAGTGTGCATAAAGTTCACATCCTCTATAATGTCTACAGTAATTTGTGTATTTTTATTTCCTTAGGTCAGCAATCCTTGCCTAATGCTACAGTGAAGAACTGGCTGCTGTCTCTCTTCCTGTCCCATTTTCCCCGGGGCCTCTTTTACTCGAGTCTAGCATTGGGTAGGACTCTCAGATGGACAAGGAGTTCAGGTATTTCTTTAAATCTGTGACATTTATTTCAAGGTGCTCTCAAATGTGACGATCACAGAAAAGAAAGCAAAGGGAAGAAAATGTATTATCCAGGGCCATACATTTTGGTCCAGCTGGGAAATGGTGACTGAAACCAGGGTCGAGGGACAGGGCACTGTCATTATTTTTTTTGCCCCGTGTCTCTAGCACAGAACCTGGGTACTGCCAAACTGCCTTTCCGGGTCTCCACTGCAGCTGCTGCTGCCAACCCCTCAGACAGGTTTCTGCCCTCCTGGGGTCCAGGCAGCCCTGGCCCAGGAAGGCAGAACAAAGGATTTTGTCTGAGAGAGGGTGTTACACCCTCTCCCTGTGGAAATAGGTGTGAAGGGCTGGGGAGGAGTAGCCTCTCCCAGCCTCTGGAAATGCTTTGATGGGCACAGATGGTGCCCATCTCTGCATAAGCCAGTCTACACCGGTTCAGGGATCCCCCAGCCCTGCTCTGGCGCAAAACTGGACAAAGGAAAGGGGAGTGACCACTCCCCTGATCAGTACCTCCCAGGGGAGGTGCCCAGAGCTCCTCCAGTGTGTCCCAGACCTTGGCCATCTTGGAAACAGAGGTGATGGGGACACACTGGACTGCTCTGAGTGGCCAGTGCCAGCAGGTGACGTCAGAGGCTCCTTCTGATAGGCTCTTACCTCTCTTGGTAGCCAATCCTCCTAACTTAGTAGCCAAACCTCCTTTTCTGGCTATTTAGGGTCTCTGCTTTGGGGAATTCTTCAGATAACGAATGCAAGAGCTCACCAGAGTTCCTCTGCATCTCCCTCTTCACCTTCTACCAAAGGATCGACCGCTGACTGCTCCAGGATGCCTGCAAAACCACAACAAAGTAGCAAGACGACTACCAGCAAAATTGTAGCGCCTAATCCTGCCGGCTTTCTCGACTGTTTCCAGGTGGTGCATGCTCTGGGGGTAGCCTGCCTTCACCCTGCACCAGAAGCTCCGAAGAAATCTCCTGTGGGTCGACGGAATCTTCCCCCTGCTAACTCAGGCACCAAAAGACTGCAACACTGGTCCTCTGGGTCCGCTCTCATCCTGACGAGCGTGGTCCCTGGAACACAGCAACTCTGTCCAAGTGACTCCCTCAGTCCAGGTTTGGTGGAAGTAAGTCCTTGCCTCCCCACGCTAGACTGCAAAGCTGTGTACCGCGTGATTTGCAGCTGCTCCGGCTCCTGTGCTCTCTTCCAGGATTTCCTTTGTGCACAGCTAAGCCTGGGTCCCCAGCACTCTGTCCTGCAGTGCACAACCTTCTGAGTTGTCCTCCGGCGTCGTGGGACTCTCTTTTGTGACTTCGCATGGACTCCGGTTCACTTTTCTTCTAAGTGCCTGTTGGGGTACTTCTGCGGGTGCTGTCTGCTTCTGTGAGGGCTCTCTGAGTTGCTGAGCGCCCTCTCTGTCTCCTCCTCCAAAAGGCAACATCCTGGCCTTTTTCTGGTCCTCAGGAGCACCCAAAAACCTCTACCGCGACCCTTGCAGCTAGCAAGGCTTGTTTGTGGTCTTTCTGCGTGGGAACACCTCTGCAAGCTTCATCGCAACGTGGGACATCAGTCTTCCAAAGAAGAAGTTCCTAGTCCTCTTCTTTCTTGCAGAACTCCAAGCTTCTTCCAACCGGTGGTAGCTTCCTTGCACCTTCAGCTGGGGTTTCCTGGGCTCCTGCCCCCCCGGACACAGTCGCGACTATTGGACTTGGTCCCCTTGTCTTACAGGTACTCAGGTCTGGAAATCCATTGTCAGTGCACTGCTGGTGTTTGTTCTTCCTGCTGAATCCCCCTATCACGACTTCTGTGCTCTCTGGGGGTAGTAGGTGTACTTTACTCCTACTTTTCAGGGTCTTGGGGTGGGGTATTTTTCTAACCCTCACTGTTTTCTTACAGTCCCAGCGACCCTCTACAAGCTCACATAGGTCTGGGGTCCATTCGTGGTTCGCATTCCACTTTTGGAGTATATGGTTTGTGTTGCCCCATACCTATGTGTTCCTGATGCAACCTATTGTAATTCACACTGTTTGCATTACTTTTCTTGCTCTTACTTACCTAATTTTGGTTTGTGGACATATAACTTGTGTATATTACTTACCTTTTTACTGAGGGTACTCACTGAGATACTTTTGGCATATTGTCATAAAAATAAAGTACGTTTATTTTTTAGTAACTCTGTGTATTGTGTTTTCTTATGATATGGTGCATATGATATAAGTGGTATAGTAGGAGCTTTGCATGTCTCCTAGTTCAGCCTAAGCTGCTTTGCCACAGCTACCTTCTATCAGTCTAAGCTGCTAGAAACACCTCTTCTACACTAATAAGGGATAACTGGACCTGGCAAAAGGTGTAAATACCTCTGGTACCCACTACAAGCCAGGCCAGCCTCTTACAGTAGGTTGGACACCTGCTGGTTGAAATTATTTTTGGTGTCCTATATATAGAGAAGTAGGACATTGTTATTTGGAGCTAGGTAGGCGAGTGCCAACCTGATCTAAAAAGTTTTGAATGCAATCTTACTAAGCACTGTGTAGGTTCAGAGCTACTGCTGTTCCAAATGCTTCAAATGTGAAGTAGCATTTTGCTTCAGAAGCACTCCTCATCCACTAAAGATGTACATACGTTCTGGCCCTTTCTCCATATTTGGAAGCACCTATTAATGTCCCTCAATTCATCTTATGGAAGCGCCCGGCCTAGGTCTGGAAGGCCAGGGTGACTGGGGCAAGTCAGTCACTCGTCAGGTTCTTAACCATGACATATGTTTTACTCCAGATGTGCTGAACCGTCTTTTGGCATAAGCCACATCTTTTCCCGGTGTCTATGCCGCATAAAAGTCATAGGTGACCCCTGATGCTTCTTGTCTGACCATGGACGATGTACACTGAAATATGAACTCGAGGCAGTGGAAGAAACAACAGAAGAAGCAATCGTTCAAAGCTCTCCTTGACTGAACTCCTCGTCCCCAGTGGAGATGTGATTTCATATTGCAGGAGATGAAATGCTGTAGCATCTTGTATTGAGGAGCAGGCAGCAGACAAATTACAGCCCGGAGGAACACAACGTGCTCTGGTGCAGAGTGGAATAATTGTGCTCGCTCACGACCAGTGACTCAGAGGCGCATTCCACAGAACAGCAATTAAAGGATGTTCCATTGGGAGGTGAGCGCGAGGGGAACAGAGGTAGGTATTGTCAGGGAAGTCGACAGTATGTTCAACGCCCCACACAAAATGTCACTTTGCTTCTTGAGCGCTCCTTATGAAAAAGGACATTTCCTACCCGTTTGCTTCTATTGCGTGCATCGTTAAGTGGCACTTTAAGTTTGCTACTTTGCCTTATGTAAATACCTGCTGTGAATGTTATCACAGCCAGTTGCTCTTGGTAATTTAATAGGAGTTCACAATTTAAAGGTAGAGGTGCTTTTTTGATAATTTTATTTTTTCATAACAATAACACTTTTACCCCATGATGTGTTCAAAAATATATTTATATTACTAGAAACTGTATTGTATACAGTGCTCTAGTTTTGATGCAATAACTGAGCAACTGAAGTGCAGTGCTCAAGAAGTGATGTCACTGTATGTTAACTTGTACTGCTCTATCACACAATAAACACATTTCAAGTATCAGGACCAGGAGTAGGGTCTTGTGAAGATCGGGAGAGTGGAAGGCCCCAGACAACAGGATTTTGCAGGGGACAGGTGCTGTAGCAGCAAGCAGAAAAGCAAGGTGGCACCCCGTCAACACCAGAAGGCCCGTCACGCAGGCCATCATCACCAGCAGGCTGTACTATGGAAATACGCTATACATAGGAATCACAACAAGCCTCCTGAAAAGACTACAGACCATACAAAACTCAGCAGCCAGACTCATCATCAACCTCCCCAGATGAACTCACATCACACCTCACCTCTAGAAGCAACACTAGTTCCCGATCCACAGAAGATGACAGTTTAAGATGTTGACTCACGCATATAAAGCCCTGCATAAAGAGGGACCAGCGTACTTCAACAAATGCATGACTTTCCACCAACCGACCATGATCCATCTCCCTCTTCCTTGCAGACATCCCAGAGACCACTGAGGCAACAGTGGAGGACGCTCCTTCTCACACCTGGTTGCCAAAGCTTGGAACAACCTTCCCCTGCACCTCAAAATTGCCTCATCCTTTCAGTAATTTCAGTAATTCAGGAAACAACTCAGGACCTGGTTGTTTGAATGAACATATCACAGCAAAGCACCTAGCAACCCTAGCACCTCAAGACCCTTACAAATCCTGATTGATTGATTGAAGGTCATGCATTATCATATCACCCTTTAAGATCACCAAAGTCCATTTAATAATGAACAAATCATACATAAGTGCCTTTCAATGTCACCCACCCTCCACTACTGCTTTCGTGTTACATCTCGTATCAGGCTGTTCCATCTAAAGCCCAAGACCTCTCTCCTTTGGGATCTTTTAACACCCACTCCCTGTGCATCAGTTGAATTCCTGTCTGACTCTCTATCATTATCCTAGCATACCCCTTCACACTAATCCTCCCCTTTGCACCTGCCCTCCAGTGGCGGCTGCCAATCAACGGGCATGGTGGTGAGGAACGGGGAGGAGATAAGGGGGGGGAGGGATAAAAATATTTTTAAAAGGCTTACCTTCGGGGGACACACGTTCATCTCCCCTTCTTCCTCATCCTGTTCCTCTTCCTGGCTCACACAGACTCCCAGCCAATCACGACGCTGCTGACAGCAGCGTTGTGATTGGTTTGAGCGGCCTGCTTCGCTGCTCAGACTGGGAGTGGGAGCCTGGGCATGTTCTCCACATGCAAAGTGCGCACGTCTGTTTGGCCGGCCCAACACGGCCGGCCAAACAGACATGTGCACTTTGTGCAGCAAAAGCCTTCCTCCAGCCCCCTCCCACTAGCCCAGTCCCACCCAGACCCTTACTCGCAGGAAAAATAAAATAATAATAACATCACGTTATTTTCATTTTATTTTTACTTTCCCACAATCCAGTGGGGCGATGCTCCTCTACCTTAGTGGAGGAGCCACCCGTGCTGCCCTCCAAAACACCCCAGCCCTCCGCTCTAGAAACACAACTCCCACTCATCCCATATAGTTTGCACCCAGGTAATGAGTGCAGTATCACCTTCCAGGTTAACTAACACAGAAAAGAAGAGTTTGCAGTGGAGGAGGCCAATAACAAGATCCATAAAAAAGGGGAGGAGAGAGTGAAACCTATCAGCAAATGGATGTAGCAACCAGAGGCACTCTCATTAATGTCTATCCCAGGAGAAACTGGGAGCTGTAAAGTCAGTGACTTCTCAAGAAAACTACAATCTAGATAAAACACTAAAGAGTGGCAGCATGAGAGTACAGAGGAGAAAGAGGAAAAGGCTCCAGGCAATGGTTAATTTGTGCTGTTGGGTGTACTGTGTTTTTGAGATTTCTGATTTATTTTGGCCCTGGTACTAGTGGCTACAAGTCGACAAGCCAACAAAATTAACAGGGAGCCAAAGCTGAGCCAACGGTCTGGCTGAGCTCTAAGAGCCCCCGCATGAGCCGAGCCCTGAAAATAGTTGAAGTTTAAATCATGCCACAAACATTATATGAAAATTTGATAGTCTCTCTTAAAATTTGAAAAAAAGTATTTCTTTAACACACAAAAGCGTTTTACCTTATTACATCAGATTATTTTTGTACCACACAAACCCTGAATTCATATATTGGAAAGTGATCTACAAAGAATAATAAGGAGGAGTTATAAAATAAAATATTTGCCTAGGATCACACAATTTGGTCAATTGGGGGGGAGCCAGGCCTGCCCCTGGATTTTCTGGTTTCTGTTTTTTTGGTTTCAACAGAAGGATATCCTGCCAGGTGAAAGTGCATTCTACAAATCTGCATAACAAAACATAACATAACATAACATAACATAACATAACATAACAACATAACATTACATTACATTACATAACATAACATAAAAGTATGCAATTCACCCACTAGATAGCTACCTCTTTCTCTCCTTTTTAACACTAACAGTTTATGCTTTGCTAATAATTCTTGGAGCATGATGGTGGGGGTTGGGTGACAGGCAGAAGCCACATTAAAGCTTGGCTCATTTTGGGATTGAGGATCCAAGAGGACCTCGAGCTGAGCCAGAATCAAGCCTCTGTCTCAAGCCTGGATTGAGCATAAGTGGCTCTACCCACCTCCACTAATGGCTTGGATTGCTCATGATGTAATAACATACAAATAGTGGGGGTCCCAGAGTGCATAGAGGGAACATCCTATACTCAATTTGTGACCACATGGCTAAAGACCTGGGTGCCGGGAGAGGAACGGTCTCCTTGTTTCACGGTGGAGAGGGTGCACAGGTCCCTGGTGTGGAGGCCCCCACCAGGGGTCCCAACCAACCTGTAATTGCCCACATCTTTAACTTTGTTGATCGTGACAAGATCCTTAGGGGCCTCTTGGTAGCCGGAGAACCTGACATGCATCTCTGCCCAGAGCTTTGGATTCAATACGTGTTGCTCCTTTCTGCACGGGTGAAAGTGCCAAATCAAGACAAGACTCTTTTCTTCTATACACCGGAAGCAGCTTAGACATGGCTAGAAGAGAGGCCCCTTCCTCGCACTGTTGTGCCTTCCTCACCCACATGTCCTGATGCTGTAGGGATGGGTATGGGGCAGCTACTGCTTTGATGTAGAGGCACACAGAGAAGGTGTCACTATGTTGCTGATTTGGCAAATGCCTCAGTGACATGCCACTCGAGGTCTTTGGATCTAGATTTAACACAAGAAAGGGCTTCTTTCTTCCCTAGGGCACCCATGACCTTGGTGTCCTGACACTACTTTCATACTTGGGCCTACCCTGGAACTGTTAACTTGTTACTAGAGTGGATGGGCATGAGGCTAATCATGTGGACCCTCCCATTCTTAGTTGTTCTCTTCTTTCTTTTGTGGGCAGTTTTTTTGAGTGATTAAGGGATTAGTGCAGAGGAACAATGTTGGGGTTGGCAACGGTTCCTAATTTATTCTACAAGAGGTACTTCATATTTACAAGGAATTGGGGGGGTGGTAGTGTTTGGCTACTGTTTTGTTTATCTGTTTCTTGGGTTTCTTTACACTCACATCAGATATTACTACACCTGGATAGGTCTGATTTGAGCCCAGATCACCTCTTCCACTTGACTAGCAATATGGTCCTGATGTACCCTATGACCGATCAGGTTGGCGTCGACACTCTGGGCACTGTTCGCCTCTTGACCTGGAATGTTAATGGGGTCCTGGACCCCATCAAGAGAGGCGTAGTGTTAAAGTAGGTCAAATAGTACTCAACCAAAGAGCTCCTTCTACAAGAGACACTAGGTGTCCTTTCCTTGTGTCCTTTCCTTATTTGTACAGAGTACAAACAGGTGTTCCAAGCGAGTTTCGTCTGGTGGTCATGGGGAAATGGCCATTTTGATACTTTGAAGATATCCTCTAGTAGTCAATAAGATATTGAATGTCAACTATGGTTGCTCCTCAGCATGGACATCAACATTGGCAAAGTTGAGTCCCCAGAGACCCCCTGGCACTCCTTAAAGGCCAGCATCAGGGGGGACATTATTAGCTATGCCTCGGGAATGCTCAAGAAGCACAAGAAGCACAGACAGGAAATGACCAATGTGGAGACCCACATCTTAGAGTTTGAGGCAGCGTATGCCATGTCCAGCTCCTCCACTGTCCCCCACTCTCATTAGAGACTCCCTACACCCACAAGAGGTATTGCTGTGGTTGCTTCTGGATGAGGCATAATGGCCTGGTTCACTGCAAGAGCCACATCTATCAGTGGGGTGATAAGACTAGTAAGACCTTGCACCAGCTCTACTTGAACACGACATATTGCACACATATCAGATGGGAAGGGAGTCAGGCACACAGGGGATACAACCATTGCCCAGTGTTTTGCCACTTACTATTCATCACTATAAGCTCAACCACCTGGGGAGGACCTTGAGGCCCTCTGGGATTTTGTAGACGACTTGCCCATTCATCCCTTGTCCGACCTAGATTGGAACTCACTGGATAAGGACATTACCTGTGAGTTGCTGGGGTTGGCTTTGTCTCAGCGCCTCCTGGGTAAAACCCTGGGTCCTAACAACCGCCTAACGACCTGTAGGTGGAGTTATGTTATTTAAAGCCTATGGAGGAGTGCTTATGGACCCTGTCAGGAATATGTTCCAGCTGGCTCAAGAGACGGGCACACTTCCCCCGACTTCTGATTAACTGAAATAGTCATTATACCCAAGCCAGGACACCTACCAGACGACTGTTCATCCTACCACCCTATCTCCAGGGGCGGCTCCTTCACTCTGGCAAAGGAGCATTGCCCCACTGGCCTTGCCAGAAGCACAAAAATAAACCAATAGTTTACTATCGTTTACATTTTCTGCTTCTGGCTCAGCCAGCATATGAAGGGAGGGGCAGGGATGGGCATTGGAAGGTGGGAGGGTGGATGAGGAATGGGGTGCATTAAGTGCGCATGTGTGTTTGGCCTGCTGTCTGAGGCCAGCCAAACACTCATGCACACTAAGGTTTCTCCAGCCCCACTGGAGAAACTGCACAGACTCCAGGACTGTGCCAGAGCGGCAGTCACTGCTGCTCAGACCAATCCTGCAATGGCCGCCGCTGCCTATCTCCCTCTTAAACATAGAGGTTAAAATTTGGGAAAAGGCTATGGCCAATAGACTACACTCTGGAACCCCAGGATCTTAGAGAGCAGACTGTTGCTGTGGAGCTTGGATGTGCTTAGGGGTTGTTGTGATAAACTTAAAATAAACCCCTTTTCTTGAAGCTCTGTGTGTCCTGTTAACTTAAAAATGGCAATGAGGATGGGATGCTGTGGATATATGGACAGGGGCTGAAGAGGATATATTGGACGCCGGATGAAGATTTCTAATAACAACACCTAAGGACATTCAAGCTCCACCACGACAGTCTGCTCTCTGGGATCCTGGGGTTCCATGTAGAACTCAGAGGCTAAAACATTCTAACATTCCCTTACTAAGGCACAACACTATCCAGTGCTGAAGTGCATGTGATCTGTGTCTAAAACATGGTAACCTTGGCTTCTCCATGATTGACATATTTGATTTACAAGTAGGTTCCTAGTAAAGTGCACTACGTGTGCCCAGGGCTCGTAAGTCAAATGCTACTAGTTTGCATGCAGCACTGGCTGTGCCACCCTCTACAGTAGCCTTTCAAACATGCCTCAGGCTTGCCATTGCAGAGCCTGTGTGTGCAGTTTAAACTGCCATATCGACCTGCCAAGTCTACCAACTTGCCAAGCCCAAACCATCCTTTTTATTACATGAAAGACATCTCTAAAGTAGGTTATGGTTGGCCCCAAAGGCAGGGTGCAGTGTCTTTAAAAGGTTGGACATGTACTTTTAACTTTAATATGTCCAGGTAGAGAAAAACCCTTAAATTTGGTTTCTGCCTTAAAACATCTTTAAGTGTAATTTCCAGTTGGGAAAAGATAGAAAATTGAGTTTGGTGTCTCTGGGCTCACAATTTAAAAACACATAATTTGGTAAAGGTGGTTTTTAAATTGCAGTCTGAAAATGCCACTTCTAGAAAGTTGGCCTTTTCTTACTTTAACCATCCCATGCCTTGCCTGCCTCCAATCCACATCTGGTATGTGTAAGCTTAGGTAACAGCTAACTTTGTGCATTACATCCAGACAGTAATAAATATAGGACACTCAACTGCCCCTGCATTCCATCTGCATTCTTAAAGATCTTCCTGGGCGGGAAGGGTGGACGGGCTCTCACACTTCAAAGGGTAGTGGCCTGACTCCACACAAGATACTGATAACCCCCCACAGATCTCCTGGCAGACCGGATTGTGTTGAAAGGGATCTGGGGCACTTCAAAACCACTCTTTGAAGTCTCTCCCACTTCAAAGGCTCATTGGGTATAGGTACTGGGCCACAGACACCATATACTCGGAACACTTCTGGACTGAGGACATTCTACCAGGAAGAAGGACTGCAGTACTGTCAAGAGGAGCTGCCACTGTGCTGTTTGCTCTGCTGTTTTAGCCTGCTGCCCGCTACTTCTTGCCTGGGGGTGTAAGGACTGGATCTAACTCTCTACATCTTGCAATCTAAAATTTTCCAAGGGCCTAACTGAGCTTGCCTCCTGTTTCTGAAGTCTCAGGGATATCAAAGACTTCACCTCCATCTTCCTACCAGCATCTGTGATCCTTTGTTGTAAATCCTGCTCTGCCAAGTGGTGCCAAATCCAGTCCTGGGCTCTTGGAGGTGAGTGTGGTGCTACAACACAAGAACTGACGCAATGACACTGGCGCGTCACTTGGAAGCGATGCATCCTGCTGCAGAAATGCTGCTTTGCCGCTGCTTGCATCGAAGCTGTGGACCCTGCTTGCCAACTACATTACGCAACAACCCCAACTGACAATGCAGCCCCAGCTTGGCCGATGCAGCACTGATGCATCAGAACCGGTACGCATCGCTGCTGGACGCATCACCTGCAAGCACAACATATCCCCTCCTATGGAACAACACATCATCACTGAGCCTTGACGCAACAAAGGTACTGTCACCGAGTCTGCATGACTCCTGTACTCAGCCTGCACTCCATCGCGGTTGGACTGCATTTTTGTATTTGCCTCAGTCTAGTGCAACCAGATAGTTTCAGTTGGAGCTATTTTCTTTTTAAGCACTGCATTATGATTTAATCTTTGCAAATTCATAACTTGACTTGTGTATGTTGGATTTTTGTTGTTTTGGTCTTGTTTGACACATAAATATTGGCTATTTTTCTAAACGGGGGTAGAGTTTTTTTGTGGTGTTTTTACTGTATTACTGTATGTGTGCACAAATATTTTAGGCATTGCCTCTCTAGTTTAGCCTGACTGCTCTGTGCCAAGCAACCAGGGGGTGAGCACAGGTAAAACTTTAATGGGTATCTTACTTACCCTGACTAGGGTTGTAGTCCCTACTTGGACAGAGCACTAATCTCTGCCACCAGAGACCCAGTTCCTAACAGACCCCATCATTTTGTGTTACACTATTGCTTCCCAATAGCAAATAGCATCACTTGCCACAGCCCACATCAGGTCCCTACCAGTGCATCACTTCGCCTCTGGAAGGAAGATGTGGCCTAGTGACTTTGGAGCATGAGGGACCAGGTTCGAATTCCAGCTTTAGCTCAATACCTTGTGATTCTAGGCAAATTATCTAAGCTGTGCCACAGAAAAGGAAAACAAATGTGTAACCTAGTCTGGTTCTGTTATGGAGCACTCCAATGCCCTTCAGCCAGGTTTTGACTATTAAAAAAACACACCACGCGCTACAGGGAGTGCCACAGATCTGGTTCCCGCATCTGGTGCACGCTGACGTTATAGTTCCTAGGGACAGTCTGAGCTGCTGCAAGACTCAGATGCACATTCATCAAGGAAAACGAAAGATAATAACCTACAACATATTAAAAAATACATGACAAAGCAAGGTTTTAATTTAAGTCACCTTTCTCCAGTAGATTACATCAATTACCTTTTCCTACTGCAGCACAGTTATATTTACCCACCTCAATCCCCCCCTTAATCTTTTTAGCTCCTCGTAACAGTTCCCTTCTACTTCCCTAAGACAAAGCAAAGCACATTCAGCAGTTTTAAAAAGGGGCATATGAGAAATTGATTTTCCGCAGATGTAGGAGTTTTTCAAAGAAGGCTTTCTATTCTTGAGGTGCACTGGCTTGCGGTTTGGCCCGACACACTGCTCAAGCCTCCGCTCACTGGTTTTGTGCCGTCTTAATTCGAATAATTTACTGAGAAATAGCATCAGTGCATTTTAATACTTATAATTGGAGAGTTTTGATATTCTAGTGTGTTCCATTACATTGTATTGAATTGGGTGCAGTATTGCTATTAAAAGTAAGAATGTTAATTAATACGCCTATTGCGCAAACCCAGTCAAAAGGCAGCAGAGTGCTGTACAGAGTCAAAAACAAACATAAAGTCAATGGGTGATTGGAGAGGTAGCTGGTTTGTGGATGGTTAATGCATTGGAATGTAGTGTTCTTTAACACCTTCAAATATTTCCTAAATTAGAAGACTGTTGGGGTGGTCTTAATGGCTATTGGGATGATGTTCCAGATACTGGATGTGTAGATGGAAAGGATCTGGGGCTAGATGTATCAAAGTACTGTTTAGTATTTCCTAAATAGCGAATTTTAAGAAATCGCTATTTGAGAAGTGCAAAAATAGCGATTCCTTGATAGCGATTTCTTAAAATTCACAATCGCCATTAGGGAATGGGACTCAATTCATCCCTGTGGGTCTGAAAGCATTTTTTAAAGCCTGAAGGCCCATAGGTGCGAATGGTTTTGCATTTCCTAATGTGCGAATTCCTTTTAGGAATTTGCAACTTAGGTAATGCAAATCCAAGGGTGCTGGGAGCCTAAGGCCCCTTTGATGCACCTCCCCCTCCCAAAAAATGTGTACATGTAAAGCGCACACATGCCCTATGGGCATGTGTGCACAAGGCACTTTAAAAAATGCATTTTCAAAGCTTTTGAAAAAATTGCACATGTTTACCACCAGCTTGGAGTTGGTGGTAACTGCATTTTCTAAATGCCCAGTTTGCATTTGGGAAATGCATGATACATGTGCATAGGTAATCGCAATTAGGTATTACTAATTCCTATTTAGAAAATTGCAAATTGTGATTCCCTATTCGGAGTCATAATTTTAGGGAATCACTTAAAATTGCGAGTCCCTAACATTGCAATGCGATGCCTTTCATACTTTGTGAAAGGTGATTTTGCATTTGCAAATGGTGAAATCTTGCAATTCGCACAGTTTCAAATGCACTATGTCTTGATACATCTGGCCCCTGCTTCCTTGTTTTTTCCTTTTTTGCCCTTCTTAGTCTGGAGTCTGGTGGTGTCCTCGTTGTAGGTGAGCTGGTCAGCAGGATAAGCATGGTGCTGGTCACCATGATTTTGTAAGTTTTGCAGCTAGTTTTGAAGATGGTGCAGTCTAGTAAAGGGAGCCAAAAGATGCAAGCGTGGAACTTGGGAGGCCCTGGAGCAGGGCATTACCACCATATAGATGCAAGAGTATGACGTCTTAAACAATAACTCTGAAGTCACTTTCTGGAAGAAACTATTTTACTTTCTTTAGAACACAGAGAACTGGTACAGGCTGTCTTTTGGCAATGTGTTCCTTAAGGGTGAGGCTGGTATCCAGGGTGAATTGGCATTAGGTGAAAGGTATGGTTTGTAACCATCCACGGTTCCTATAATTGAGGCAGGATTGTACTGTTTCTTGTTTTTAGTGCTTGGTGAAAAAAGGAGTTCTTTCATGGATAGGTTGAGCTTCAGGTTGATAAGCAGCCAGTGTTTGAGGCTTTGGATGCCTGAAATAGTGGAGACTTTCATATAGACTTGTGTATCATGGGTATATTGGTGAATCATGATGCTGTTATCTGTGGGTAGAGTAGCAAGAGACTCCATGCAGAGGCTGAAGATGACTGATGAACTGCAACCCTGGGGTACTTTGCAGGTGGTAGGGTTTTTGTGGGACCTTGAGGTGCCCATGTGAACAGACTGGTCTCAGTTGAAAAGGTAAGAGGAAAATCACTGAAAGACACTGCTGGTGCCTATGAAGGTGGGATGGTCAACTGTGTCAATAAGCTGCGAGTTCCAGCAATATCAGGAACCAGAGGCCATCTCCCTCTGTGGTCAGGATTGCATCATCTATGACAGTGGTTCTTTACATTGTGACTTCCTTGGACTACAACTGAATCACTAATGAAAGCTAGGGATCACCAACTAAGTAAAGTTTAGGACTTGGACTTCAGTATGGTACACAAACATGTAGAAACAAGTGTACATTGAATAAATCCACAAATTATGATTTTTTTTACTGAATTCTCAAACTAAAAATATGCAAAAATTGAAATTTTAATCGGAAGGCCACCAATTGTCCTACTAGAATTCATTTGCTGCACTTGCACTGCTCCCACAAATCAAGATAAGAAGCCCTACTTAATTTTTAGCATCCAATTTGAAATTCCGCCAGAGTGTTTTAAAATATGAAAATGTACTTTTTATGTATATATATATATATATACATATATATATATATATATATATATATGTAATTTTGTGTAGTTTGCTAGACTCATGGAGATTTTACACACCTTAGCACCCACCTTCATCTTGGGGTCCCTTCTGGTTTCAGTCCCTTCACCACACCTGCTACACAACACTCAGGGTTCGCTCAGGGCAACTGAACACTGTAGTGCGTTTTAAGCCCAGACGGGATCAAAGCTTCAGGCACTTACATCCTACTCCATGCCTGCCAAGTCACACACACACACAAACACATAGCTGTTTAAAAAAAACTATTTTATTGAGTTTCTGTTTCCAAAGAAAACAATAAAAGCATTTAAACTATAAGGTCAATTGTGGATTTGTTGTGGGTAGATGGTATTCATGACCATGTCGGGTAAGAAGCTTTTGACCCCTGTGGCAATCCCCTACAGTGGATTTCCATCTGCAGTTTGCAAGTTGTTTTTGGTATAGAAGCTATTTTACATCAATACCGTTTTCTCCAGTTTTCGCTTTATTGGCTATTGGGTGTACACTTTGTTAGATGGTTCCATGTCTGTTTTGAATCTCTACTCGTTTCAGGGCAATAATGCTATGGGTCAATGATATAAACTTGAAAAAAGATCTGCGTAGGAGAGAAATCCGGGAAGGCTTCTGGTTAGAGAGATGTGAATTGCATGGCTGACAATGCTTTTACGTGTTTCTCCAAGCCTAAATTAAAAATTGTAGGAGTGTTTTTGTTTACACCCAAGCTTGAAAATGCAGGAAGTTATTAATGCATGAACTATTCTATGTCCATTGATATTTAGTGGTATATAATCTGCTATGTTTGTATGTGCGTGGTGAAATATACAATTTTCATTGTAATAATTAGTACAACTTTATGGTCTCATCTATTGCAGTAATGTTCCTGCATCAGGCTGTTCACTTGATCAATCGTTGATGTTTCCATTCTCTGAATAACTCTGCATTGGAAGCCTTATGGCATTGGCTCTGTATCATTTTACTTCTAAATTCTGCAATAAAACCCATTACCTTTATTTTGATCTAGAACTCAATTATTGAGTGGATTCATTCAGCCCTTCCCATTTATTTATTGAATTGTATTTTCTGATTTTTTTGATGCTTTGGAAGGTGCCTTAACATTGGGACATATTGCCTCATGAAATTGAGGTTACACTGTCTCCGATCCAGTAAATGTTTTCAATTACACTAATTGAGGTAAAGTTTGGGGTGTCTAAACTTTGGGGTACCGCTTTTCTCCCACATCTGTATTAATAAATATGAACCCACAGGAGCCCACTTGTGCCTATTTTAAAGATCTGCTCTTATATTAGAGATGCGTCAGCCCCAGAAAGACGACTGCTCTCCGTTATGAATGAAAGCATACTCACCAGTTAGTTACCATATTTTACTAATCTATTGACCTTTGAGGTGGGTAAAGTCCTAGGGGCATATTTATACTCCTTTTGCGCCGAATTTGCGTCGTTTTTTTCGACGCAAATTCGGCGCAAAACTAACGCCATATTTATACTTTGGCGTTAGACGCGTCTAGCGCCAAACTATGAGTAAAGAGCGTCATTTTTTTGCGTGAACGCCTTCCTTGCGTTAATGAGATGCAAGGTAGGCGTTCCCGTCTAAAAAAATGACTGCGCCGCAAATGCGTCGTATTTATACTCCCGGGCAAAAATGACGCCCGGGAGTCGGCGGGGCAAAAAACCCCGCATTTGTGCCGGATTTTAGCGCCTGGGTCAGGGCAGGCGTTAAGGAACCTGTGGGCTCAAAATGAGCCCACAGCTGCCCTCCCATGCCCCCAGGGCCCCCCCCTGCCACCCTTGCCCACCCCAGGAGGACACCCAAGGCTGGAGGGACCCACCCCAGGGACATTCAGGTAAGTTCAGGTAAGTATAATTTTTTTTTTTTTATATATTTTTTTTTGGCATAGGGGGGCCTGATTTGTGCCCCCCTACATGCCACAATGCCCAATGACCATGCCCAGGGGACATAAGTCCCCTGGGCATGGCCATTGGGCAAGGGGGCATGACTCCTGTCTTTACTAAGACAGGAGTCATGTAAATGGCGTCTGGGCATCGTTAAAAATGGCGCAAATCGGGTAGAGGCGATTTTTTGCGTCAACCTGACTTGCACCATTTTTAAGACGCCCTAGCACCATTTTTCCCAACGCCGGCGCTGCCTGGTGTACGTGGTTTTTTTCCACGCACACCAGGCAGCGCCGGTCTGCTTGCGCCGGCTAACGCCATTCAATAAATACGGCGCCCGCATGGCGCTTCAGAATGGCGTTAGCCGGCGCAAAAAATTTTGACGCTAAACTGCGTTAGCGCAGTTTAGCGTCAAAAAGTATAAATACGGGCCCTAGTATTTTTACAAAGCTACGGAATTCACTGGACATTCAATGTTTCCATCTTGTCTATCAACAGACTCCTAAACCTGCTTCGGGCTAAAAAGGTAAGCCTTTAAAGTTCAGCTTTACTGACCTTGAAACTCCAATTTTAAATTGTAGGTTTTTGAAACTTCAGTGATGAACGCACTAGCACTCGAGAGGCAACAGGCAATACTTCACAAATTTATTGTCCAGAAGGTCTGAGTCCTTGAGGTCTAAGAGAACTGGGCTGACACAGCTGTATCATCAAATCACTAGCAACTGAAAGAGAAACTTTAGCAAAAGACTTTTAAAAAATCATGGCCTAAAATGTTTTAGATGCAGTGCAACAGCTAAGTAATTTTATAGCGCCCTTGTAAAGTACAATACAGGCACACTCTCGATTAAGGAAAGGGTCGCCCCACTGACGAAAAGCAGAAAAATAAATAGATAATGAAAGTATTTTATTATCCCTTTATTTTTCTGCCTTCGTAGGGCGGGGCCAGCCTCCTCCGTGTCAAGTGGAAGAGGAGTGGTATGTGCGCTTCAAAGCCCACATGTCAGTTTGGCAGGCCGGCCGAACTGACATGCGCACTTTGAAACTCTCCACCTGGCTGTATTTTACAGCTTGGTGGAGACCAAGCTCAGTGCCCCACTCCCTACCTCAGCAGCATTTTTGCCCGATCATGCCAATCGAGGCACTTTTTTCACGCTGTGTAATAGCATGAGAAAAGTGTTGTGATTGTTTGGGGAGCGAAGCACACGAGACGAGGTGGCTGGCAGGAGAGGCAGATTGTGTATGGGCAAGTAAGTCTATTTATTTATTTGTTTAAATGCCTCCTGCGCCATCTGCTCCACCTGCTGCCCTTGTCCCACCCGCATTCCTTCCTGGCAGCCGCCGCAACTGGATTAAAGATAATTTATCCTAAAGAAAGCTCATAGGTCTCTTGTGACAATGTACCATGTAACATAATCATAGTTTGCGCATTGGTGCAATCTGTTCATGAAGGCAGTGAAATCAGAAAAAAATCTGTTCATTGTCCGCTCTCTGAAATGAGAGACATTCTAGTTTGGTCAGATTTAAGTGCACTCAATATGCTTTGTTTTGCTATATAATAGTTCTAAAGAACTTGGCGTCCATCCGAGGAATGACAACAACCACTGATTCTACCTCTGTACAACACAAACTCCACAAAGGCAGCCCGAACAATGACAAGCTGGATCTTTTTGTGTGGGAAGGTTTGAACGTTGTGAGCTAGGAACACAAGGAAATAATAATGTTGACTTGAGTTAGATGTGATCGTTAATGAATGTGAAACCAGAAAGTAACATCTCTTCACTGGAAAAACCAGGCCATGGAGTAAACTTTAGGAAACATTGACGTAAACATGTGTAACTTAATTGTTAGCCCGAATACTTCTGTTCCACGTGAAAATATGAACTATAATAAATAAATATATTTAAAACATATTGTGTTAAAATAAACTTTACGCGAATATCTCCTTACACAAACGCCTACCTGTTTTAAATTTCCAGTTCTCCGAAAGGTGCTTCCCTCTTAATGCAAGACTGGGTAATATATTGCTCTAGCTTCAGTTTTGACACATTTGGGAGCAAGTGCTAAAGAGTGGGTTACGGTGCTTGTGAAACCTACTCAGAGGCATATTACAGAGATATAACTGTGCCTCTTCAGTTGAATTTGCACCTCACCTCACAGGAAATTCAATTTTGCACCCTTTATATCTTAGCCCTTCCTCATCCACTGGCCAGTTTGTAGGTTTGGCACAGATTGCTCACAGGGACCTAAAGTTACAAAGATGTCGCAAAACCTATCACTTTTCCAAATAAAAGGAGTTTGCCTGGAGGACATTTTCTCAATTCATAACTGCAAAACTGATGAATGAGGGTCCAACAAACGTTAACAGGACGGAGGCATGTGCATCATTATGTGTGGTTCATTTTGGTCTGGCCACTTTGGCAATATAAGCAAAATTGTGACTGCCCAGAGCACATGCTCCGACTATGCAACCTATTTTGGGGACAATAGAACAGTAGGCCCTGCCCACTACACCCACCAAGCCAGCTTCCCCGCTGGCTCTAAACTTTTACAGCATAAAGTAATAAAGTCTGAGGAGTAATATCACATATTCACACAACTGACAACAAAATTCATAAAACGTGAAAAAGCATTTATGTGCCAATTGGTGGTACGCTCTAGTCATTCAAATTCAAATTGTAACTTGCATAAAGTACATAAGATAAGCTGAAGACACACTCTTGATGAGTCCAATCAAAATCAACATCTTGCAAAGAATAACAGTGTACAATCAACTCAGTACATATTCAAATTTCATATGACTCGTCAATCTGTGCTATTAAGGAAGTCCATTATTCCTTATACAAGCAGCATATAGACAGCAATGAAGCAGGAACGGCTTAAGGGAAAAATGCTCCACCTATGTATGTTTCTATAAATGTTTGTGACGACAGAATAATAATGCTAATCAATCACAAACACTAGAAGATATACAAAACGTGCACTTGACCTCCACACATGTCCACCTTCTAAACCTTTGCAAACAATGGGATAAAAGCAAAAAAAAATCAACAGAAAAACTCAGTTGCAATGACGATGCTGCATGCCGTCTTATACAGATCTGTTTGCCACACATTCTGGAGAGAGTTAGAAAAAATGGGGCTTTCATCTTTCCCACGCCTGGAACAGAAGGGGTTTTAATTAAACAGCCATTTGCCTTGATAGATCCATGGGTGTGAACAAAACACTTTCTGAACTTCCCAATCCACCTAGTAGGCATCTTCGTTGTGGCCCAGACATATATTCTGAGCCCCAACCTTGCCTAAGGGTGGAGGGTAATTTCAAAACCATGTGGCTTTGCCTAAATGTCAAGAAGGTGCATGACCACAAAGCCTCACCCTGCCCAAGGGGAAGCGGGGACAGATAAATCAGGGAGCTGCTAACAACTGGTTCAGGTGCTTTTCCTGAACCCCCTCTTGCCCAGTGTTGAGAAAAATTGCACCCTTTTCACATTAAAGCACCTTTTACAGTGTCAAAGTATAGGAGATTTAATTACACATGCCACCATGCCTGACTGGGTGTATATGATGTCTTACCCCTCACACTGTCCAAATAGATTTTGTAATTTTAAAACAGATGATAAGAAGGGGTGCCAATTGGATGATGTTAGTACATCTGGTCTAGTGCATAAAAAAGTGGTAGGGCGGTGCAACCGTGTCATCACACTGGGCGCCGAGGTCAAAGAGGCCTGATTGGCTGTACTGAGATTAAGAAGGTCCGCTGAGATCTTGTGTTTGCTGCATTTCCCAGGAGATAACTACACATGCATTTTAACTCTGGTGGTTAGTGCACTAGAGGGGCAGATCTGCAATGTACCTACTCACAGATTAGACTCATAGGGCCTGATTACAACTTTGGAGGAGGTGTTAATCCGTCCCAAAAGTGACAGTAAAGTGACGGATATACCACCAGCCGTATTACGAGTCCATTATATCCTATGGAACTCGTAATACGGCTGGTGGTATATCCGTCACTATACCGTCACTTTTGGGACGGATTAACACCTCCTCCAAAGTTGTAATCAGGCCCATAATATAATAGCATAGAGAATGAATGTTCCTGCTTCGAAGCAGAATGTGTGACATGCACATGACAGATTAGTGTTTTATGTGGGTAGCTCAGTCTGTTATTGCTTTTGTCACAGAGATCATTATGCTACATGGAGCTCGAAAGTAAGTACCCTTCGAATATAGCACACTGAGTTATGAACTGGCATCAAACTGCTTCATGCAAATTGAAAGGCATACGTTTACAACCTCATGTTTTTTTCCCCTCAATCTTTCATTATTCTAAGGTTGCTGAAAAAGGGTTGCAAAGCAATTAAATTAGTACGACACCACAATTGTTTTACGTTTATTGGGCACTTTTACCAATACTTTACACCTGGTTTGCATCAAACAACTGATGAAAAGTAGTTTTTTGGCACTTACTCTCCAGCCCTAAAGTAACACAAAGTAGCACTATGAGCTGCTTTACACCAAAGAGGCGTACCGTGGGTGGGACATGGATGTTCCGATGACTCACCCAGGAATTTTTACACTGATCCCTATTAACTCTGCCAGGAAGGGATTACTATAAAAAAGCATCTCCTCAAGGCTGGTGAAGAGTTGGAGAAAAAAAAAAAATCTTCAAACCTTTCCAATTTTGCATGTGTGCTGCACTGTATAGCACACTATAGAGTGGTAAAGTGTTAACTTTGTCAAAGGATATAACTTTTTGCTGGAAGTGTACCTTTCTAGTATAAAACCTGAGCTTGAGATCATGCAAACACTCTCATGCTATGTTTCAAGCAGCGGTGTTGGAACAATTTTCAGAGTGGGGGTGCTGCCATCAATGTTACATCACTGAAGTCATAGAGATTCTGAAAAGCCCAAGCATCACACAAAGAACAAGTGTTGCAAATGAGCCACACTCATTTAGCAAGAGAGTGGTAATGTTGCATTTTAGAGGACGTTGTTACAAATATATTACTAAAGCATGGTGTGGCAGTTCCCTGTCATTTACAGACAGCACATTTTCTACTGAAATAATCACTTAGGTCCTGATTACAAGTTTGGCGGTCATAAGTCCGCAAAACTTGCGATGGGCGTCGGATCTCTGCACTCCTGGCGGTCCGACCACCAGATTATGAGCCTGGAGGTCGGACTGCCAAGAGACCACTGCCACCGCCAGGATTATGGATCCCGACGGATTGGAAGCAGTCTAAGTTGTGGTCAGCCACAGTAGTGCCGAGTTCGGCACCGCCATGTTGATTACGACTTCACTTTCCACCAGATTTTTCATGGCGGGGTCCCTGCAATGAAAAGACTGATGGAAATAAAGTGTTGGGGGCCACAGAGGGGCCACTGCACTGCCCACAACTATGTTGTGGGCAGTGCCGGGGTCTACTTGCCAGTACCCTTGAAATGCACAGACAATGTGCATTCCGAGGGTGCTTATGTGCTACGGTATTGTTATTGCCGCACTGTTTTCACCAGGTTGACCAGCGTAAATGTTGAAATAAGACGTTTCCGCCGGCTAGCCCAGTGGAAACATCGTAATACGACAGTGGTGAGGCCGCAGGCTTAACAGCGGCCTCCCTCCCACAGCTTTGGCGGTCCGAAGGTTGAATGGCCAAAGTTGTAATTAGTGCCTAACTTTGGGCAGACATACAGTTTTACTGAGAGCACAAACGATAATGTGTGGAAATTTAGTTTCAGAGAATATGTGTCATTTGTGCATCAGTGAGTAAAGGGTCTTGATTTCTTTTGATTCTATCAACATTTGTGTTTCCTTCACTCTTCAGAAATACAAAAAAATGGATATCTTTACAGTTCATTTATTGGTATTGAAATGTTGTGTGTTAGAAAACAATTATATCCTACAGTGTTTTGTTACACACCAGCAAGACTGTCACAGTTCACATTACAAAATCTTCTCACTTTGCAATTAGAAAAAGAAATGTAAACACAGGTATCCATATCCGGTCACTTGACCGCCAGACCTGCTGTGGTGGTCGTACCGCTCCCAATGAGGCGGTCTGAGCGCCATATTATGACTCCGGCAGTCGTGCCGTGGTTGGACCACCTGCACCACCAGGATCAGAAATCCCGACGGTCTGGCGGTTGCGGTGGTCCTAATCAGCCAAGTCAGCACTGCAAGCAGCGCTGCCCTGGGGATTACGACCTTGTTCTCTGCTAGCGATTTCATGTCAGAAACACCGCCATGAAAAGGCTGGGCAGTGCAGGGGTCCCCCTGGCAAGCACCCTCGATATGTTCAAAGTCTGCTTTGCAATATTGTTGTCAAGAATATCATTTTTTGGTAAATAATATTGTTTTCAAGAATATCATTGTTTTTAATATAATTTTTCAACAATATAGTTGTAAAAAAGCTAATCTTTAAATTATTTTAATGTGTTTTAGGTAATATATGAAGTTGAGGTGTTAGTATTGTTGGTATAATTGTTTTTAATTGTATGAAATATAGTTTGTAATTTTAGGTGACTTAGGGCCTCATTACGACATTGGCGGTCCTAGGATTGCCAATGCCGCGGTGATGGTCGGACTGCCGCACTTCAGGTGGTCTGACCGCCATATTGCGACCCTGGTGGTCGGACTACAGTGGCCTCGCCGTCCCCATCAGGAACATGTTTCCGACAGGCTGACAATGGGCTGACAACAGTCAGACTCGTAGTCAGCCACGGTGGTGCTGAGATCAGCACAGCTGAGATAATCACAGGTCCAGTTTCCACAAGCCTTTTCATGGCAGAAATCCTGCCATGAAAAGGCTTGTGGAAACACAGTGAAGAGGGCCACAGAAGGGGCCGTGCACTGCCACAGACAGTGCGCATTCTGAGGGTGCTGTAGTGCTTTGGTATTGTTCTCAGCTCCCTTAAGGGAACTGAGATCAATACATTAGTACTGTTCCCACAGAGCTGACTGGCAGGAACTTTGTAATTCGATGTTCCCACCGGTCATACCAAGGAACATTGTAATGCAACAGGGGGTGAGGCAGCTCGGTTGACAACCACCTTACCCCTGCGAGTTTGGCGTTCAGCTCGTCCGACCACCAAACTCATAATGAGCCCCTTAGTATTTTTTAAAAATTGTTAATAATAATTTATAGTGTTGTAGTGGGTTGTTGGGCTGGAAGTGGGATAGAGTGGGATGTTATTTAATTTAGAAATATTTTTAATTTAATGTTAATTTGTTTTTGATTTTAATTGATTATTAATTATGTATGTTTTTAAGAGTAATATTTTGAAACTGAAAGTGAAATTGTAATTCTTATCTTAGATTTAATGTTAGTAATAGTAAGTTATACTTTAGTAGTGGGTTGTTCGGTCTGTAGTTTAATAGGGTTGGAAGTTAATAAAGTTATAAATAGCTAAAAATTATTGTAAATTCGTTTTTTAAATGGTTAATTATCGAATTAATTGTTATTTATGTAAATAGTTTAAAACATATTTATTTTACATATATTTTAACTGCGAGCAGCTGGGTTTGTAGGGGAACAGGGTGGGAAGATAAATAAAATTAAATGTATTTTAATTTAATGTTAATTTTGTATTAAATAATATTTAATTATTACATACGTACATAACATAAACTATGTGTTATTGTGTAATTGTTGTACTGTTTTATTTCTTTTTATATGTGTTTTAGCTTTTATATTTTTATTATACATTTATTTTTAATGCTGTGTTTCGTTTTAGGTGAGTATGTTGGGAAGATAAAAATATTTATCATATTAATTTATAAATTAGTAATTATTATGTATATGTTGTTATATTTTCTTAGCAATGTTAATTTATTTAATGTTAAGTGTTTGTGAAATTTTGTTTGTGGAATGATTTTTGTTACTTACATTTTATTTGTTTATTAGGTATTAAATGAAATTACAAAAATAAGTAAAGATGCCATAATTGTCTTACTTTTCTGGTCATTAGGAAAGGTGATGTCATAAGTAAATTTATTTTTTCATTCTTTCTTTTTTTAGTTTATATATTAGTTTTTATATTTTTGTTAAATGAAACTACGGCCCTCATTACAACCCTGGCGGTAAATGCTGCCTACCGCTGTGCTGACGGCCGCCAACATACCGTGACCGCGCGGTATTCCTCTATGGGTACTAAGACCCACACTGAGAAATCCGCCTCTATACAGACACCTACACAAGTCCGCCAGACCAAAGGTCAGTGATAAATTGGCGGTAGCAAAACCCACACCATTACGCCAACAGGAATACAACCACAGTATCAGGACCCACGAATCACCACAGCGGTCTTTCAACCGCTGTGAACCATTGGCGGTACACACTGCTGCGCTCAAAATACACACACACTAACATAACTAAACCACATTGGACAATTCAAACTACACACACCTGACACACATACACACACCACACCCACACACCCAATCCAATAAAACACACACCCACATTACCCACAACCCTTTTTATGAAAAAAAGATAGCAAACAGAGAGAGACAAGCCAAGAGCACCCACTCAATCGGAGCCACAAAACACCAGCACCCACTCAATCGGAGCCACAAAACACCATCACCCATACACCATCCATGTACCTCACACCACACACCTGAACACATCACCCCCCACACCCTCACACATACCACTCACACCACATCCATGGCACCCCAAAGACACCACAGGTTTTCAGAGGAGAAGCTAAAGGTCATGGTGGAGGAAATCATCCGGGTAGAGCCACAGCTATTCGGATCACAGGTGCAGCAGACGTCCATTGCAAAGGAAGATGGAGCTATGGCGGAGAATCATGACAGGGTCAACGCCGTGGGACAGCACCCCAGAACAAGGGATGACATCAGGAAGAGGTGGAACGACCTACGGGGGAAGGTACATTCCGTGATTGCAAGACACCAGGTAGCAGTACAGAGGACTGGCGGTGGACCCCCATCTCCTCCCCCACAACTAACAACATGGGAGGAGCAAGTCTTTGTCAATCATGCATCTTGAGGGCCTCGCAGGAGTAGCAGGAGGACTGGACTCTGGTAAGTCAAATCTTTACTACTATCACCCCCCAACCTGCATGCCAAGCACATTCCCCCACCCTTACCCTCACTCCCATCACTCCACCACCTCACACATACCCCACTATCACAACCCACCCATCCCAATACCAAGCCCTGCATGCCACAACAATACATGGACCCCCATCACAGACCTGCATGGACACCCATCTCCACAGCATGCCCAGTAGAGAGAGTCACCTAGCCTACAAAATCACCACGCACACAAGACAAACCTGACAGGGAAATCACAACTATACAGGGCAACACACCCATGCAAAGATGCCACACGCTGATACAATCACACTGCATTTGCATCCCCAAAGGACCCCTACTCAACATCACTGGAGAGGACTTGCCAGCAACATCCAGTCCCCCCCCCAGAAGAGGCCCACAGTGATGACAGCAGCTCTGCACGCCTGGATCACGATGACCAACCTGGCCCATCAGGGACCTCTGGACAATCAGTTACCCTGCCACAGTCCCAACCCACCACAGAGCCTCCCCCCTCAGGAAACACCACCACAGCACCCACCCAGTGGGCCCATGCCAGTGTCCCCAGGACACGTCAATCAGAAGTGTGTCCACCATTACCGGGACCCCAGGCAACCCCACAAACCCAAGACGATCAGGGATCTTGGGTTAATGGCAGTGGGCACACGGTTCAGGGGACAGAGGCACAGGGAAACAGGGAAGCTGGGAGGACTGCTGTGCGACGGTGAAGACAGGCCGAGGGAACCCACTCTCCAGGACGCACTCACCAACATCCTGGGAGCATACCACCATTCCCAGGAGACCATGGGCCAGATACTGGTCAAGTTGCAGGAGACCCGGTGGCTGCAGGAGGGACAGTACCTGGGGATGAGTGAGGACCTCAAACACATCTACACCATCCTGGTCACCATTGCAGGGTTGCTGGCAGACATGGCCAACACCATGAGGGATGCAGTGGCACTCCAACGGCCCCTGACACTAGCCACACCGATGAACAGCCCTCCACCTCCGCCGGCGCTAGTGGACAGGAAGCCACGCCACTGGAACAACAGGCCACCAGCACCCCACCCCCTGCAGAAGGAGAACCACCCCACAAATGGTCCCTGCGATCCAGGCAGAAGCCAGAGAAAATTACCAAAACCCCCACCAGGAAATACAACTCTCCTGATTGTCACCCTTATGTCCCACTCTGTCACCTTGTCCACTTTAAACTGCCATTGCCCCCCTTCCTATGCCCCCTTGGACAATGCAGCTGTGATACCAAAAGACTGGACTCTAACTGGACATTCCTCCGCCATCACCCCAGCCCATTGCACACCCCCCTCTATTTATGAGCCCTTAAATAAACACAATTGGAACAAATACAAATCTGGAGTCTGTCAAATGATTCAAATATGTATTAGTACAACATTATCAAAGCATTGCAAGTCATCCGTACAGTTAAAGTTACAAAGGAATGACCTTTAGTGGGCAGCAGTAAACATACCAGGAGCCAGAGTGGGCCACAGAGATCTGAAAATAGAGATGCCAAAGGGTACAGTAAGTGGCCATAGACATAGGGAAATCAGGCTGCCATGTACAATGTCCAACAGAAAAATGAAATGTAAATTGAAGTTACAGTGTCTTACCTGTGTATCACTGGACGTACTGCTGTATTATATTACTTCTGTTGTCCACATCTTCTTCCTCTGCCTCCTCTTCCTCACTGTCCACAGGCTCCACCGCTGCCACAAGACCATCTCCAGGCTCATCCTCCTGCAGAAAAGGCACCTGGCATCTCAAGGCCAAGTTATGCAACATACAGCATGCCACGATTATCTGACACACCTTCTTCGGTGAGTATTACAGGGAGCCACCTGTTAGATGGAGGCACCTCAATATGGCCTTTAGGAGGCCGAACGTCCTCTCAATAATATGCCCAGTTCGGCCATGTGCCTCAATGTAGTGTTCCTCTGCCCTTGTCCTGGCAATCCTCACTGGGGTCAGTAGCCATGAGAAGTTGGGGCAACCAGAGTCACCTGCAAATTTCGAGGGATACCTGTTAGACACACACTAACGCTTACGGACTACCTCATACCCAGACACCTACTCATACTGTGTGGGGACCTTGGGCTCACCTATTAGCCACACCCGGTGCCTCTGGAGTTGGCCCATCACATAAGGGATACTGCTATTCCTCAAGATATAGGCGTCATGCACAGAGCCAGGATACTTGGCATTCACAGGGGAGATGTACTGGTCCGCCAAACACGCCATTTGCACATTCATCGAATGGTAGCTTTTTCTATTTCTGTACACTTATTCATTCCTGCTGGGGCACACAAATACCACATCTGTACCATCAATGGCAGCAATGATGTTTGGGATATGTTCCAGGGCGTAAAAGTCAGCTTTCACTGTGGCCAAATCCTCCACCTGGGGGAATACGATGTAGCTGCGCCTGTGTTTCAGCAGGGCTGACAACCCTCTGGTCAACACGTTGGAGAACATTGGCTGAGACATCCCTGATGCCATGGCCACTGTTGTTTGGAAGGAACTACTTGCCAGGAAATGGAGCACTGACAGGACTTGCACTAGAGGGGGGATACCTGTGGGCTGGCGGATAGCTGACATCAGGTCTGGCTCCAAATGGGCACACAGCTCTTGGATTGTGGCCCGATCAAGTCTGTATGTTAGGATAATGTGTCTGTCCTCCATTGTCGCCAGGTCCACCAGGGGGCTGTACACCGGAGGATGTCGCCATCTCATATTCATCCTCAGCGGTTGAAGCCTATGGAGGAAAACGGTGAGCAGAGGGTCATCTTCACATATCAATTGAAATAATGATGCATCTTTTCCTTTACAGAACCTTTATGTGAATCCGAGAGTCAGTTGCTGTGCCAATGTCTGCTGTGAAGCAGTTAGGTGCCATGCCCTGTGCCCCCCCTGAAATGGCGGCTGCCTGACCTCTGAGGAGGGACAAGTGAAAATGAGGTAATTCCGCTGGTGTTGTGCGCCGTTGCGGTAGGAGGTTGATGACCGCCGCGCAACTTCGCATTGGTTATCATTGGACCCTATGGGTTCCAGGAGCCAATGGCGATGTACGTCAGCGGTGACGGTACGCACCGCCACGGACGTGACCGCCATTATCTATCTATTCACTCACTTGCTACCTGAATATCAACAGGAGAGGACCTACACTGCAAGTGCTGCTGTGACCTGTGTCTGGAAGCGACAATGGCTCATTTGTCTGGGGAAAGGGCCCCTGCCTTCACTGCGGAGGAGTTGGAGAAATTGGTGGATGGGGTCCTACCCCAGTACACGTTACTCTACGCTCCTCCAGACAAACAGGTAAGTACACTGTGAGCATGATGCGTGGGCCATGAATGTATGGAGTGCTGTGTGTGTCAGCCTCATGTGGGGAGGGGCTGAAGGGTCCTGGGCAGACTGCTGCATGTATGGTGGTCAATGTCTGTGCCTAAGGGGATGGGAGAGGTATGGTGGGCCATGAGTATGACGGTCCGGACAGTTAACTAATTCCCTTTTCTGCTGTCTTTTCCATGCAGGTCAGCTCCCATCAGAAAAAGGGTACTTGGCGTGCCATCGCCAAGGAGGTGCGGACCCTGGGGGTCTTTGACAGGCGGAGCACCCACTGCCACAAACGGTGGGAGGACCTGCACCACTGGCCAAGGAAGACGGTGGAGGCCCAGCTGGGGCTGGCCTCCCAACGAGGAAGGGGGGGCCCGTCGTACCCTGACCCCCCTGATGTTCCACATCCTGGCGGTAGCCTATCCGGAGTTGGATGGGCGCTTGAAGGCATCACAGCAGCCACAAGGGGGTGAGTACAGATTTAGAATCATGACTGTGCGCGCGTTAAGGTTTACCTGGGTGGGGGATGTGGGCTGTGGGTGCCCCTAGGCCAGGGTGAACATGTCAGGGTAGGTCCCTTGTTGGGCAGTCTCTGGAGCACTCCAATCCCAATAGTGTTAGTGGGCATCTACTACTGGGCAGGGTCCTGTGGGTTTCAGGTGTGCAGCTAATGGCGTTAGACATTGCACTCCATGTGCTGGTGACTATCTTAGTAACTGGTGGTGCATGGCCTAGTGCATAGGGCTGCTCCCTGTGAGTTGTGTACGCCAACTGTAGCGCGTTGCTGGCACTGACCCAGTGTATCCTCTGTCTTTCCTGCCCCTTTTTGTTTTGTCACCCTGTCCTTGTGTGCATTAGCATCATCTGGCGGAGGAGCAGAGGCAACGGCGATGGAGGGAGCTGCATCCCACATGGGCCTGGAGGCAGAATCCACGGACGGTGAGGGCACCAGTGGGACGGAGGGCGAGGGGAGCACCACGACGGGGACAGGAGGAGACACCACAGACAGCGACTCCTCCTCTGACACCCCAACAACAGGTACAGCTGCCACCCCCCTACCAGCACCGCCCTCTCAGCAGCCCCTCAGCGTGTTTCCCGTGCCCGCTCACCCAGGAGGGTGGGCATCTCCTTCACCCCAGGCACCTCAGGCCCTGCCCCAGTCAGCCCTGCTGCCCTCAGTGAGGAGGCTATTGATCTCCTGAGATCCCTCACTGTTGGACAGTCAACCATTCTGAATGCCATCCAGGGTGTCGAGAGGCATTTGCAACAAACAAATGCATACCTGGAGGGCATTCACTCTGGCGTGGCGGCCCAAGAGAGAGCATTTCAGGCTCTGGCCTCCGCACTGATGGCAGCCATTGTCGCTGTATCCAGCCTCCCCCCTCCAACTTCCTCTACTCATTCCCAATCCCCTCAACCCCAGCCTATCCCAAGAACACCTTCAGACAAGCATTCACCCAAATCAACACACAAAAGTGGCGCAGGCAAACACAAGCACCACACATCTCACAGGCACTCACACAAGTACCATCCCCATGCAGAAGCACCAACATCCACTGCCTCCACTGTGTCCCCCTCCTCCTCGTCATCCACCTCCCTCCCAGTAGCGTCTCCACTCACACCTGCATGCAGTACCTTCTCATCCACTACCTCCATCACCAGCATGCCCATCTCCACACCCCCCTCCCTGGCAGTCACCACCCCCACATCCATGCACACGTCCCCTGTGTCCTCTCCCAGTGTGTCTGTGACCCCTCCTCCCAAAGTACACAAACGCAAGCACCCACCCCCCAACAGCCATCCACCTCACAACAGCATCCAGCCCATGCACCTGCACCCAAACTCAGCAGACAGACACCTCCTACAACCACTCCCTCTTCCTCCACTCCCAAACCCTCTCCCTCTTCCCGCCCCAGTGTCCCTAAGAAGCTTTTCCTGGCAAACATTGACCTCTTCCCTGCCCCTCCCCCCGTCCTTCCCCTTAGGCAGGAACCCAGCCCAGCACCTCAGCCACCAAGTCAACGTCCGCTGCGGTTCCTGCAGCTATCAGAGGCTCAAAGGGGGCACCCGTCAGCCCAGCCAGTGTGCCACCAACCCCTGCCAAGGCCAAAACCATTCCGCCACCTGGCAAGGTGAAGAGGGGGACAGCATCCAGCAAGGGGAAGGAGCCACAACCACCCAGCAAGGCCTCCTCAAAGACTCCAGTTGCCAGACCCAAGGTCACACCAACATCTGCCAAGGTGAAGAAGGGGCACAAAGCACCAGCCAAGGCACTTCAGCCATCCAAGGTTGCAGGTGAAGGGCTTTTGGCTACCAGCACAACCGCCAGCACCGCCACCTGCACCGCAGCCAGCACCGCCAGCAGCCCCGCCGCTAGCACCACCGCAAGCACCGCCACCTGCACCGCCGCAAGCACCACTACTGTCAGCAGCAGCAGCCCCAGTGGGCAGCCGTCCGAGGCTGCAGGAGAAGGGCTGGAGCCTCCCTCCACCACTGGCAGCACAAGTACCTGCACCACAGGCAGCACCGCCACCTCCACCGCTGCTAGCACCACTGCAGGCACCACAGCCACCTGCACCGCTGAAAGTAGCACCACTACCAGCAGCAGCAGCCCCAGTGGGCAGCCGTCCAAGGCTGCAGGAGAAGGGCTGGAGCCTCCCTCCACCACTGGCAGCACCCCCACCAGTACCGGCACTACCACCAGTTTGCAGCCGTAGCCGCCGCCGGATGGAGTCTAGCCCTGCCTCCATGGACTATCATGCAACCTGGTCCCTGCAAATTTTGTGCCTCAGACACCCAGGTGAGGGACTGTGAACTGCCACACCCCAATTGTTGCATCACTGGGCGCAAAGCCCCTTCCAGAACCAGTGGAGATATGCATCCACTCACCCTATCCTTGGCAGGATGAAGCACACTGGGCACAAAGCCCCCTCCAGAACCAGTGGAGATATGCATCCACTCACCCTATCCTTGGCAGGATGAAGCACACTGGGCACAAAGCCCCCTCCAGAACCAGTGGAAGAAGGCATCCACTCACCCTATCATTTGCAGGATGATGCACACTGGGCATCAAGCCCCCTACAGAACCTGTGGAGATATGCATCCGCTCACCCTATCCTTGGCAGGATGAAGCACACTGGGCACAAACATTGGCAAGTATTGTCTGTGGAAGAGAGTGTGAGAGATCTTATTGATGATAGTCCCAGGATTACTTGTAGAAAGGGCGTCACATTGAGAGACACTTTGGGTAGAAATGATGTGTGCAGACTTACTAACATCCCTACCTATTAAAGTTTTTTTTTCCTTGTTTCAATTGTAAGGCATGCAGATACAGTGATGTCATCTCTGAATACAGTTCTACATTGACATGCGATAGTAGGAGGATATATATAATATACACCTGACTTGCTCCTCAGATTTCACTGTTTACGTACTTGAATTTCCCTGTAAGCTCTGGTACATAGGAATTACCACACACCCCATTAGAAAGAGAATACTGGAACATACCAGGGCCATTACCGAGGTTGACCAACATTATCCAGTCATCAGATATTTCCATACACATCACATCGTGGCGGTCAGAGTGTTTAAGTGGCTGTATGTAATGGCGGTTTCCGCCATGGTCGTGATCCCATTTTTTTTACAGCCACTTTAACACTGACTGCCAGGGTTGTAATGAGGGCCTATGTATTTATTTCTGAATACCGTACTTTACTGTTTTATATTAAGTGTTATTTTTTTTGCAAAATTAATAGGACTTGTATTCATATATGTAATTCATTTGAAGTTTAACATTTTCCTACTGTTACTTAGACATTGTTGGGAACAGTAAATGGAACCCCTTAAAGCCCAATACTTCCCTACTGTTGCTTAGATTGGAAAAGGAATAGTACATATATCCCCTTTGAAACCCAACACTTTCTTCGCTGTTGCTTAGACTGCATTAGGAAAAGTAAATTTAACACCTGTGAAATCTGACACTTTCCCCGCTATTGAACTGTTGTAGGAATGGATAATCTAACCCCTCCAAAGTCCAACACTTTCCCTACTGTTGTTTAGACTAGAGTGGGAATAGTACTCATAACTGCTTGCTACTGTTGCTTAGGCTGGAGTGTGAATAGTAAATCTAAACCCTTGGAAATCCAGCGCTTTCCCTACTGTTGCTTAGACTGGAGCAGGAATGGTAAATGCAATCTCTCCGAACTCCAGCACTTTCCCTACTGTTGATCAGATTGGAGTAAGAATAATAAATCTAACCCATCCGAGGTCTCACACTTTCCCTACTATTGTTTTGATTGGAGTACGACTGGTAAATCTAACGCCACTAAAGTCCAATGCTTTCCCTACTGTTGCTTAGACTGGAGTGAGAATAATTAATGTAAACGCTTTGAAATCAAACACTTTCCCTATCATTGCTTAAACTGGAGTGGAATAATGAATTGAACCCTTCCAAATTCCAAAACACTTTCCTTTCTGTTGCTTAAACTGAAGAGTATATTTAACATTTTGGGAATCCAACACTTTTCCCAATATTGGTGAAATAGAATGTATATTATTATTTATGTATTTTTAATATTTAATATTGTTTGCTTTATTGTTATTTGTTAATGTTTATAATATTTTTAGGAAATATATTTTCTGGGTTTTAATATTTTACAATTTTACTGTTTTATATAATGGTGAAATTAATTCATATATTTGTTATTAACATTTTTGTATTTTTTATGTTGTTTTCATTTGTGTACGTGTTTTGTATATTTTCATATATATGTGTATGTGTGTATCCAGCGGGACCGAAACGCATCGGAAGAGGGCAAAATAAAACACTGTTTTGCAATGGAGAGGAGTGTCTGAGCTGTTCCTATCCCATGGAGAAGACATGTGTGTTTATCTTAAGGGCATAACTGGAGCCCTGCTAATGACCATTACATTGTCATCCTCAGTACAGCTTGCAATGTATCAGTGACTTTAAATATTTATATATATGCATATCTTACTATACATGCTTTTCGTAGTACTAAATTTAGAATATCAGAAAACTTAAAATTAATATAGTGTAAAATAAATCGTTTTCATTAATTAAGCTATACTATAAAGACAAACCATGTCAAATTCATTGAATGGCAGGCCAGAGGTTTAATTAAATGGGTTTAATTTAAGTTTCTATAATGTGAGCACCCCAAGGGTCCCATATTATGCCTTTTGCCAAAAATACACAAAAATCCCACAGATCCACCAGGGTGCACCATAGTGTCCTCTATCAATTCCTTGTTGGGAAACAGTTCACAATACATTGTTTACTTTTTACGTGCCTGTGTCCAAACTTTATCATCATATATACAAGACAGCTGAGACTTCCTCAATACGATTGAAGGAGTGGAGTGGGAGGATGAGTACTTGTTACTCACAATGGATGTAACTAGTTTATACACCAGTATCACATACTCAGATGATATTCTCACCTGTAGTCACTGTCTTAAAGCTAGATCCTTGTCACTTTTTTCCACACTGACATGCTTCTACAAATTATTACCTACTGTCTTGAAAACATTTTTTTCATGTTTGATAACAAGTTCTTCCACCAGAAACAAGGGACTGCGATGGCCCCCTGCTTTGCTCCCAGCTACGTCAGTCTCAACATGGGATGGTGACAGCAGCAGGTGGCGAGGCACTAGAAGACTTTAGTTCTAATGTAATAATGTGGCTACGTTACATCAATGACCTTTTTGTAATTTGGAAGGGCACCAGGAAAGAGGTAGAATATTTTATGAGACAGCTCAATAACAATCCATATAACATTCACCTGACAGCACAAAGGAGTACTAGGACTATTGAATTCCTGGATGTTACTGTAGAGGTCATCAACAAAACACTTACAACCAAAGTCCATAGGAAGCCAACTGCAGGCAATACATTACTGCATGCTTTGAGCAGTCATCCAAAGAATCTAATTAACAGCATTCTGTTCAGCGAGCTGTTAAGAGCTCACAGGTATTGTAGCAGTGAATCAGCTTTTCAAAGTGAGTGTGGCATCATGACACAGAGATTCCTACAAAAGGGCAACAAATTGGCAATTGTAAAAGCCATGGTTGAGAGAATGCATAAGGTGAAAAGGATAGATTTATTGATTCTGCAAATGAAGGTTCCAAACCTGTTAGCAGATTCATAACTGCCTACACCAACAGACCAGGTGATATTAGAAAGATCTTAAACAAACATTGGCAAATATTGTCTGTGGAAGAGAGTTTGAGAGATCTTATTGATGATAGTCCCAGGATTACTTGTAGAAAGGGCTTCACATTGAGAGACACTTTGGGTAGAAATGATGTGTGCAGACTTACTAACATCCATACCTGTTAAAGTTTTTTTTTCCTTGTTTCAATTGTAAGGCATGCAGATACAGTGATGTCATCTCTGAATACAGTTCTACATTGACATGCAATACTAGAAGGATATATATAATATACACCTGACTTGCTCCTCAGATTTCACTGTTTACGTACTTGAATTTCCCTGTAAGCTCTGGTACATAGGAATTACCACACACCCCATTAGAAAGAGAATACTGGAACATACCAGGGCCATTACCGAGGTTGACCAACATTATCCAGTTGTCAGATATTTCCATACACATCACAGCAGTGATGTTTCAAAACTGAAATTTTTCATCATTGACAGCATACCTAATAACAAACGAGAAGGTGATAGGGTTAGTACACTTAGGGCCAGATGTAGCAAACGTTTGCGAGTCGCAAATGGGTCGCAGCGCTATTTGCGACTTTGCAAAATGCAAAATGGGATGTACAAATCCCATTTCGAAGTACCAAATAGTGATGCGACCCATTACCGACTCGAAAAAATTGCGACCTGATTTTACAACTCGCAATTACGAAGTTGCAAATTGCGAGTCGCAAACCGTATGCAAAAGCCAGTCGCAAATTGCGACTAGTCGCAAAAAGCCCGTTTTGCACACCCAGATTACCACTGATTCCGAACAGGTGGTAACCAGAACCAAAGTATAAAAGGGGACCCAGAAGGCATCTGGGTTACTCAAAATGGCTGCACTATACGTGATTGCATGGAGGAGGAGAGTCCAAGCTGCCCAGCAGAGGAGGGGGAGGCAGAGACAGGAGAGGATATACCGAACCAGGTAGACACTATTCCAACAAACTGAGGACAAGATTTATGATAAATACAGACTGAGCAGCGCTGTTATCCTAGAGATCATTAATCTGCTGAAACCTCAGCTAGAACGCCAGACAATGCGCGGCTGCGCCATCCACACACATGTGCAAGTGCTATGCTCACTGCACCTCTTGGCCTCGGGTAGTTATCAGGGGGTGATTGCAGTGGCAGGTGGGGTATCCCAAAGTGCCCTCTCAAGATTCTTCAGACGTTTCTTAGATGCCATACTTGCACACATGTCCAGATGTATATACCTTCCCAGGAATGAGGCAGAAATTAACAGCATCCAGTTGGACATCTACAGAATTGCCAACTTCCCCCAGGTAACAGGGTGTATGGACAGGACACATATACCAATTTGCCCACCTGCAAATCTGGAATATGTGTTCCGCAATAGGAAATGTACCCACTCACTAAACATCCAAGTGGTATGTGACGCCCATAATGTCATTACTGACATTGTGGCTAAATATCCAGGTCGTACACATTATGCATACGTATTCAGGCACAGTGGGATACACCAACACCTAGAACGTGGGGAGTTTGGAGAAGGATATATATTAGGTACTGGCGAGTACACTCTGATGCTTTAAATACATGTTACTGTGTAACCCTGTGATGCCCTGCTAAGTTTGCCTCTTTTGTCAAACAGGTGACACTGCATATGCCCTGAGACCATGGATACTCACCCCATACCTAACACCTGGCAATCAGAATGAAAGGCGATACAACATTGGACATCGGCGGACCAGAGCTGTAATTGAGAGGACGTTCGGCTTGTTGAAGTCACGATTCAGATGCCTGCACAAAAGTGGAGGAGCACTTCAGTATGCCCGAGAAACAGTATGCAAGATCGTTGCCACTTGTGCCATCCTACACAACATTGCCACCAGACGTGGGCTATATCTCACCCCGGACGACACAGATTCGGAGGATGAGGAGCAAGAGCTACCACATCGAGGGCCTGGGGATTGAAGCATCGCAATGGAGGGCAAACAGAGACGGAATCACATTGCAACCCACTACTTTGGCAGGTACGTGGCAACCATGACACCACTCACTAATATAAGACACACATTGCCCTGTTGTGTAGTTCAACAAATTAACCCTTTTATTTCAGGACTATAATGGGGAAACAATAGTCAACTAAACTGCATAATGAAAACCAAAAGTGTAGTCTGACACATTAAGTGCATGTGCCTCTGTCACACCACATATTAGTAGATCATAGCCTCCTGCGACTGCGGCCACAATGGCTCACTCCAGGTTGGTCCCCTGATCCCTGGCGGGCACTGCTACTCCGCAACACTCATGCATCAGTGGCAGACACCCTACTGACACTGGAGATCTCCTCAGTTTCCTGCGGAGTATCCCCAATGCCCCTTTCTGCCTGTCTGGTCTCAAGCAGGTCCACTGCATGGCTGATGCAGCCAAGTCCTCTAGTCACATCACCTGCAAAATGGCCTAGTTCGACTTGCAGACTGAATGCACACCTTGACAGGCAGGTTGTTGTGGTAGCCAGGCGCCCTATTGGCACACTTAGGGGGTTATTACAACTTTGGAGGAGGTGTTAATCCGTCCCAAAAGTGACGGTAAAGTGACGGATATACCACCAGCCATATTACAAGTCCATTATATCCTATGGAACTCATAATACGGCTGGTGGTATATCCGTCACATTTGGGATGGATTAACACCTCCTCCAAAGTTGTAAAAAACCCCTTAGTCTGTCTAAACGGGCAGCAGTGTTGCGCTCCCTGCACAGTGCTTGTGCCCTATCGGCAAGAGGTCAGGTTAGCCATGTGAGCGTTCATTGTAGTGAACTGGTTGTCCACATTTGCAAACCCCTGCGTGAGTGTGTTCTGCAGTCTGGTAAGGTTACGATTCATTAACCGCATATGTCTATTTTACAGCCGGTGACTCTGCAATAAGGATGCCTCCAGTCCCAACAATTGCTCATCGGTGACATCCTCCCTATGCACTGACTGCATTGGGCATTGTCGTCTACGCACCGAGCCAGCTGATCTCTGTGGTCGACTCTCCCTAGGCATTGGCCCCGGTGTCATATTGGCTGCCTCTAATCCCAGATCAGGATCAACCATGTCCTCTTGTGCTGATTGGACTGGTGGTGTTGTCCTGCACTCCCCTGCGGTGTCTGTGCAGCCTCCTCTTGTGTGTCAGTGCCTTGTTCCTCTACCTGCACAGTGGCGCTGTTGGTGGGTCCTTGTGGGAGACCTGTGCGACACAGGGGAAACGCTGTCAGTGCCTCATATATGTTTGATGCCTCAGAATAAACATTTTTCTATATTTGGACTACTGTACTACATTGCCCATAATGCACTGTTCTATAGGTTGCAAAACTGGGAATGGAGCTATTCTGGAGGTGCATGCTTATGTGTACTGTGATTGTGTGCATAGTGCATAGGCTGGTGTAAATATGTTAATTTCGGTACTTACTTTTGGATATTCCTGGTGCTGAACTGTCTTGGTCTCTGATGCCAAGTACTGCCTCCGGCTCCAGAGTGGTCTCCACCATGGTTTCGATGGATGTAGTGGTTGGTACAGTAGATGGCCGTCCTCCAGTGCCATGCATCTCCCTCATGGGCTCTGCCACCCTTTCCTTGGTCCTGGAGCGAAGGTCATACCATCTTTTGCGGACCTCATCCAGTGTGCGGTGGCTGACTCCAATGGCATTCATTTTGTTGAGGATGTCCTGCCAGATTTTTTTCTTGTGGCTGTCAGGGACACTCATTGCTGCCTTTCCAAATAACTCATCATGGTGCAAGCAGCACTCCTCTGCGAGCACCTCCAACTCCTTCTCTGAAAACTTTAGTTTTCTTTTTCTGCCAGCACTGGGTGTCTCCTTCTCCTGTGTAGCCATTATTGCTGCAGCTCCTCTCACCTGGGTGTGACTCTGCAGTTTGGGCTGGGTGGGCTCCTCCCTATTCCATGGGGTTACTTCCTGGTTCTGATGTCATCACTCAGAACCAGGAAGTGGATTTTTCAACTGTTTAATTTGCACCTGCGTGCAATTTGCGAGTCAGTCGCAATTTGTGACACTGGACCACACCCTTGTGCAATTTGCGACCTCACAAATTGCAAGGTCTCAAATAGTGACCTCGCAAAAGGCGAGGTCGCAAATTGCGGTGAGACTCCGCACCGAATCGCTATTTGGTATAGCGATTTTTCCTGGCATCTTTTGCGAGTCGGAAATAGCGATTCACATGGAGTTCCTATTTCCAACTCTGTTTTGGGTTCCTACATCTGGCCCTTAGAGCCTCATTTTGAGTTTGACGGACGGGAAAGCCATCCGCCAAACTCCTGACAGGGTGGCCGCCTCCTTCATGGCTACCTCCTCACCAGAGTTATTCCAAGTTTCCTGCTAGGTTGGCAGGCGGAAATCTCAGTTTCCGCCTGCCAGCCTACCGGGAAGCAGGCTACAGCATTGTCTCCAGCTTGGAAAGCAAAGCAGACAGTGAACATTGCGAGGGTGCTGAGCTGGGAGTGCCTTTACTGGCCATGCCAAGTTCATGGGCAGTGCAGTGGCCCCCTGTGGCCCACTTCACCTGTTCTCCTCCAGCCTTTTCATGGCGGTGTAACCACCATGAAAAGGCTGGCAGATTACGATCTCCGTCACTGCGAGGCCGCCAGGATGGTTCTGACCGACAGGGTTGTAATGTGGCAGGCGGACCGCCGCATCAGCAGCAGTCCTGACCACCACCGCGGGTGTGGTGGTCTGTAGAACGCCACACTCATAATGAGGCCCTCAGGTGGCTGGAATTTCAATATATAATTGCGAGGTCGCAAATTGCGGTGAGACTCCGCACCGACTCGCTATTTGGTATAGCGATTTTTCCTGGCATCTCGTTTTGCGAGTCAGAAATAGCAATCTGCATGGAGTTCCTATTTCCAACTGTCTATCTTTTGGGTTCCTACATCTGGCCCTTAGAGCCTCATTTTGAGTTTGACGGACGGGAAAGCCCATCCGCCAAACTCCCGAGGGTGGCCGCCTCCTTCATGGCTACCTCCTCACCAGAGTTATTCCAAGTGTCCTGCTAGGTTGGCAGGCGGAAATCTCAGTTTCCGCCTGCCAGCCTACCGGGAAGCAGGCTACAGCATTGTCTCCAGCTTGGAAAGCAAAGCAGACAGTGAACATTGCGAGGGTGCTGAGCTGGGAGGGCCTTTACTGGCCATGCCAAGTTCATGGGCAGTGCAGTGGCCCCCTGTGGCCCACTTCACCTGTTCTCCGCCAGCCTTTTCATGGCGGTGTAACCACCATGAAAAGGCTGGCGGATTACGATCTCCATCACTGCAAGGCCGCCGGGATGGTTCTGACCGACAGGGTTGTAATGTGGCAGGCGGACCGCCGCATCAGCAGCAGTCCTGACCACCACCGCAGGTGTGGTGGTCTGTAGAACGCCACACTCATAATGAGGCCCTCAGGTGGCTGGAATTTCAATATATAATTGCGAGGTCGCAAATTGCGGTGAGACTCCGCACCGAATCGCTATTTGGTATAGCGATTTTTCCTGGCATCTCGTTTTGCGAGTCAGAAATAGCAATTCGCATGGAGTTCCGATTTCCGACTATCTATCTTTTGGGTTCCTACATCTGGCCCTTAGAGCCTCATTTTGAGTTTGACGGACAGGAAAGCCGTCCGCAAAACTCCCGACAGGGTGGCCGCCTCCTTCATGGCTACCTCCTCACCAGAGTTATTCCAAGTTTCCTGCTAGGTTGGCAGGCGGAAATCTCAGTTTCCGCCTGCCAGCCTACCAGGAAGCAGGCTACAACATTGTCTCCAGCTTGAAAAGCAAAGCAGACGGTGAACATTGCGAGGGTGCTGAGCTGGGAGGGCCTTTACTGGCCATGCCAAGTTCATGGGCAGTGCAGCGGCCCCCTGTGGGCCTCTGCACTTCACCTGTTCTCCGCCAGCCTTTTCATGGCGGTGTAACCACCATGAAAAGGCTGGCGGATTACAATCTCCGTCACTGCGAAGCCACCGGGATGGTTCTGACCGACAGGGTTGTAATGTGGCAGGCGGACCGCCGCATCAGCAGCAGTCCTGACCGCCACCGCGGGTGTGGTGGTCTGTAGAACGCCACATTCATAATGAGGCCCTCAGGTGGCTGGAATTTCAATACATAATTGAACTCAGCACAAGAACCCATAATGGTTTGAATATGGATGAGGAGCTGTCTGTACATTTGGGATGAGTGTACCCCCTTTTGTGATCATTTGAAATGTACATACCCTATCATCCTGGGCTTAAGTTTCTGCCCTTACCTTATACTCTGCAGGTGAAGCAGGGTGTTAATATTGGTCATCTATAATTGTTAATAGTTCCCTTCTCCTTTCTGCCTGACAGCTATGCTAATAACTCAATTGTGTTTTTTTTTTTTTTTGCATCTTATTGCATTTTTTTTTTTTTTATTAACTTAAGGTTTGCGACTCACACACCGGGTTTCATGCATAGGGGTTTTCATCCTTTTTATTTCTGTCTCTTGTTGGTACACATCTGTGAACAGCTTTCCAGATAACCCATAATCTTTAAAAAAAAAATGTTTTTGGATAAATGTATTTTTTCGTTAATATGAGCTCTTCCATGACAGGTGTGATGGAACATGCTGGGTGAAGCCCTTTGAGTTGAAGGTCACCACGTCTCCAACATTTAAGTGGTAATATGGAATATTTACTATTTCTCTGCCATGGGCTTTAATTGAGACCATGTTATTCGGATCACTGACATTATTTTCATGTATTTTGGCCCTCTTCATTTATGTGTGACCCTTTCGCATCTGATTACCTTAGTTGATTTCTGACAATTTTTCCCACAAATATTTTACTACGTTTTGAAAACAAATTGAAAAAATTATTTGAAAAAATATTGTTAGACTACAATACTGTACTGTTTTGTACATGTGTTACGGCAAATGGTTATTTTTATGAACTCATGTCTTCTCCCAAGCTCAATTGCGAATTATTGTGAATTCAACCGATCCGGGATATAACTAACTAGGGCTTACACCCATGTTTGGGTGTAGAATCCCGTAATTTTCTGAGAGAGGGTTTGAAAAAATGCACAATGGATTTAGCATATTCCCAAATGGATGGTCCTTATTATTTTGATTATTATCTTTTGTTGACATATTCATTTTTTAAGTTGTTCCTTTGGTTTTGATGTACATTTATTTTCCTGGAATCTGTACACAATAAACCTATGCAACGTTAATATGACTGCCACTATTTCTTGAACAGTCGGGAGATAAGTGTGTCCTTTGTTTGTTTCACTTTTCTTTTCCTCTTTGTAATATGCATTGTTAAGTTGCTTACACTTCACCCGTGACCAAAATTTCTGTATGGTTTTGGATGATATTTCTGTACACAATATTTTTTTCAATATTTTTATCATTGCGTTATGATTATCGGAGCACACTATTGTGCTACACAATATTTTTGACACAATATTTTTGTCAATTATAGTGTGTACCATGATATTCTGTCCAGCCAGCCCTCAGGTGAACACTGCAGTGAAAAGTAGTTTAATGTTCCTCTTGAAAGAACAATGTGTCCTGACTGCGGTGCTCCTCCATTGGGCCTCACAGCTTCCACAGCATATCTTTCTGGAATTCTGCAGGATTGTCCTATGGGGGATTTGTGTCAGTTGCAATTCTTCTTGAACTGCACTCATTGTCTAGATCTTTAAGATAATTCAAGAGACTATTACTTCATTAAAGTACCTCATTCCAGGGGCAGCTCCTCTGCTAGGGCGGAGGAGTGTCGCCCCCACCAGCAGAAGGAGCTGCACAACTTTTATAGTAAAAACATAAATAAACTCTGTATACTATGTTTTTATTATAAAAGTGGGCGAGCCACGGGCATAAAGGGGACCTAGGGGGAGTGCACAGCACTCCCTCTCAATACACATGTATGTTTGGCAGGCTGTCTCGGGCTGGCCAAACATACATGTGCAGAAGGGTCTCTCCAACCCAGCACTGTGTTGTCAGGTTGGAGAGACCAGGCAAAGGCTCCCAGTCTGCCTGTGCTGCCCTGGCTGGACGCTCCCAGCCAATCCTGATGCTGCTTTGAGCAGTGTTAGGATTGGCCACAGGGCAGGCTGTGAGCCTGTGCCTGAGGGAAAAAGGTAAGTTTTATTGTTATTTATTATTTATTTATTTTGTCCCCCCCTCCCTCCCATGCACAGCCCCTCCCCTTTTCCCTCCCACAAGCTGCACCCTCGTGTTCCAAGATATCAGTAGAAGCATTGGCATTTCATGAAGGAGTGACTGAACACCTTCATAGAGGCAGGTCCACCTCAGGAGAAGGGCAAGAGATTTTCTCTGTCCCTGGTCTTTTTGCACCAAGGGTGAGCCCAGGTGTGCTCACAGAAGCCTGCTTTCACCTAACAAAGAACTAGGGTTTGGATGTACAAAAAGTAGTAATTGGGATTTCCAAATTGCATTTCTTACCAAATCGCAATTATGAAATTGTAATTCCTTATGTAAAAAAATGTACAACTTGTAAGCAGTGATCCCTAGTGGATTGCAAATCGACCTACCTCATGAATATTAATAAGGTAGGTTGTAATTTGCCACCCATTAGGATTCAGTGCTATCACAGGGATGGTGGCCTGCTGGGTTCAGCAGACCACCATGTCTGCAATTGCTTTTTAATAAAGCAATCTTTTTTCTTTTAAAATGCAGCCCGTTTTTCTTAAAAGTAAATGGGATGCATTTAAAAAAAGAAAATGAAACATTTAAATTTCATTTTTATTTTTCTACATTTTTTAAGGGGAAGGAGTCCCGAGGGGACCCATTCCCCTTTGTGAATGTGTTACCACTAGTTTTAAAGTGGTGTTAAATTATTATTGTGTGGCGACAGGAATTCAATTGCAAAACAGTAATACATACCATACTAATTCTTATTTGGAAGGACGCCCTAAACATTCCCCTTCCAAATACTGAACAGCTAACACAAATTGCGTTTCGATAATGGTTACGGAATCGCAATTTTTGCTTTTGTACATTTTTAAAAAACATTTTAGCTGTGGCAAAAATACCGATTCTGAGAAACATGCTATTTCCGACCACAAAAATGCTTTGTACATCTGGTCCTAGATTACTAATTTGGAGGGACCCATCTATGTTATGCTATTTTATATTATATTACTGGACATTTATATAGTGCATTGTTTGTCAAAAACATGGCCTCATGGAACTTTTTACAGAATCTATGGCTGTGATTCATAATAGGATTTCTTCACAAACCACTGGCCAGATTTATAAACACTTTGCTCTGATGCAAAGTCACCAAACGAGGCACAAACAGGTGCAAAATGTTGATTTGGGGTTTACTTTCTAGGGCTTGATTTGGAATTTACTTTAAAGCAGTTTAAAAATAATGCAAAGTAGTGCTATGCACTAGTTTGTTTTACAGGGGAATCTCAGTCAACTAATATTTGTAGGCAGGGCTTTACACCTGAAAATCACACCTCCTCGAAGCTGATGCAAAGGAGGAGAACATTTTTCTTTTGCTCCAAACTTTTCTAACTTTGTCTGTGTGCTGTATGTAAATCACATTTATAAAGTGGAAAACATGAAAAGTAAGTCTAAGCGTAGTATTTTGTACCAGAAGGATAGCCTTCTAGTACAAAACTAGATTCACGCAGACACTTTTGCATTATGGTACAAAGATATGCATGTGTGGTGCTGGGCAGGCAGAAAGTGCACCAGCTCTTGGGAAGAGAGCAGCACCTCCATATCTTTGTAGATATGGTGCTGTCCTGCTACCTCCCTCTCAAGCAGTACCGTGTAGGAACTTAGGTTTATGCACTGCGTTGCATGAAATATTAATAAATCTCCCCACACATTTGGTGTGTGTTAGTGGTTCAACGGGTGTGGTGTATTATTTCAGTATTGTTCCATAAAGGGGAATAACTCTTGCCACCTTTAGAAGCACCTCAGGTGAATGTGGAGTATGGAGAGGGTTCTCTCTGCATGGTGGTGCACAATGGGCCTTAGGGTCTTGCAGTCATCCACCTAACACCACAGCTGATCTTCACCTGATGCAAGTTGAGTTGAGATAGGCCTCTTGCAGCTATCTTGTCTTATATTCATCTAAGTGTTATGTATAGCTCAGGGGTATAACTTGTTAGGTTGTTTTTACTTTTATGCTTTATTACGTGTTCCCACTTACAATACTTGTATAATCTAAATGTTAGTAGATGGGATATAGTGAGCAGCCTCAGAGTCGTACGTGATGCTTTATGGGAGGACGGAGTGTGTAAGGGATGGAAGATTTAAGCTGTTTGGGTATTTTGCTATTTTAAAAAATGTATTGGTTATTGAAGGATCAGGTGTTGACAATTTGCTGTTGCTTGTTTCATATTTATCTGGCTGGCGTTCCGACTGGGTATAGTATATACTGAAGAAAAGGGTGAGGTGTTTTATCCAGTGTGGTATCATATTGTAGTTGGCTTTGTAGTGGTGATGTGTGAAGAATGATTGGATTGGACTGTTAGCGAAAATATGTAGATAAGGGAAACCTGAGTTTATGATTGTGTATGAGGATGCAGGGAAGATGTGGGGTGTGCTGCAGCTGTACAGTATTGTGTGGTGGGTGGTGGGAGGTGGATGATGTAGACTGTGGTGGGCTTGTATAGTATGCTATGTTGCAGCTTGTACTGTTGTTTGACGTTTTGTGCTAAGGCAATAATAATGTTGCATATGTCAGTATAATGCTTGCATCACTAAATTGTATGTATCAACCTACAGACACTCCACTATTTACATGTTGATGTCTTGTGCTGTAGGTAAAAAGGAGCAATATGTTGCAGCCCCGTTTCAAGACGAAAGGGCAGATGGCATGGGAGGGCCAAACCTCTTCTTCATAGTCTCCCTCGCCTCTTCCTGATTGCTGTTATTGCATTGCTGCATATGCATGTTATAGTGATATTCCTTATGGAAACTGATGCCACCACAGCATGGAACAGGATCTCTTGCTTCCACCATGCGATGCATCTCCTGCACCTTCCTCCTTTGGGCTCTCTCCTGCCCATCCATCGTGAAGGACTGCTTAGTGTAGGCTGGTAACACTGCTAAACTTTCATCACTAGTGGTCATTGGGCTCAATGTGTTAGACATCTGCTGTTCCAGTCTCCCAGTGGACTGGATGAACCAGGATCTTAATTATCCTATCAAATTGCTAAGAGGATACACTGAAGCGGTGGCGGTATACCAGAGCTGCCCAGGAGGAGGAGGAGGTCACTGCATACGGCAAGCTGAGGACAAGAAGGCTGAATCCTGAATCACTAAACACCCGCGGGGACGAGAGGTGCACTGTCCTCTACCAGAGAGATCACAATCGTTTTTTTTGCTTACTGTCAGGATTTCAGTCTTACCTAGGAGTTAAAACTGCCATAGCTTCTACTTTGGTATCCTCAGCTATCTATTTCTGAGACATGCAAAGAGTAGACAATACTAAAAGCCAGAAACTATTGTTCTGTGACCTCGTTTCTTTGCTTTCTTGTTGTGCAGCATACATTCCTTGCATCAGAGCATGAGGCGTTTTCACTCTGCAGTGAATTTCCACATTGTCAACAGGAAGGTGGTACCATCAGCCCCGTGGACACCTTAAGTGGATTTGCTAAGACAGATGGTACAGATGATTATATGATCACAAAGAATGAGAAGGAGGGAAACGTCCGAAGGAATCAGCCAGTACCGCCTGCGGTGCTCTAATCAAAACTGCTGAAAGGACTACTTTCAGCTAGGAGACATAGGCCCTCATTCTGACCTTGGCGGGCGGCGGAGGCCGCCCGCCAAAGTCCCGCCGTCAGGTTACCGTTCCGCGGTCGAAAGACCGCGGCGGTAATTCTGACTTTCCCGCTGGGCTGGCGGGCGGTCTCGTTCAGACCGCCAGCCAGCCCAGCGGGAAAGAGGCTTCCACGATGAAGCCGGCTCGGAATCGAGCCGGCGGAGTGGAAGCTGTGCGACGGGTGCAGTTGCACCCGTCGCGTATTTCACTGTCTGCACAGCAGACAGTGAAATACATGTAGGGGCCCTCTTACGGGGGCCCCTGCAATGCCCATGCCAGTGGCATGGGCACTGCAGGGGCCCCCAGGGGCCCCGCGACCCCCCCTACCGCCATCCGGATCTCGGCGGTCCGACCGCCGGGATCTGGATGGCGGTAGGGGGGGTCAGAATCCCCGCGGCGGTGCAGCAAGCTGCGCCGCCGCGGAGGATTCAATGGGGCCGCGGTACACTGGCGGGACCCCGCCAGTGGTGCCGGTCCGACCGCGGCTTTACCGCCGCGGTCGGAATCCCCATTGAAGCACCGCCGGCTTGTCGGCGGTGCTCCCGCGGTCCTCCGCCCTGGCGGTCAAAGACCGCCAGGGTCAGAATGAGGGCCATGGTGAGGGTTTTGTCTGCCGGTGAGCATATACATGTTTTATCTGTGAAGGGCACTCTCTTTTTCCTTTGCCATTACTGTTATGTGTACATGAAGGAAGCTGGTGTATGTGATACATTATACATCTGTTCTTGGTGTGTTTTAATAAAGATTATAAAACATGTTCACTATAAAAAAAAAAAATTGGCTTTGTCAACTCATGTCTGAATTAATGCTCTTCTTGTAACTAATTGTTTGACTTTTTTCTGGGCTCACTAAATCTTATACTCATCCTCAAGTGTTGGCACTGGGAAATGTGAACAAAATGGCCCCATACTTGGAAACAATGAACTTTTGACAATAAGTGAACTACATCCCTACAAATTTAGAGATCACCACTGGCCCAGCAGTGATCTCGGTACCTTGCTAGGAGCTGCCATTATTGCCGTTCCTGTTAAGGTGCAAAAAGGTTTGGTGGACCACCTTTGTCGGTTTTGACAGCTGTTCAACATTTTTACAAACGTTTTTGTTTTTTCAAAAAAAACTCCGAAAAAAGGAGTTTGCTATTGAAAAGCATGTAACTAATAACTTCCAACCAGAACTTTTCCCTAGGTGTGGGGGTCATTATTAGTTTTTGTCATTCACCTGGCAGCGACAGACAGAAAGAAAGGACATCACACTGACCACTCTAAACAGGGGAGGCAGTGTAATGCTTTACCCCGAATGGATCATACTCTGGTGGGGATGAAGCTTTTCTTCGATGGAACCAACAAGGGCACTGCCTACAGAAAGCTGGTAGTCTACCCAACTCTAAATGAGGCAGATAGACCGTCAGTGCGTGGACACTGCACCTTCCATTGTTTGTGACGGAATACCCGGGCCGCCAAACCTCAAATCGGGCCCATAATTCACTAATAGCTCCCAGCACCCAGGCAAGATTCTAACGTGAGGTTCAACTGGAGAGCGAGACTGAGGCCCTGAAATAGAGATACCAGGAATCTGAAACGGGGACACCGACACATCAACATGACGGCCTATTCTCACATGTTGCACTTTACAATAGGTACAGAACATTTGTTCTCGGGAAAAGAAAACCAAAGTGAGTGACTGTGCAAGAGATTGCAGAGCATGCACATGTACCATTCCCTGACCGTCTGTAGCAGTCTTGCCATCACACTCTCACACTTTCACAGACCGCGAACAGTGATTTCACCTCCCACTGAAAACAGAGAAAACAGCCAGTCAGTCTGTACCGTTTTGTAATCTCTCTGACTCGCGTGGCCCTTAGGTGTGGCTCCTGAAAGTCCACTCAGTAATCCACTGGTGAGGCGCAAAACGCTAAGTGAGGGATAAACTCAGTTAACCTCACAGGCCCTGTGTGCTACTGCTCTATGGGTCGCTGTAACCACCAGCATTTCAACAAAAGCAAAACACTTTGAAAATAATGGATAATGAACATTAGATGTCCACAAAAACATATTGGGCCATTATTGGCTATGTTTTGACCCATCTGGTAGATTAGGCACGAAAACATTTTAAACACTGAAGCGTGGTTCTTATTTGTGCCGGCCTGTTTGTGCATGTAACCCCCCCCCCAGCCCCCCATCCCATTAAAATGCAAACATTACAAATCTGATCTTGTCAAAATGAGTACTTAAGCACTTCTCAAAAAAGCTTTTTCAGACAAGTTAGGTTGAGTGCTTGTATTCTATAAGGCAACAAAAAGCCATGTCCAATATTCACGAAATGCTAATAATAACAATAGCAGTAAGAATCATGATCATGACAATAACAACCACAGTAATAATAATGATAATAACAATAATAATAATACTTATTATTATTGTTATTATCATTATTATTATTATTATAACCATTTTGTGGATGCTGCACATGCATGTGGTTGCCTTATAGAATTCAAGCACACAGTATAGCATGCTTGAAAAATCGTTTTTCAGCATAGTAACAATATCAAATTTTTATTATTATTGTTAATAATAATAATAATGATGATTGTTGTTGTTATTGCTGTTATTCGTATTCTTATTCTTTTTATTGTTGGTGTTTGTTGTTATTGTTAATAATAATAATAATAATAATAATAATAATAATAAGAAGAAGAAGAAGAAGAAGAATTATGATAATAATAATAAATGCCCCTTTTTGCATGGTTACCCCGACATGTTGCTGCATTTAGTTGCTGGTTGTTTAAGTCTGCACACAGGAAAACTGCTGTCTAGTGCCCAATGTATGTACTCTGACCCCTGAAACATGCCAAATTTGTATGTACCTAATGGGTATATTTAACTTGCTTATAAGTCCCTCGTATGTGGTACAAAATATGCCAAGGGCCTGTAAGTTAAATGTCACTAGTAGATTGCAGCGCATATGCCACAGTGACAATGCAAACATTATTGCAGACCTTCAACAAGTAACTTAACTACGCAGGATTAAACAAAAAATTTGACTAGTAAATATAATCCCTTTTTGATAAATCCAAACCCTAGTTTAAAATATTATTGAGTGACCTCTAAGTAAGCCTTAAGTGCCCCTAAGTCCGGGTGCCTGACATTTAAAAGTAGGATATCTACAAAGTTAATGTTAAATGTGTTTAGAGTGGCAATGTCTTAAAAGCTATTTTCAATGCAGTAGGGTTAGCTGTTCCATAGTAAAATTTTGGAATACTTTATTAAAGTTAATTCCGACACCAAATAAAAAGTTAATTCTTGGACTTTTTAAAATATTTCTTACAAATCCAATTGATTGGCAAAGTCCTATTTGTAACAGACATTTCACAAAATGTACTTTTAAAAAGTTATATTAAGCCTGCCTAAAACTTCTAGACGCCCATTTATCTGAGATACTAACTGTTACCCAGGATAGCACCTTGATTACATGTGAATTTGCTCTCAGAGATAAAGGCCTTGGGTGTGGGGGAGAGATTGGCTTTCCTCTGACAGGATCATCATCTGGGCTGTGCCCAATAACTTAATTAACTTCAAAGGATGCCTACCTTGTCACTGGCAGATGTAGCTCACACTTGGGCATGTCTACGTATTGTCTTCCTAGCCAGCCAAGCATCAATCCCAGTGCGAGAGGAGCTGCCCCCAGAACTGGTTTTGAGTGACCATGGGGAGGGTTTGCTCATTTCTTTCACCACAGTTCTAGTGTGGGCACAACAGATCTGCACAAGGGAAAAAATGTCTCTACCAACTTAGTTTTAGGTAGAGAGGGGCAATATGGGAGTGTTTGAGGTATAGCACATAGGAACTGCTGAAAAAGTGAGTACAGCTACCCCTGGGAACTTTTTCCCTCATGGTCAGGAAGGGGGCATTAGTCACCCTTGCTCACAGGTTAGTGCCAGGATAAATGTGGCACCCTGGACACCCTCTTTAGAACACTACTGGACCCGTGGAAGACAGACGAAGGACTGCATCGGCTATTATGACCTGTAAGGAGACTCTTAAGGCCTGGTCCTGCAGCCACCTGTATCCACAACTAAGAAGTGGACTCCAAGGGTCAGCTGGATAACCTCCTGTTAAACCACAGGGACACAAAAGGTACAAGAAGCACATACTCTTGAAGAAGTCCAGCTAGCCAGTTTCCACTGGATCTAACCTGGACCCTGTTGGTGGCTTCTGTGGAGTGAGTCCTGACCCCAAGTCCTCTTCTGACGTCTGGAATCCTTGGCTGGTGTCAGAGTGTACTCCTCCTGCCTAAACCTAAAACCTGGGACTTAGAAACTTTTTCACTATTTTTTGTCTGGAGAACTGACAGACGACTGGGACAAACCTGCCAAGTCAAGACAATGAAGGTGTGGTGTACTTGGGCCTAAGATTGAAGTTGCTCCAGCTGAGAGCTTTACTTCAGCAGTAAATCAATTTCATGATCACTCAAATAGAGCATTCTAGCATACACAGATCCTGTTTACATAAGCCATTGAAAAAGAGTAAAGAGAAGGAGAACTTTAGAGAAGACCATTACACAGACTGTCAGGGGCAGAACAAACACATGTTTTGAGGCTCTTCTTATAGGTAACTCCAATAGTTCTAAGTCAGAGTGGACCCAGAGGTTGGTTCCAGGCCTTAGATCCTAAAACAGCAAGGTATTTTCCTCCAATTGACTTTAGTCTGAAGGTAGGGGGAATTAACAGATTAGAGTTTGATGATCGGAGGGGTCCCATAGGCCTGTATTGGGTAAATAGTTGGATAAATATTTACGGCCCATGCCATGGAAGGACCTAAAGACCAAGACAAGTGACTTAAAAAGAACTGTCTTATGAATGGGCAACCAATGCAGTTCTCTAAGCACTTTAGAGGTGGAACCTTTCCTGGGAAGTCTCAGCACAAGTTAAGCTGCTGAGTTCTGAACAATATTTAACCTTTTTAGAGATTTGATTGGAGAAAAGTAAGCTCCCACCAATGACAATACTTATGGTCGGAAGGACAAAACATTATCATATTTAACTCCTAAGTTTCCGGCCACCTCTACAAGTGGAAGGGAGGTGGGCACAGAGTCAGGCTACCAGATTCTAGGGGAGAATATATTGTGTTGCCTAAATAGGAGTATTTTAGTAGTATCTGTGTTGCATTTCAAGTAGTTATTTACCATCCATCGAATATTGTCAGTAAAGTTCAGTTCTGACACAAAATAGTATTTGTCAAAAAAAAATATCATTTACATATGATCGGCATAAGAAGTAACGAAAATACCAAATGAGCTGATCACTGATATAAGGAGCCATGTACACATTAAATAAAGAGAGGTTGAGGGAGATAAAACTTTCTCATCAGATGAAAACTGCCCAATAGATACAGATTGTCTTCTATCTGCAAGGAAAGATTTGAACCAGGACCAGGCTTTGCTGATGATCCCCCTTTCAAAGAGACGCTGAAGGGTTATTGAATATCAGATGGTATTGAATGCTGCTGGAAGATCTAAAAGAATCAGAACAGCATGACCACCATGCAGCTATTCTTTATAGTATTAGAGACCTCCAACAAGGCTGATTTCGTAGAGTGTCCGGGCCTAAAGCCTGATTGAAAAGGGTGATTTTTCTAAAAATACATAATTTTCATGATATGCGGGCAACCTCCAGCCCTTAAAACAGTGGGCATCCATTTTCGGGTGTGACATCTGTAGCGGGGCTGAAACCTGTTGAGAGTATCACATTCTGTATTCCCACCTCCTCCAAACCCTCTTTTCTTTTTAATTGTTGCTCGAATCATTAGCCTCAGACAGATGAAAGGCAGAGGGAGCCCTTCATGGGGCTATAGCACGATTTCATGATCTGCACTGTACTGATGCAGAAGGAGTATGTGTGTTTTTTTATTGTCTCCTATATTTTTATATTTAAAAAAACTAAAAAAATCTATGAGTCAGTGCATGTGACTGACAGCAAAGCTCAGAATCACAACGTGGTAATTACTGCCCTGTGTTTCAAGCTCTGCTGCCTGCAGTCCATGCAATAATTCTAACTTTAAAAAAAAACTTTTTTGGAGTCAAATATGCACTGAACACGCAAAAAAAAAGAAAAAAGAAATTCAAATACCGCTTCTGTCCCGGGGCAGCATAGAAAACATAAAGGGCCTCCAGGATGTTCATTTGGGAATAGCAAGTCACACCGGATGTCACCGCACTTACCAAGCTGCATATGCACAATAAACAGATTCCTCACCACCAGAACCTCCTTCATCATCCTAGGCAGGACACCATCCCTGCTGATCAATAGGGCCAAGTATGGATGTGGGCACTGTTGTTAATGACCCCCCTGATGCGTGAACAGGATACATCTCAAGGAACAGCAAAGCTCCAGCTCAGACCAGGACTCTGAAACCCAACACCAGACTCTGCTGGCAAGAATAGGCAAGAATACTGAATGAAACGCTTACATTTAGACCCTCTTTTTGACCTTGGCGGTCTTTTCAAAGCTGTGGGCGCCAGAAGACCGCCAATGCTGGTGGTCTTCCGCCCACCATATTACGAGTACTGCTGGATTTCTGCCACATTTTGGGTGGAAATCCAGCAGTAGTTGTGCTGGTGGACGGAGGCACATGGGCAGTTCCACCATCGGCCCGCCCCACCAAAAGGACTCCGCCAGCCATATTACAACCTGTAATACAGCCTGGCGTTGTCCTGATGGCGGGGAGCTGCGGGGAGGTGGAAGCGCCCATTCCCAATCCCTGACGGACGACCTCCTCGCCGGATAAGGTAAGTCGGGCGTCCAACAGGGGAGAGGGATGGGAGGGTGGGGGTGTTGTGTGTGCGTGTGTGAGTGGGTGTTTGTCTGTGTGTGTGTATGCGTGTGTGTATGCAAGTATGAATGTTGAAGTGAATGCGTGTATGAGTGTCGCAGTGAATGCGTGTATGGATGCATGTGAGTGTATGCATTTATGTCAGTGTTGGTGAATGAGTGTATGCGTGGTGCGTGTGGGTGTCTGTGTGCGTGTGCATATATGCGGGGGGGTTGGGTGTCAGAAGACCACCAGGGTCATAATGAGGGCCTAAATCTTCTAGTAGAGGTAATCATGGGCCTCACCACAAAGAGAAGCAACAAAAGCAGGCAAAGCATCCATAAAAGTCAAACCTGAAGGAGGTCAACAAAATTAAAATGATAATCCTTGATCAGGAGATACAGCCACGTGTCACTGCCATTCTGGCAAAAGCCAGAGTGTCCGTCAAAAAGAAATATGGTCATACATCTGCAACTGATTTGTTGCCCAAGCTCAGTTGAAGGTCACATGCTGCCAGATGAGATTACTTGTGAAGATGTCTGGTTATGGGCCCTATTGAATCTCCTCTATTCCCTAGTGGCTGGGTTTTGGCATGGTTACTGTGTCCGTCTCACCTGTGTCATAATGGCCAGTGTTATCAGAGATGTAAGTTTATATTAGATCACTATAAGCTACTCATACTAAAACCCAGGCCTGGAAGTAGTCTGTTATGGCATGCAGTGAGGTGGTCATCCTAAGTATGATGCCATCGTTTTTGTCTTAAAGGGTATCTGTTTTCAACTGTGTGTGACAGTAAGAGCCATTTTTGTAGCATTATCACATAGCAGGCAATTGACACGCAGGATGAATGCATCAGGCCACAAAAACATTAAGGATTTCGAATATGCTATGAAGTGAAGCTTGGCATTACATAGTTTCTAGATGTTTAGGCTCAGACACTTTGCAGTGGAAGGAGATGAAGGGGTGTCTGCGTTAAGAGAGAAGACACAGATGTCAGAGAGTCTCTCTGTTCTTGTCATATTTGCTCTGGTTCCTGTGGAAAAGGCCAAATGAGACTTAAGTTCACTAGGGGTTTTCTAGACTACGTTACAGTCACATGTTTTGAGATTCGGACTGTGTCTCTGGAAACAGTCTGAAAGCACCTAGTTGTGTAGTAGCAATTTATTGCTTGAGTGTGGGGTGGGGCATGAAGAGATCTAGGAGGTTGTTGATGGTGCTCTGTCAGTATTTGAAACGTTCTCTTTTGCAGTGCGCATCGCATCCTACAGTCTTACGTGATTATGATATATGATGTTGTGGTCTTGTAGGTTCTCTACATTGGAGGAGCCCGTGACTTGCAGCTTTGTCTATGCGCTGAAGTGGGAGTCTGAAACCACTGGACGGACTTTTGCAGTTGCAGATGAGTGTCTCGAACTGCATGCCATCCAGTGATTTGTTATGCCCTGAAAGTGATGTGGCAAGTGTGGCAGATGGTAGGTCTTGCCCTCCATCCTTTGATTTTTCTGCCTGCAATATTTACTATGTACCTTTGTACCACGCTTTACATTCTATGTGAGGCTGTCTCAGAATACAGCTACTTTTTGTACCCGATTTATTTTGTGCCTCTGTGTGTTGTAATAGCTTTTTGTAAATTACATCGTGTCTATTTATTTTGTGGTAGGAGTGTACCTTTTGTGTTTTAGGCTTTGCACTGGCCTGTATTTGTGTGTTTTTATGCAACGCAAGTGTTAATGCACACAAGTGGAGTATTTTGAATTCCATTTGCAGTAGTCTCATTCATGGCTACGCATGATCATGTAAAAGTGGTGATAAATTAGTTTCCTGATGGTTTTAACAATAATGATTGGTGAGATTTGGAAGTGGTGGGGGGGCAAAATAATTCCTTCAAAATGTACAGAGCATCTGAGCCTATATTCATCTGCAGTGGCTTGGAGGCGATAATTTTCTTTTCCTAAAATATATTTGTTACTATACAGCAAATGTTGTATGGGTGCCAAATGCTACCAGTTAAACATTACTAGAAAACATAACCAGGCATCGACATAATCCAATAGAAATAGTGACCCAGTTTTAGGCATTTTTAAAAGCATCAGTGCTTATGTCACTTCTACAAAAAATGCGCATCAGCTCACCTGGAGCTCACAGGAGAAAGAACAAAAATAGCTGAAGGAAGGGAAAAAGAAACTGGCATAGCAAGGGCATTATACCCAGCTAATGAGAGGCTTGTCAATTACAGGACAAGATGATGTCAGCTCCTGAGCCAAGGAAAGACTAACACTTTTGGAAGGGCCTGTCCACCACCATTGCTCAGAGACACACAACAGGCATGTGAGATTGGGCTGCAAAGCAAGTGCCTAATTCTTTGATGCCCGCTGTGTGCCTGTAAGCTGCTCTGCTGCTGCTCGCCTACTGCCAGAATTTGTAGTGAGAGTGTAGTGGGCAATCTGCAGGTTTCTTCTTCTGGCTCAGTATACCCCGACCTCATCGCAGGCATTGCAGCGGGAGTCATTGCACCGTAGGTTCTACAGCGGGAGTCATTGCATGGTTCTACAGCGGGAGTCATTGCACAGTAGGTTCTACAGTGGGAGTCATTGCATCGTAGGTTCTACAGCGGGAGTCATTGCACCGTAGGTTCTACAGCGGGAGACATTGCATAGTAGGTTCTACAGCGGGAGTCATTGCATCGTAGGTTCTACAGCGGGAGTCATTGCACAGTAGGTTCTACAGCGGGAGTCATTGCATGGTTTTACAGCGGGAGTCATTGCATGGTTCTACAGCGGGAGTCATTGCACAGTAGGTTCTACAGCGGGAGTCATTGCATCGTAGGTTCTACAGCGGGAGTCATTGCACCGTAGGTTCTACAGCGGGAGACATTGCATAGTAGGTTCTACAGCGGGAGTCATTGCATCGTAGGTTCTACAGCGGGAGTCATTGCACAGTAGGTTCTACAGCGGGAGTCATTGCATGGTTCTACAGCGGGAGTCATTGCACAGTAGGTTCTACAGCAGGATTCATTGCATCGTAGGTTCTACAGCGGGAGTCATTGCATCGTAGGTAAGATTTTCTACATTTACATCGGGAGTCACTAGATCACATGGGATATTATATCGTATAAGTAAGTAAAAATATGTAAAACATGTTTGTTCGTATTCTGACAGTAAGACTGTTGAAATATTAAAAATGCAATCCCATTTATGTTACTGTATTAATCCTCCCTATGGATGCCCACACTACACAAGTTAAAGGACTAGGTCAAGACTGACTACTTTACAAGACTGAATACAGGAAGTTTCAGATGAAGACGGAATATGCCCAGAGGAGAGGTACATTCTCATCACTGGAGGGTGTTATGGTATAGCCCAAGCTGTGACTTAGCCTATGACAAAGAATACAGACTGCTTTATGTAGGAGAGACTGTCAAGATACGTAGGGTGTAATAAGGATATTGGATTTACCTAATGGAAACATTTAATTGACAGCTATTTGTATGAGTGCTAGCTATGAAATATAAAATATGCACCTCTGGCACCAGTAGAACCTGGAAGACGGAGAATGCTACCTGAGGGATAGCTTTGCAACCTAAAGATTGCACTGTGACATTAGTCTAACCTGCATGATGCATCTGCTGTTCAAGCCAGAGCCCGTGCTAGATGCTTAACACGAATGTCTAGCTCTGCTGCCTAGCGCTGAGCTTATTTTATCTGTGCACTCTTAGGTCCTTTGCCTAATGCTTGCACCTGTGATATTTGTGAAACCTGCACCACAGCGCTGCTAGCCAGAGCCTAACCCTGTGGTATGTGGGGCTGTGGGATAAAATACCAGTGGTGCCCCAGGCGAGATCCTGTGGTGAGGCTGTAACCCGGGGGAAGCTAATGCCTGAGTCTGTACTACACATGAGGGCAGGCTCTGCCGGGCACATCCTGAGCCTGTGGCATCTGTGAAGCCAGAAGGAGCGTTCTGTTGTCTCTCACCCACTATCACCCAACACAACCCTGTCCCACGCTTTTGCCTATGTTGTCTTTACTCTACGGAGTACCTGAGCAAACAGGGCAAAGCAAAAAGAAACAATGCAGGAGGCAAATTTTTTAAGTGTGTACATGCATACATACATGTGCGTGATAAGTAATAGTATGTCTGATATTTATAAATATAAGCACATGCATGAATACAAACATGTTTGTATGTGGGTGTGCACGCGCGTTACATCTACATTTGCACATACATCTACATGTTTGCATCTACATTTCGCTGCTGTATCTACATAACATACAAGAGAAAACACAGCCTGGCACCCCCTTACCTTTGCCTGGTTCCACTGCACTCCACTTGGTTGAGTCCAGCGATCCATACTGCTTGGCTGATTTCCTCTCCTGGTCCATGCCGCCCCCTTTGCCAGCGCTGCCTTTTGTGTGTGTTTGTTTTCCTTCCAAAGTACCAGGGCTTTCAAAGCTCTTGCTTTCCCCGGTGCCCTCCTATCCAGAGCCCATTTGAAAGTGACACAGTCCCCATCCTATCTTTTGTTGGGCAGAGAGTGGGAGAGAATATTTGCAAACCACACAAACCGCAATAAAAACAATAATCACAATTGCTGACACCTGCCTGGAAGCTGCAGCCGCGAAGACCGTGGATGCTCTAACTGAGAGCCAGGGAACTGCGTCTCTTTCTCTTTCGCGGATATTGCCCCCTGGTGGTCATCAGAAGCGCTGCGTCAGTGTGTCTGTGCGCGCGCCCTTAAACATGCCTCAGACTAAATCAATATTTACCAGCTTCTCCCATCTGTGTCTGTCAGAAGAGGAGCCAAAGAACCCCGAGTCTGACACACAGAATAAACGAGAGGGTGCGTTTTTGCCGCCGTGCGACGCTTTGGTGTCCCTTTTCACAGCATCACGGACACATGGGGATGGTGTAGCTTGGTGCAACTGCACCTGATGGGAGATAAGTGTGTAAGTCGTACTAGAGTCACATTCAACTAGGGTATGTAGGCGGTTTAATGCACCTGCTGTGGAGACCTGTCCGTGCCTACCAGTTCAAAGTTAAGTTCAACTCACAGTAAAATAACCTGCTGTACAGCTTTGTGGGTAACCTGCAGGTTACAGATTAAAAACATGTCAGAGCCAAGCCTGCTTTTCAGTCTCCCAAGGTTCATCAAGAGTCTGCTAATAACTGCACCTGTTATTAACGTTGCTATGAAAGGGTTAAATGTTTCTAGTCATGCGCAGAGCACATATGGGGTTAGTTAATGCACCTTCTTTTAATTGACTTTCCTTTATTATGATGGACGTCAGCTAGTGGGCATCAGGCTCAGCAGAATCATGTGACAGCTGCTGAGACCGCTTGGGCCAGACTTATGAAAGAAATGTGTTGGACTTGCATCATGCAAGGGCAATGCAAGCCTTAAGTGAGAAGTACTTTTCCACGGAGAGTCGCCTTGCGTGGCACTGCGTGGCATAGTATACCTGGAGTAACGCAAGGCAGCACAAGCTGCTGCCTTGTGTTACTCTAAGATGGGAAGGCATTCCATTGGTGAAGCGCAAGTGTTCCAACACATCCACCCATGGTTTTATGTGCATTTCCAGATTTACTAACACTAGTAAATCTGGCAATGCATGAAAAAGGTATGACTTCCCAGGGGCATTCCACAGCACAGGCAGAAAGAGGACAATGCCTCTAAGTATTGTTTTTCTGCAGGAAGATGTCTTTTCATGCACAAAAACAATCCTGCCTGCAATGCAGGCACCTTTGCACCATGGCGCAAGGGTGCCTCCAACAGAAAAAGGCTGAATTGGGTGCACCGGCGCAGGGAGAGAGCTGGAATGTGCAATATCTTATTAGATATGGCACATCCCTGCCCTCTCCATGTGATGCAGCACAGCAAATTGTCTTGCTGAGTTGCGCAGTTTCCATCTTTATGAATCTGGCCCTTTGGGTTTTTGTGCACTCTGTAAATGCTGTCATTCAGTCACTTAGTCATTCAGAAGCAGTTAATGCAAACAGAAGCGTCTCTCTCACTTCGCTCATCTGATTCAGTTTAATATGCTTTTAGTCATTATTTAATTTAAAATGCCACAAGTGCTGTTTGTAAGAATTGATCAGCCCCCTTCCTTGCCTGTCCATCTCCCTCTCACCCCTACCACTGCACACCAACTCAAAAAACAACTTGGCACCAGCATGATGGAGCTATGAATTAGATGCGCTGGGGGATGCGCAGAGGTGTTTGTTTTCAGAGCCCAGTCATTTCTCTGATACAGTCAGCCAGAGATTGACCTGTAAACATAAAAGGGACACCTACTGTCTCATTGTATTCACCAGCAGCACTGAGGGGGCACATGGCTTTTCACACAGGGCGCTATCAGAGCAAGAGAAGGCTTTGCTTTTATATACCATTTAATAATAATGTTGAGCCTCTATTTAACCATTATTTAATATGCCATCCAAGATAATATAACATAACATAATGTAACATAATGTAATGTGATGTAATATAATATAAGTGCATTTTTTATCCTAGTATGTAGCACCTAATATAGGTGCTGAATTAATGTTAACCTAGACTACAGTGGGACATGAACGCCTGTTGACTTTAAACAGGTTAAACACTGGGGCAAAATAATGTGGTATGATGGATTGTGTTTTAAGGGTCATCCAGAAGAAGCCATATTCACCAATGGTTGACAGAGACTCATGAATGCCATTCCATAACATCGAACCATGGGCTGAAAAGGCCCTGGCTCCCTAACTGGACTGCCAAAAATGATTGGAGGGACTTGCAGGAGTACACAAGAGGCAGAGTGTGAGGACTTGCTTGGCGATCTAAAGCAAACTTGTTCATGAGTGCATGTGTGTTTGGCTGGCTGTCTTGGGCCGGCCAAACAACATGCGCAGTAGGCTCTCTCCAGCGCAGCAACACAGCCTGCACAGGCTTCCAGTCTGCCTGGGAGTGCCCTGGGTGGGCGCTCCAAGCCAATCCTGCAGGCCAGGGTGGGAGCCTGTGCCTGCCTGCAGCGATGGGAGCAAGAGGAGCGGCGCAGCATTTTACATTTTTTAAAAATAATTAAGTGTACCCCCTCCCCACCTCCCCAGTCCCCACCTCCCCCCTCCGCCCCACGTGCCGCACCCGCCCACCCCTTTTTAGTGCTGCTAGTCACAAGGGGTGGGCGGGTGCGGCACGTGGGGCGGAGGGGGGAGGTGGCACACAAAGCTTTACTGGTATCTGTGGTCTCCACTACAACGAATATTTACTACTTCTTCACTACTCTATGTAAACCCACCTTACAACCTATAGCGCTCACTTCACCATGCTGTCCATTCATTTACCCATCACTCCTTCAGAGACCATCACATTTCACTTGATGTACAGACCACCACCGACAGCCAACACTATGTTACAGCAATCTCTGAATTCACATCAGCTCTCACCAACAACATCTAACTTTTGGATACATTTAAAATGTTATATTATCTTTTTAATTTCAAACCTTCTTAAAGATTACCTGCACAGCTTCACAGGTAAACCTATAAAAATAAATACAGCGGTAAGATCTTAGGTGACCAGAGGTTGAGCAGTTTAGATCACAAGGACTTCTGCAACCAATCCCCAATCAATGTCAAGCATTATTAACATATCTGAGTACGGACCACACTTTTGGTAACAGTGTATCACTTAAAAACTCATATGTATGCGAGCAGTACACATTAGACACAACACTGGCACCATCCTCTGTACAACAGGTCTCCAAGATTTAGAGCTGGCTAAGGGTTTACCACTCTCCAACGTAGGAGGACAAGGAGATTTAGATTGTCCAGAAAACAGTCTCCTATACAATAGATCAATTGTAGTGGGTCTACCTTTCTGATGTAAACTTCCAGGTGATATATTAAGGACCTAGAAGATAGTGTGTCACAAGGAGCGTCTGAGGGGTCGGTGAGTTGGCCACCATCGCACTCTCAAGAAAAATTCTGAGACCATACGACCACGATCTACAAGGAGCCAAATCCTTATTATAGGAGGGTCACTAGTACTGAGAACCTAGGAGTGTAAGTTTGTCATCCAACCAATTTTCATGGTATTTGTTTAACACAGATGGGGACACACATACACATTAGGATACCCTTTCTCTCTAAGTAAAGATTAGGTATATGTATATATATATATATATATATATATATATATATATATATATATATATATATTCACATCCTGATGAAATGCCACTTGATCATTTTGACAGTAAGTCGTGAAACATGTCGACCAAGAACTTATATTAACTTGAATTAATTTGATCTCACATTTTTTCCCACACAATGACATGGTGTTTCTGAGGAGAAACTAGGATCATTATGTCGCTTAGATTCCCAAATAGTTTTTTAGCATTGACATAGATCCTTGACTCTTATTAAAACAGACTACAAAGTATCTATAGTAAATGTTAACCCCAATTCACTTCCAATCTTCCCTCGCATGTACTGGGATACACTAGCATTTCCAGTTTTCCTCAGGCGAGTCCAAAGGTCTCCGGCAAAGTTCCCCCTCGAGGGCCCCATTGGGTTTTGCAGCACCAGCCCAACGAGAAGCAGGCCCGATGATGAAGCATGCCACATTTAGGTGGGTGAGGGCACTTGCTTCTAAGACCAGACACTCCTAGTGACACACTATATTCTAGATCCTTAATGTATTACCTGGAAGTTTACATGGGAAGGGTATACCCCTTTGAAATTGTTCTAAGGGTTTACCAACTCAACAGCACATCTAGATCACACTATACCTCAACCTACAAAACAGCACACATAAGGTACAACTCCTGGCAACATCTTGCCTACAACCTGGTTTCAACCTATAAAAACGTTTCCCATCTCAATGGTACGTAGAATCAAGTAATAATGAGACATCTATATCATTTCACCAATGAACATATCAATAAAGAGGCAAACTTAAGCCTACCAGGTACAGGAAGAAAGGCATAAAACTATTTAATTGGCAAAGATATGCCTGAAAACATAACATCGCCTTGATGCTGAGTAATTGATAAACCAACACCCTAGCAGAACAGAACAAACTACAGCACACACATCCAGACACATAATGTTCCACTCAGATGCTTAAAAGGATCTAGGTGGGCATTGTCCTCTGAAATCCATCGTTATTACTGTTCCATCATCCGTGAACCCGAAAATGGTCCCTAAGTGGATCTCAAAATAGAAAAGAATTTCGCCGACCTCGACATTTTTTCAGAGGGTTATAGAGCAAACTAAATCTACCTGTTTTGGCTCAGATTTTAGTTTTGGTGTTTTCTATCACTCTGTATCTAGTGATTTTAAGTGAAAAATTGAGTCCAAATAATGTGGAGACAACCAGACTATCCATACAGAAAAACTGTCTCCTAAAGAATGTTATTGGCTCTGAAAATCTTGAACTAATTGGTGAAAGGAAATGGAGACTCAACTATGAACTCACGAGTTGACTGATCCATGAGCAATAATCAATGACACATAGAGGTCTTATTAATAAAGATAAGGTTCAGGGAAAGAATCCTGGTGCATTCTGGAAGAGATACTCATTTGCAAGAAAAAGTCGGATTCTAGCTCCTCCAGCTTTCTTTAATTCTAAAGCTCCCTTCCTCCTGCACACAATCTACTGCTCTCATCAAGAATTACAGAAAGGAGACCTTTCCTCGAGACCAGATTCATGACAGACTGAAGTCTATAATACGTAAGCTCTCTGCTGCTTGACAGTACTCCTGCCATAGAGGCAGAAATAGGAAATCATTGCTCAGTAAAAATGAGGCATCTAGCTAGGCGGACGACATTCAACCAGCAGCTACTTTTAAAAACATCTTGGGATCAATTCACAAAACCTTTGCTGTGATTTACTCTTGTAGAACTTTTGACATACCCCTAAGCTAGTAAACCAGGTATATTAGAAGAATCAGTCATGCATACTGATAGCAAATTGTTTGTGATTTAGGTGCTATATGACGGCACAGTTCCTAACAATGTCAAAAATCCCTTAATCATTTGATTGTTTTATAAAGTGTTGCTTGTCGCATTTCAGTGACTTTAGAGTGCTAGAATGCGAACCAAACTGTCTCTGTGAATTAGAACTGAAGAGGTCAGTATCCCCTCAGTAGTGGCCAACATTCTTCATTGTGACTTCTACGCTGCGTGAAATTTGTTTTTAGGCACACAGAATAGTCCTGATTTGCCATCGGTGCTGGGTTCAGCACATTTCATAACAAAAGATTCCCAGAGGCCGCGCTCTGTGTTTGCGGCATTTGTAGTTTTGTGGTTTCATGAAGTGTGCAGATGTCGATCACAGGTTTCTAGACAGCATGCAGTGGAGCGAGAGATTCTGGGAGAATCTGGTCCTCTGCACAAGGCAAATGATTTAAATCATGATGACAGCATTCACAGGGATCCAATGACAGGTTTTTCGGGCTGGCTGTCTGTGGTTGGGTTTTTGGAGATTTTCTTGTCATTGCAACCTGCCGATTATATTCTCAGGTACCCCAGTGCAAATAATGCTGCAGTAGTCTATAAGTGCCATGACTATGGTAGCTCCTTCTGCTCAGCCCTGTCCAGTGGTCATTTTAAAAGAATGTGAGGATTATGATGTGTTGGTCGATACCATTTGTCAAAGTATTGACTTGGGGACTTGACAAGAGCTTATAATTGAAAAGTACTCTCAGTTTAAATACCCCTTAATTACCGACCCATTTCTTAGTTGGACTACACTGCACAGCTCTTGGAATAAGAAGTCAGCACTCAATAGCAGACATTATCGACGATACACATCATCTCATCACAACACAGCTTGAGCAGATTTTGGTCCAGGGCCTGTACACAATCGTTGCTTGTGATAGCACTCAATTACCTCTGGCTCGAGGTGAATGTTGGTAATCTTGACACACTGACTGAAGACTAATCAGTGCATCAAGACCACTTTCATTCAGTCAACTGCTTTCAACATTGTCTACACACCAATGCTGGGAGACTTTGAGGATCTTGGGATCCTTCCTGTGAATCACACAGATGACAGGTAGTCTCACTTGTTCCATTTACATCTTCCCCAGGATATATCACGCAGAGAGCCTCAGGGCTCAACAATCTAACAGATGAATTTCAACATCTCATGACCTTGGAGGAGACTGGACCAGCTGCAAGAACATCAGCTGAGGCACTTTCTTCAGACTCCTCCCTGGGTCTTCTGTTGATGTGTCAGCATGCATTCTGAGCCGACAGTTACGAGTTACTGAACTCACTCTTTCTTTCTAAAAAAAAAAAAATCTTAGCAGCCCACAGTCAGCGTTGGCCCATGCTGGTGTTAATGACTATCAGTGCGGCCTGGACTTAATGCAACCTCACGCCTCTTTCTTCCAACACCGTACACTATCTTACACTTGTAGGTTCTTTTTCAACTATGCTTTCTCCATTTGTTGCTGTTTTCCTATCTTTATCTTCTCCATTTCTTCCTTCTCTGCCTTCCTGTGCTGGCCCAAGCGCTGATGATAAATGAACACTGTTTTGTGGCATCCGGTCAAAGGCTGGAGGCAGGACAGTGTTTTCAGAACTTGCACCACAACAGCCTTAAAGGGTTTAGGAGAACAACTTTTACCAGGCCAAGTAGATGCGAGGACCATGACAATTGGTATGAACTAGACTAACTCAAACACGAAACAAACAACATGATCCCATGGTTTTTACTGGCGAGTGCATTTTTCTATCAACAGTCAGGCAGTCTAGTCACGGATGCTGATCAGAAATTACAATAAATAAATAAACAGGAAAAACAACGAAATCCTCAAGACTCATATCATGTAATGACAAGCAAGACAATTTGGCAGGCAGCCACGCGCAGATGTCGGATGACACGTGCAGCGCACACCTGCGGAGCCAGCAGATAATTACGCGCAGAAAATGAAGATTAATTTTGCCATGAAGACGAGGCGAGCCATTTCTAAACAAATATCTCACAACACATCTGCGGGAGGAATGACTAGAAATGCGTGGCTAACCTTGTAAAACACATACCATATTGAAGTCCTGTAATGGTATTTGCTTTAATCAAGAAGATATTATTTTGCACAGCGTTCAAAGGGCAACAATTCAAATGTGCTTTTTCAACACTTGCACAGTGTTGTGCAGTTTATTACTTTGATTGATACCAGCAGGAAACTTGTGCAAGTGCAATTCGACCAGTTGGAAATGGTTTCTGGGATGGGGTTTGCTATTTTACTTGCTATATGTATACCGTTCTTCCTTGTGTAGTGTCCCGCTGGACATGTTATAGTGTTTCCAACAGCCACTCTGCTGAGGGCTGGCTTCTACACTCACTCCCACACCCGTCCATCACAGGTGTCACCGGTCAGGTGACCCTGCTAATAAAAAGGGGCGGGCACAGGTGCCATGGGCCAGTTATGTGAACCCACACTACGTGTCCGTGTCACCTCATCAGCAGTATGAGGGTCTAGGGCCCCCAACACTACAATGACGATGAGTGGGTCTTTCCATACATGCATGCTGCCTAGCGCTTCGCTGTTCCTCGTTGGAGGAAGAGTATGCAGAGCTCCAACGAAAGAAAAGGGACACATCTCCGTGCTGGAAAAAAAGGAACAGGAGACTTTCCACCAGCGACAGTCTGATGCCACTGCTACCATCAGTCTGCTGCGTGACTGTGTGAATCGGTGGCCAGCGCGACACAGGGGCGGCAAGAACTGAAAGCGTCCCGAACCCCCGAGAGGTGAGGCAGAACCCTGAAAATAAGGCTGGCAGAGAGCGTCCCGCTGCCACCCCTGAACCGAGCCGCACCAGCTGTGTCCCCAGGTGCACGCTAATACCCAGTACCCGCTGCCTGACACTGCCTCCCCAGGCACCGCCTTTGCAGCGCCCAGGCGATGGAGCTGCACTGGTCTGGGGCGTGGCACAGGGGCGGAGAACAAGGTTGCACCTGCAATGAGGGAAGCCGGGCTCGCCCAGTAATAAAGAAGCCCTGCACTGGTGGTGCCTGCAACTGTGGGGCAAGAGACACACACAGCACCGACAAAGCTGCAAGGGCCCACCTGTGCAGCAGCCGCATCGGAGGGAAGCTCATTCCCAAAGCCTGAGAGGAATTCCGTAACGGCCCGCAGCGCTCACAAATCTGCCGTGGCCACGAGGAGGGAGGCGCAACGGTGCTGTCATGCACCGACGAATGGGAGAAGTTCCCAGTGCCGCCCCATCCCCACAAGCAACAGGACTGGTTACAGACCTGCAATGACCTACATTGAGTGCTGACCCCCACAGCATGTTGCCTGCCTCCCCACCACATGTATGAAAAAAAAAAGAAGAGAAACGTAAAACTGCACTCACCTGCAGAGGTGAGCTGCAGCACCGGCCACCAGTGAATGGAATCACCAGCATCTCCATGTACCATTGAGGCCCACAGTCAGATGAAAGACTGTCACAGCCTGCTGTGAAGAACAGTGCCACAGTGTCATCTAGTGGCCAAACAGAGGTACTGATTTGTTTTTTGTCACAAATAAAATGAGCATTGTCCAAAACAAACAAATTGCAGCACCAAGATACTTGTCATGTCCACAGGTGAAGGGCAGCAGCGCCCACAAACAGTGACTGCGCAAAAGGAACAGAGAGGTGTGCAACCACTGCACAGTGAAAAGAGAGACTGCTACAGCCCAAACCTGCCCCAGCTGGGCAGCAAAAGCGTAAGAAGGGCGCAAGTGCCCCATGAGGCACAAAGGAGAACGTGAGAGGCATGCAGAGCACCAAGCGGCTGCCTGCCACCAACAGGAAAATGGTGCCACATGCCCCAAGCAGGGATGGACATCACCGCAAGCCAGCAGGATGGGCACGTCATGTGCCAGTGAAAGGTGCCCATGAAGGAAAGGGACAATGTCAGAGGTGCACAGAGAGCGCAGCCAGCAAACCTGACAGCACAGGCAAGAGCCCAAGAGACAGAATGAGCTCTCTGAGAGCACGATGCAACGCCAATCGCGTCAGGCCGTGCCAGCCGGCCATACCACAGCACAAGACGGCCAACTTTGGCCCATCGTTAAGCAGGTCAGGAGAAGTGACCAACCCTGCCAATCAGACAGAGGCGGGCGAGATTGCTGTGACAGCGCAGTCTTGAGGCGCGAGCACTGCGCCCTTGAGTAAAGACATGGCGGAAAAGAACGGTGACCTTGCAGTTGCGGAGTGGACCACCAAGAAGATACCAGAACGGATCAGACCTGTGAGAGGTCTGTGAGGAGAGTGGATCAAGTCCTACTGACAGGACTCAGCCTGTGAGAGGCTGCAACAGAACAAGATGCACCAGCTGAGGTGCAGAACAAGCCAGCAAAAGGTCCATGTGGCGCAACATGCGACTTGTGGCACAACGCCACCTCAGAAAAACAAGACAGGCGAGAAGAACGTGGCCCGACGCCATGATGTGAAAAACCAGAAAAGAAGGGTGTGACAGACTGGTCAAACAGAAGATCAACACCACCAGAGGTGCACAAGCGTAAGAAGAAGAAGAGCGACAGGACTGAGGACTCATGCCAGCAGACAAGAGGTCATCCATCACCACAAGCCAGCCACCGGGGTGAGCAGACGTCACTAGAGACACCTCTGCAGGTGGACCAACTCTAAACTGCCAGCATACACAAACCACTTCTAGGCCCCACGCTTCCCAGCTCGACTGTCCTGCCACCTGTCACTGGCTGCTGGACCACAATGGCATCCCTGTTGCCAACTGCACATGCCAGGCAAGAACCACAAGTGGCCACGAAGTACCTCAAATCATCCTTTTGCCATTGAAGATACTGGCACTTGTTGACCTTCCGTAAGATGTAGCAAGATTGTCAACTTTACGAGGTGTATCACCCAAAACACCAGAGGAGCACAGCACCACCTGAGTGGAGCCAAAGTCAGCAACAAGACCCGAAGTTGACAAGGCATCCCTGGCACCGTGGGAGTCTGACCACCCGAACACCTGCCATGAGCACCCGTGAACCAGAAACCTGCAGACGAGAGCAGACTAGACCATTCAGATCATCTACCCTTGGGGTTGCACGAGGCTCGGACGTTGCCCTATTGGGAGTTCTGCAGTGACCCCTTGGTGCGGTCTACCAATGGCCTGCACAGCCCACGTGGTCCTGTGGCAATCCAGGGGCTAGGGCTTCAAGGGAATTCCAGGGAGAGAGGAATCCTGCTATGAGAGATGTGTCTGAGGCAGCTCCATGACAGGCTCCGGGAAGCATGGAGGTCACAGACAGAGATTGGTCACCCAATGGCTATTGCACTAAGGCTAGAGCACCTGAGTCCTGACGGCTTGAGCATGCCAGCCCCCTATAACCACCCTTGTGGCTCCATGCACGACTGGGATGTGGTCATGTGGGCAGTTTCTCAGTGACGCCTTTGCTTGACTGCGATAGGCCCTACACAGTCCACATGGTCCTGTGGCAGCCCGCCAAAGGGCCTCGAGGAGACTCCGGTCGACAGAGTTCTGGCACGAGAGGGAAGCCTGACGCTACTCTACCAATGGACGTCAGGGAGCACCAAGGCTTGCAAGGATGATGCTCCTTCATCCAAGTCATCTGCAATCTTTGGATGTGTGCCATCCCTGGAGGCGGAATGCCTTCCAGAGATCCTTAAAGTGGACTCCCCACTGCTCCTGATGCACCAGCATCAAACTTAATAATAGACTCCAACATTGGGAGACCAGGTGGGACAGAACCGACAGTCCCCAAACGAACTGTGATGTTGTGGACAGGCGACTGAAGTGTCCGGATGTATCAACGCTGCCATTCATGTCCAGAGCAGTCTGGTTAAACAACGGAGACATGCCGTGATGCTGAGTGCCCAGCTGAACCTGTTCTATGCAGCATGTCCGGTGGACGGCCTGAAGAGACTCAGTGATTGTTTCATTGCTTATGTTTTCTCTCCCACAGCTTGGACGTAGTTGTTTGCTTTTTCATTAAAGTTTGGGAGGGATGTAGTGTCCTGCTGGACACGTTCTAGTGTTTCCACCAGCCACTCTGCTGAGGGCTGGCTTCTACACTCAACCCCACACCCATCCATCACAGGCATCATCAGTCAGGTGACCCTGCTAATTAAAAGTTATGGGAACCCATACTATGTGTCCGTGTCACCTCATTCGCAGTATGAGGGCCTAGGGCCCCCAACACTACACCTTGTATTGCCTCGTACAGCTTCAGGCTGGCAGGGGGATGTTTTCTGGCAGTATTTGTGGAATCCAGAGTCTGTCTGACTTTCTCCATGTACGTTTTTGTGCCTCTTGTTCTCTTTGTATCTCTTTGGCCCATATTTATACTTTTTTAGCTGCGCATTTGCGTCTTTTTTTTATGCAAAAGCGACGCAAACTTGCAAAGTACAATTGTATTTTGTAAGTTTGCACCATTTTTGCATCAAAAAGCAGTGCAAATGAGGCGCTAAAAAAGTATAAATATGGGCCTTTGTGTCTCTTCCTCGTGTTTGCTTACCTTCTCACAAATCTCTGACTCTTTAGTGCTTACTGTATCTTTTCTATTCCTGTCTTCTTGTCTCAATATTTCTGCCACCACAGCTCTTTTTTAAATGTCTCACTGTTGCATTCTGTATCAGGATTTCCCAGTCTCTCCCAGTGCCTGTGTCTCTGATCAACTATGCCCCTGTCTCTCCTGGCCTGTGTGCGTGTTTCTGTGTTTCTCTGTCCCAGTGATAGTGTGTGGGTTCTCTTGTTTGCAGTTTGGCATTGGTCTCTTTCACACAGGGCACATTTACTAAAAATTTGCACTGTTTGTGTTGTGACATAAACCAAAACTTTATTTGCTCCGGAAAGTAGCCCTAAAGTAAACATAAAATAGAGGTAGTGCCGCTTTGCATTAAGGGACTGCCAGGGGTGGTAAATGGGTATTCTCACGTTACCACCTATAGCAACTATAGGTCTCATGCAAAGCCCTATATAGTAACAATTGTAGACAGGACTTCAGCGGCAGCTGCCCCAAATCTCAAGGGAAGGGAATGGGGGGGGGGGAATAAAATATATATATATATATTAAATAAATAAAAAAAAACGTATATTCACGGATGCCACCAGCTACCTCGTGCTCCCCTTCTTTTCTGGTGCCCCCAGCATTCACTGGGACACTAGCACAGGCCCCCTTGTAATCCTTGGGCTACTTTTATGCTAAACCTAGCATGAAAGCAACATCAGGATTGGTCTGAGCCGCTTGGACTGCCGCTCAGACACAGCCCTGGGGTCTGTGCCGTTTCTCCAGCCTGGCTGTTCAGCATGGCTGGGTTGAAGAAACCTAAGTGCGCATGTGTGTTTGGCCGGCCTAAGACGACCGGTCAAACACACATGTCCATTTAGGTGCACTCTCTCATCTTCCACCCCTTCTCCATCCCCCCTCTCTGTACATGCTACTGTCTGAGCCAGCAGCTGTAAAATAAAATGATAATTAAATATAGATTTATTTGACAGTTCCTGGCTCTTAGCCATGGGAACGATGCGTCTTCGCCATTGCAAAGCAGCCGCCCCGGAGGACTTTGCACCAATAAATGACACCTTTTTCAGGTACTTTGTGAAAAAAAATGTTCAAAACGTTTGCTACTTTGCATGTGTTTGAGCTAAACCACACCCCAAAAATGTACTTCATTCGGTTTTCCCACATTTTACGGGATCGGAGATGGAGTTAAATCTCATTTTCATGAGGCAATGTGTCTCTGCGTAAAGGCACAACCCAAACAATCAATTAGCAGAGTAAAACAGCTCAATAAGTAATGGTGCCCACTCTATAATTGAATTCTAGAGCAATGAAAAGTTAAAAGGTTCTATTACAAAAATTCAAAATAAGCTGTAAAGAGTTGATAAGATGTAGGCTCTCTGTTGCAAAGTTATATAGAGTATATAAAAATCAGGGATTATTTGGATTCTCATTTGGCAGCAAAATCTTAAGGAAATCATGAGCATGTTTAGTAGAACAGGAAAGCCTTCCAAAATCAGGTTCACCCCCAGAATCAAGGGGGTTTTATACTCAGGTCTTGCAAAGTAAATTAGAAAAACTGCAAAATCACTGAAACATGAGCAAAAGTATCCGTTCTTTAACAAATCAGCACACAAGAATAATTCACATTTTTACCTTAACATGTAAGCACCCTCCCAATCCTAAAAAACATATCCAACACCCTCATTACTAATGTAATTCAGAGGTGCTTCAACAAATACAAAATATTTAGACAGTAAGTCTTTCTCCCACTGAATAAACCCAGTGAAGAAACTGAATGAGGTACTTGTTGCACCCTTACAGCCTTACCATAGCAAATCAACACAAGCAAAGCAACTCCTACAGTGGAAATAAACCATTATGCCATTAGCTTAACTGTGTGCTCTGCTCTGCAAAGCTTGTGGGGACAGGATGTATGCAAGGGGGGGAAGCAGGAGTGAGTAACAGGGATGGCATCCATCTTGTTCAAAACGGCGATTTATACAGCCATGTGGCCTAACTAAAACACATTAATAAACTTCACTTCTATACCTCATATGAACTTTGTTTAAACAGTTTCATTTATTCAGCCTATTTATTTAGGATCATGTGTAAAATTGCATTCATACTTTATTATTGATGCACAAAAATATAAACTTGAAAAAACATATGCTGGACATATATAATCCAGTATCCAAAAACCTCTATGCTAAAATGGGATGAGATACAACTGCAAGTGTTCATCTGGAGTTTCTATCAGGGAAGCAAATCACTAGGGCCAGAGATAGAAATTGGAATAGGTAAGTGTAGGTGTTCACTGTTTCACAGTACCTGGTTGCTCCTGAGACGTGCCCGTACTTGCCTCTTACAAATATTAAGAAGTGCTGATACTCTCCCTTTCAAATTAAAAAAGTCAGGTGTCTGTGGACACTCCACTTGACCTCTTGCAAATGTCTTCTACAGCATTCCTTTTCAGCGTTGTATTCGACACAGGTACATATAAACAGTAATTTCCTTAGGGCCTGGTAAAATGTGGGTTGTTTCATTGAAGAGGAATAGGGCTCTAAGATACTGTGACAGATCCTCAGTCAGAATTGCGTCATCTGTGTCATTTGTCACAATCTGCTTGTGAACAGAACTCTATCCCCAGCCTCTCCGGCTGAACCTTAGACTTGCTAGGCACTATATGCAGCTGGGATCAGAAAAATGTTTAGGACTGTTCCTGATTCCTACAACAGCCCTGATCTCCATATTTTCTCTGACATTTAGGAATGGAAATGGATACCTTCAAAATCCCCAGTTTCAAATGTGTTGTTTATTCTCTTTTCAACCTGACAATCATGAGGTTTGGGTATGATGTGCAAGAAGAAAAAGCCAAAGTTCTCAGAGCTTGAGGTGGAGGTACTTGCAATGCAGCTATCATCTATGAAGAATGCTGTTTGGTTCACGTGCACATATTTCACATTCAGCAGAAAATGCTATTCAGGCTGTCAATTTTGAGTAGAGTCAACTTCATTGTAAGTACCAAAGGAAACAAGGATTTGATTAACAAGGTGGTATGATCTTTCGGCCGTATAATTGGAAAGGTGCTTGAGGGTAAACAGCATAGCGAGGTCATCATGGAGTTTTGCCTCAAGGTCCTTACCTCACAAACAGTACTTACATTAGCAGGTGCTCGTGAAGGTCTCTGGGAGTCTCAAAGGCTTACTGTATAAAGTAATTGAAACCTCTTGTGTGGCCATCAGCATGCATTTAGTTGACAAATTCTGAACAAGGATAATTTTTCTGTTCACATTAGTATCATAGGTTTATGTGTTGCATATAATTGTTTCTACTTCTTGAATTTGTGTTCCATTTTGGCTCTTGGACAAATGAATTGTGACAATGAAGAGGGGAGCAATGCTGCTGATGGAGTATTAGGAGAAAAGACGTAGCAAAATGTGGGTTTAAAAAGCGGAAGTACAATCCTACATTAAACTCACTCCAGTAGATGAATTAAATGTCACGATGTTGGAGATGGAGGTTCCACAATATCTGAATTTGGAATACGAAGAAACAATAAAAAAATTAACCAAAAGGAGGCAGCTAGGCTTCTTTGCTATAAAAAAAGTAACAAAGCACACTACTATAGGTAGCAAGAGTTAATACATTGTAAAGAGGAGGGAACGCATCAACTAGAGAAAGCATCTCCATTGTGTAGCTCATGAGCTTCTGGCAGCTCTCCAGCTACCTGTAGGTAGCTCTCCTTGTGCATCACAGCCTCCTAAATTATAACCATGTGCTTGGTTTAATTGATATTTTTATACCAAAATTAAAACCAGTGTATTTGAGATGGAAATGTGTGCAATTTCAGAACTAGAACCCATAAGCTATTGTTTGATGAATATAAATGAATTTTCAAAATATTTAAAGGTGATGTTTGATTGATGAATCATGTGGCATAGGTGCGATGATTATTACAATTATTATCTTGGTGCAATGGCTAATTATGGCTGTTATGTACTACCCATGTAGAGGCATTCCAAATTGATAAACCCTTTTAACATTACTGTCAACAACCTCCCCTGATGCACTAAGGTGACCACTGACGATAATCTTGCATGTGGTGGCTACTAATATAATTTTGTCTGGTGTGGCCACTAGTACAACACAAATAATATTAGTAGCTAAGGATGATTTTCATGAAGCTTAAGTAGCTCTTTCTGCAGAAAAGGCTGCAGACCCCTGAACTAGAGCAATAGTCAAAATGCTGAATCAACCATCAGATTGTGACAGGTCTCAGTGATGTATCAACATCATTACTTCAACTGCCTTAATGTAAATCTATGTTTAAAAACATAAAGCAGGCCTTAATGTGGAAAAGAAAGGTAGTGAAAGTAAATTCGGGACAAGAACCAAGTCAAAAACTAGGAGTGGGCAGGCTCCAACTGAAGGAAACAACATTAAGTGGTGGTGATCTAATGTTATCTGTGATGCCAGGAATATTCTGTGTGAGCACCACATTCTGAAATGGAATGTATGCCTTTGAGATATTGGCAGTTAGGTCCTGGTGCTGCTACGATTATAAACGTCTTCTCTAAACTTGCCCACAAGATTGAGCGTGCAGTGATACTTACACGAGATCGAACTTCCACATGAACATTCTCCTGTTGATTTCTTTTTTTACGCTTCCACGTTTGTTATAGTTTAGCCAGCAGAGCAGTGCTGTCCAGGGTGCTTGTACCTACAAATATTGCTTGAAGAGGTTTAAACTGTTTAAAATTTAAGGAATGCTCAATATAATCCTGCACAGAAAGCCTAATCAATTTCTTATTTTTATTCATTACCAACACGAGGTTCCTTTTGTGTCAAAACAGGGGTGTTCATGTAATGCTCCACTGGATTTTGTGGGGCATACACAACAATGGGCGGTCGGGGTCAACAATCTTATTGTTGTAAGTAGTTGTGTGGGTAGAATATTTTGGTAGGGAGATATTGTTGACCTCGATATAGTGACATGCAACCTTATAGATCCATTATGTATTTTTTTCATAAATGTGTGTATGTACCACGGCCTGCTATGGTGCAACACCCAAAAGAGCAACACAACGTCATATTGAGGCGACCGACAGAAGTAATCTAACTTGTGGATTCTAAACTGAAAATCCGGTCTAGCAGCATGCCTAGAGAACAAGAACTGAGTGAGAAAAAAACATGTAAACCAGTAAAAATAATAAGCGTCTCCGTGAAATGTTGAGATGACAACAGACTGTTTATTACATGGCAAAATAATAATATTTTCTATTTTAGCGCCCCGGTTCTGCCAAATTGTGTGGTACACGCACTTAGATTTTTTTTCTAACCACGCAATTAAGTTAAATAACAACACCATCAGATCTATGGAAACAATAAAGTGCTTAAAGAAAGTGGATCGAGAAGCAAATATCTGTAACCCTCTGACAAAATGTCCTTAAAAATAAAAGCAAATTACACTATGGTATTGTATATCAATATATTTTGGGTCTGTAAGCAAGGGCAGCACAAGAGCAAGACATACAAAAGGCTTAACAAATACCCCTTCATACGAAGAAATGAGGTACCCGATATGGAAGTACAAGATGATAAGAGTGGTCTGAAAATGAAACAGTGATGTCACTTCCTAGCGTCAGCGCCCAATCCTTTGAAGACGTGTGTAAAACAAGAAGCAAGACAGGACACCAACTCTTGCTGCGAAACAGAGCACTTACAAAAAGAATGTAGGTAAACAGTGAGCTTTAGGAGGTCTCTCTTTATGTCTTATGTTTACACAATGCATGTAGGGACATATAATAAAGTGGATGAGTAAATGGCGACTCGGGTATTTTGCAAAGGAAACGCCAGTTTTAAATGACATCAGGGGATAGACAAGAATTTTTGTGTGGCGCGTAAGTAGCCATGGGTGTGCTCGTTCGTCTGTCATTGGCCTCCATCTTATGCGTGGAAATGATATGCAGACAGTTCTCTTTTTCATGCCATAGGTTAACAAATACCTTTCAGCTGCGTCAGCGTCGTCAGTATTGCTGATATAGTAGCAGTATGCATCCTGAATGCACACATCATGTGTCAATCACAGACAATTGACCTTACTACAATTGACAATAGTACATTACCCTTAACTTCTTTGACATTTGTAAGTTAATGGAGGATCATAGTTTTTTTCTGTTTAAAAATATTTGTACTCCTAACCGAGTAGGAACTAGGGCTTTGCATGATTTATTTTTTGCCCTCAATTTTTTGCAAAGTTCGCAATCCAAAATTTGTTAATTTTTCGAAGATTTAAATTTGTATTTAATTTTTACCAAATAAAATACTCCCCCCGCACTATTACAGTGTTAGAAAGTAACTTTCCATGGCAACAGAACGGACGCAAAGATTTTCCATCGTAATTGGATGTCTATTCTCGTGACAATACCATAGAGGTAAAAATATGCTGACACAAATATTACCTCGTAAAGGAAAATAAGGAAAAATATTTTCTAGCAGCTTTACATTTTTACCAACTAGCTAACTGCGGAATTAAGCAAGTGTTAGGATAGAAATGCCCCCTAAATGGTCATGTATCGCTGCCCTGATATATCTGACTGCTTGTGAAGCTGATATCCTAACTTTTATCTAGTGAATGTGCCGAGGCCTGGGTCTGTCCATGGTAATGGGAGACCCAGAACCTGTTCTGTGACCTGTAGGTGTACATCAAGCATGGCCTCATAATGGGCACTGAGCTTCTATTACTGCCGTGGTTGTTTACATAAAGTGGTGGTGGCAGTGTATTGTGCTTTGTAAATATTTAGTGTGACCAGATCTTTGTAGGTCTCGCCTGAGAGCGCATACAATGTCACTTATGAGACATTGTGTTAAGGGTTGCTTGCTATTCATAGGCTTCATTGTCACTCTTAATTGCTAGCTCTTGATTGGTCAGCGCATGCCGGTTTCACTTCCTCTTAGTTTGTTTCTCCTTTTGTGAAGTATTTACCAATTACTGATCGCTTCTTTTTTATTAGTGTCCTCAGCTGGGATTGAGGTACTTTAGTTTTCTTCTTTCTCCGTTGTTGTTGCTTCTTTCTCCTTAGTCCCTCCTGGGCCATTTCTTACCTATTGTTGCTTGCCTCATACTAATTTCTTGCATCATTGCTTGCACCATCATTGTTTCTTCTCCCTCATGTGTCATTACTTGCTTGTTGCTTTTGCTTGATCCATGACCCCACCCCGATTCCACTTGTCCATTGCTCATTCCCCCATCCACCCCTCCTGTCATTGTTGATTGCCTCGTGGGTTAGCATGGCACAAGATGGAGCATAAGGACAAAAGATGCAAACATATTTCCCTTTATGAGGAACCTGTCAGCAAAACACTTCTGATTAGTTCTTCCTAAGAACTGCCATTTGGTATATGGTATGGGTGATGACTGATGCCGCAGTGATTGTTGTTCAAGGTGAGATCCTTTTAAGGGAGGGCCCTTCCTTTTGTCTGTACTTGATTACTGCCTTAGGATGGCTTATGACAGCCAGGTGCAAAGGTCTCACACTTCATTGTGCCCTTTGTTTTAGATACTTCTGCTTAGAGTCCGCACCTTTGATAGCTGCTGTAATAACCATCACATTGCACAAAGGATTTTACCATAAAATGACATTTGAAAGTGAACCAACACAAGCCGGTTCTGAAACATTAGACAGTGGATCCACATCCCCTATGTTGAAACTGTATTGAAAGTGGGATCCATACCACTCCACTTTGTTTTAGTTCCAAGTTCTTCCTGACTAAGGAAGAAGAGCTCCACAGCTGTTCAAAGGATTGCTGTATGACCAGGGCTGGTTCTCTTCCAGGGGTGAACTACTGAAAGTCAGAGCTACTTCGATAGAGTAGAGACCTAGTGAACTACAAATGTGGCTAATCTATGACCATGACCGACCACATGAGAGACAAAATTAACACTCCTAACATGAGTATAGGTTGCTACAGTGGTGGGTTGATAACTAGGCATTCTTGGTGGCTTTATAATCTTGATACAAAGCACCATTGAATTGTGTTGTATTGTGTTTTGCTGTGTTAATGAAGTACTTTATTGGTAATAAGATAAACAGTAGGCTAGACAATGCATTGATTGTGTCTGTTGTTTCACTGTTCGTTCTGAGCTCCTGCCCTCCCACCTCACAATATCTCTCTGGGAAGCCTTTAACTGCTGCTCGTCCTCAACATCCCGAGAGTGAAGTGCAGAAAGGATGTGTGTGGCCAGTTTGCAAAACCCAGGGCCCCAGGACATTAGTGGCAAACAACCTCAACCACCAGCTTAGGGACCAATAGCCCCCTATATGCTCTGTGGCCTCAAACCGGGGCCTGACAATGAGGGATTACTTTGGAAACATGTTATTTCCATATCAAATAGAGATGTTTTCAAAGTTGTTTGTTTTTTTAGTCCAACACCTAAAGGGTCAAGGGGAGAAGTCAGTAGTTTCTCCTATGGTGTTCTGCCCCAAACAGATTTATTTTTCATTTAGACATACTCTGGAGTAAAAGTGAGCAGCATGTGTAGGCTGCATTCCCCCACCCTTCACCCCCTGCCAATTTTATGCAAGATAACCAACAACATGCCTTTTATAATTTGCTGGTTTTGCTGGTGACTGAGGCATGGGGCATCTGTGGTACTGACTTGAATATTTCTTTTTTTCTATCTGTAAATGCTGTTTGTTGTTACTGGCGGGAGAAAGCTGGATTCACCACAGGCCCAGGACAGGGACTTCTTGAATGGAAAGCGGCATCATACTGTCCTGTGTTCATAATGAAGAATTGTATTCTCTGTACTTTATTGATGCTTTCTCAGTGCAAGAGTTGTAGGATTGTGATGCATGGGAGCATGTTTCCTCACTACTTATTGTCACATTGTTTGTTATTTCCTAAACTGTGAATGTCATTAGTTAGGTGGGATAATGAAGATTGGGTGTGTCCCAGATTGTTCTTGTGAGTTACTCCAATTTCCGTATGGAATTTTTGGCATTTTTCCTGTGATTGCTTTGAGTCTGGAAGGTATCCCAATTTTTATTAATTTATTTATTTTCTCACAGTTGTTGTAAGTGGGTGCAGCTGGTGGTGACTGTGCCCTTAATAGCTCCGGAATAGACTGCTATTCTTCCACATGTCCCTGAGGACCCCAATTAAGTCGATACACTCAGTTCATTAGGAGCCAGTGATAGTGTGAAAGTTGAGTACACCAGGCTTTAGAAATTATGGTTTGAAGTGTAGTGTTGACGTTTTTAGAGGCAGCTTACTGACTCTCCACTAAAAGGGCCTGCAATCATCACAAGTCAAACTTCTATTTGTTCGTGTTAGGAGAAATAGTTTTTACCCAGAGATTCCGATGTCCGCATGTTCTTTTTAGTTTCTTCATAAGGGTTTTGACCTCAGACTGTGAATGGACATCTGAGTAGAACCAGCAGTAATCATAAAAGGCCTTCATTTACCTTGGCATGGCACCGTTTGAAGTACTGGTGTATACGTGCTTATGAGCCATTCCCTCTTTCTACAAGTGCAAATTTCCCCTCCTCGGATCTTTCCAGTAGAGACATCAATACAAGCACCTTGATGAGATATCAGAGCAGTTTCTTTCCCTGAAGTTCCTCTTCCTGTTGATCATTACATTGACCCATAGGTTGGGAGACCTTGGGCCTCCTTCTGCTGAGCTTCTTTCTTGAAGGGTTTCCCTGACAGAATGGTCTAAGATTCTGAATCTGCCCTTGTTCCTATTTGGTTGCCCTTGAAAAGGGATTAAGTCATCCTCCTCCACCTTTAGGAGATGCATCAAGATTGTAATATCCATAACCAACTACAAAGAGGGTGCTGTTCCTCTTCTAGCTATTCAAAGAAGATCAAGAAGGGGTTTGCAGCTCTGCTGGCAGATGGGGGTGGTACTTCCATGACTGACAAGCCTTGGGTCACTTTTTGGCAGACCCCTCTACGTTTGACTCCCTTTATAGGTGGAGCACGGATAAACGACATGCCTGGACGTTCGGAGATATGGTGTTTTCTTCAGTCACTCCACATAAAGGGGTATCTTGCACTTTATGTTGAGTGCGAGTTAAATAGCTGCAGTAGGAGATATTGTGGTGTGTTTATGGGTTCATTTTATGACTCATAACATTTTGTTACACTCCACTGAACTAAGGACTGGAACGAGGAATATGAACTGTAAGATAAGCCTTCATGCACGGATGATGAGGCGGCCTAATCACGTTGAAAAGGCTTTTATGACAAGGCCTCTTGGCCCAGTAATTCTCTCATTTGATGTAATTGCAATATTGTAAAAAAAAAAAGTATTTTAATTGTTGGAGAGAGATTACAAAATGGTGTTACTGCTTCAATCTTCGAACCCACTCCATTATTAAACTGCATTTGCTGATTTGTCTGCGATATTAATATGGGGAGACGGAGACATATAAGGAGAAGGTGGGGGTGGAACATGGCCACAAAATCTATATTAATTTTGATTATATACAGTGAGACAGGACAGCTCTGTGAGCTCAGAAACGAAGCTTTTCACACAGCAGCAGGCAGGAAAGGAAATTAAGTTCAAAGATGCGAAAGAAAAATCAATCGAGGAAGATTTTTCATCTTTAAGTATCTGGTAAGTGGCTTCAAATGGCATTTTTTAAAGCCTGAATAAACAGGGAATCGCAGTTGGAGGCTGCAATATAAGGCCGCAAGTACAGTTTCCCTGCCTTTAGCAACAGTTAATCTGTTCTTTTAGTTCTTGTCAGGTTCTTTCGCACAGCTCTAACCACAGAGACATTTATTTCCGTCCTTTGCAGGCGTCTTACTGCTCCCTGGGGAGTGTCTCGAAGTAAGAAAGTTTGCTGTGTGTCTTAAATGTGTTTAGAGCCGGGCTATTTTAACATGGCCGCCCGGAATGGAGGTCTTACAGGGAACGCCAGTGGTCACAGCTGCGACCCCTGGCCCCGGCCTTTGGACCCCTGGCATAAGATGTGGCAAAATCAGCGGTCAGAACACAGGTGGCAGCTCGCCTCTATGTGGCCTTACTGTCACAGTCCTTGTTTCTCCCCTCTTTTTATTACACCAATAGTGAATAATAGTTTAACAAATGAAGTACCAGGAGCGAGAATGGGGCCTTCCTTGGGAGCTGATGTAATTAAAAATGTTTTTAAATGTATGTTGTGTTTACGAACATCGGTGAGAATGTGTTTTAGGAGAGAGAACATTTGTGGTGTGTGTGTGTGTTACAGTGAGTGACAGGTCGTAAGAATTTGTGAGTGTCAGTAAATGAGTGAGTCAGACTGACTGAAAATGAACGAGACAGAACAAAAGTGATTTGAAGTGACTGAGTGAGAATGAATAAGAATACATGTGGGGAGTATTAAAGAGTGTGAGTATTAATGAGTGAGTGACAATGAGTGAGCTGGAATGAATGAGAATAAGGAGTGAGTGTGAGTGAGCGAATGAATGTGAATGTGGGTGAATGTGAGCGAGTGCTAGCGAATGAGTGAGAATGTGCGAGTTGGACTGAGTGTGAATAAAAGAGACTGAGGGGCTCATTATGACTTTGGCAGGCGGCATAGGCTGCCTGCCAAAGTCCAGCATCAGGATGACCACCTATGCGGCCGTCCCTTCGAGGGCCATAATATGAGTTTCCCACCCGCCAACCCAGTGGGAAACTCACCACAGCATTGACGCCGGCTCATAATCGAGCCGGCGGCAATGTTATGGTGTGTCGGGTGCGACAGCACCTGTCGCGCTAGTCAATGGTCGTAATTTGGGCAGTGAAAAGCGTGATGGGGCCCCCGACGCCCCCTTTCCGCCAGCCTTTGCATGGCGGTCTGAATGCCATGCAAAGGCTAGCGGAAAGGGCACTTGTAATTAGGATCGCCGAGACCGCCAGGCTGTCGACTGGCAGCATCCTGGCGGTGCCAGCAGTTGGACTGTGGCGGCTCTGCCACGGTCATAATATGAAGGCTGGACCACTGCTTTCACAGTGGTCTGACCACCATCGCGAGTCTGGCCAGGACCACTAGACTCGTAATGAGGCCCTGAGTGACAATGAGTGAGTCACAGTTAAGAATCAGTGGAAACAATTGTGCCTCAGAAATTACGAGGGAGTCAATCAAGGCAGTGAGACTGAGTGCAAATGAGTGATAGTGAATGAGGGTAAAACTGGGTGCAAGCGAGTGAGAATGAAAGAGGGTGAGTGAGAGAGAATGAGGGTGAGTGAAAATTTAGTGTTAACCTGGGGAGTCTGCTGTTAACCCTGGTATACTGTAGGTAATTTATTTTTATTTTTTTTAAATGTATTTGTAGTTTAACCGAGACATGGCAGATCCAAATAGATTTAACATAAGAATCTCTTTGCAGTCTCTCTAGACCAAAGAACACATACATATATGTGTATATATATATAAAACATAACATCCCTACCCCTTCCCCTCCCCCAAAAACCCCTTACAGCACCCATCAGCACTTTGAGCAGTCCCATAGTTCAGATCTTTTAGCACCCTTGTTGGTCTCTGCATTCTCTCCTGTTGCAGAAAGCAACTGAGTATTTCTCTCAATCCCCCTGAACCCATGATCCCTGGTCGTCTATATCTCTATGGAATAGTACGTCATCCAAGCTCCCCATATCTTTTGGAACTTCCACGGGCATCCTCTGTTTGTGTATGTCGTTTTTTCTGCCATCATTAACTCAACCATTCCCCTCCTCCATACGCCCATCGAGGGGCAATTTTCTGAGCCCCACAGGCGGGCTATATCCCTTTTGACTACCACCAACCCCAGTCCACACAGCGTAAGCTTTCTCCGGGGCAAGTCCATATCGTAGGTGTAGGAAAGTACCATCTTGCCTGGCATGTTACCCCCATATTTCACTATATATATGTTGTTTTAGTCTATGTGTCACTGGGCCCCTGCCAGGCAGGGCCCCAGTGCTCATAAGTATGTGCCCTGTATGTGTTCCCTGGGTGATGCCCAACTGTCTCACTGAGGCTCTGCTAACCAGAACCTCAGTGGTTAGGCTCTCTCTGCTTTCCAAATTTGTCACTAACAGGCTAGTGACTAAATTTACCAATTCACATTGGCATACTGGTACACCCATATAATTCCCTTGTATATGGTACTGAGGTACCCAGGGTATTGGGGTTCCAGGAGATCCCTATGGGCTGCAGCATTTGTTTTGCCACCCATAGGGAGCTCTGACAATTCTTACACAGGCCTGCCACTGCAGCCTTAGTGAAATAACGTCCACGTTATTTCACAGCCATTTACCACTGCACTTAAGTAACTTATAAGTCACCTATATGTCTAACCTTCACCTGGTGAAGGTTGGGTGCAAAGTTACTTAGCGTGTGGGCACCCTGGCACTAGCCAAGGTGCCCCCACATCGTTCAGGGCAAATTCCCCGGACTTAGTGAGTGCGGGGACACCATTACACGCGTGCACTACAGATGGGTCACTACCTATGTGTAGCGTCACAATGGTAACTCCAAACATGGCCATGTAACATATCTAAGATCATGGAATTGTCCCCCCAATACCATTCTGGTATTGGGTGGACAATTCCATGATCCCCCGGGTCTCTAGCACAGTACCCGGGTACTGCCAAACTACCTTTCCGGGGTCTCCACTACAGCTGCTGCTGCCAACCCCTCAGACAGGTTTCTGCCCTCCTGGGGTCCAGGCAGCCCTGGCCCAAGAAGGCAGAACAAAGGATTTCCTCTGAGAGAGGGTGTTACACCCTCTCCCTTTAGAAATAGGTGTGAAGGGCTGGGGAGGAGTAGACTCCCCCAGCCTCTGGAAATGCTTTGATGGGCACAGATGGTGCTCATCTCTGCATAAGCCAGTCTACACCGGTTCAGGAATCCCCCAGTCCTGCTCTGGCATGAAACTGGACAAACGAAAGGGGAGTGACAACTCCCCTGACCAGTACCTCCCAGGGGAGGTGCCCAGAGCTCCTCCAGTGTGTCCCAGACCTCTGCCATCTTGGAAACAGAGGTGTTGGGGGCACACTGGACTGCTCTGAGTGGCCAGTGCCAGCAGGTGACGTCAGAGGCTCCTTCTGATAGGCTCTTACCTCTCTTGGTAGCCAATCCTCCTAACCTGGTAGCCAAACCTCATTTTCTGGCTATTTAGGGTCTCTGCTTTGGGGAAATCTTAAGATAACGAATGCAAGAGCTCACCACAGTTCCTCTGCATCTCCCTCTTCACCTTCTACCAAGGATCGACCGATGACTGCTCCAGGACGCCTGCAAAACCGCAACAAAGTAGCAAGACGACTACCAGCAACATTGTAGCGCCTAATCCTGCCGGCTTTCTCGACTGTTTCCTGGTGGTGCATACTCGGGGGCAGCCTGCCTTCACCCTGCACCAGAAGATCCAAAGAAATCTCCTGGTGGTGCATGCTCGGGGGGCAGCCTGCCTTCACCCTGCACCAGAAGATCCGAAGAAATCTCCCGTGGGTCAACGGAATCTTCCCCCTGCTAACACAGGCACCAAAAGACTGCAACACTGGTCCTCTGGGTCCCCTCTCATCCTGACGAGCGTGGTCCCTGGAACACAGCAACTCTGTCCAAGTGACTTCCACAGTCCAGTGACTCTTCAGTCCAAGTTTGGTGGAGGTAAGTCCTTGCCTCCCCACACTAGACTGCAAAGCTGTGTACCACGTGATTTGCAGCTGCTACAGCTCCTGTGCACGCTTCCAGGATTTCCTTCATGCACAGCCCAGCCTGGGTCCCCGGCACTCCACCCTGTAGTGCACAACCTTCTGAGTTGTCCTCCGGCATCGTGGACTTTCTTTTGTGACTTGCCGTGGACTCCGGTTCACTTTTCTTCTAAGTGCCTGTTGGGGTACTTCTGCTGGTGCTGCCTGCTTCTGTGAGGGCTCTAGGAGTTGCTGAGCGCCCCCTCTGTCTCCTCTTCCAAGTGGCGACATCCTGGTCCCTCCTGGGCCACAGCAGCACCCAAAAACCTCTGCTGCGAGCCTTGCAGCTAGCAAAGCTTGTTTGTGGTCTTTCTGCGTGGGAACACCTCTGCAAGCTTCATCACGACGTGGGACATCCGTCTTCCAAAGGAGAAGTCCCTAGTCCTCTTCTTTCTTGCAGAACTCCAAGCTTCTTCCACCCGGTGGAAGCTTCCTTGCACCTTCAGCTGGCATTTCCTGGGCTCCTGCCCACTCTCTACACTGTCGCGACTATTGGACTTGGTCCCCTTGTCTTAAAGGTACCCAGGTCCAGAAATCCACTGTCATTGCATTGCTGGTGTTTGTTCTTCCTGCAGAACCCCCCTATCATGACTTCTGTGCTCTCTGGGGGTAGTAGGTGTACTTTACTCCTACTTTTCAGGGTTGGGTATTTTTCTAACCCTCCGGTCCATTCGTGGTTCGCATTCCACTTTTGGAGTATATGGTTTGTGATGCCCCTATACCTATGTGCTCCTATTGCAATCTATTGTAAGTCTACACTGTTTGCATTACTTTTCTTGCTATTACTTACCTAATTTTGGTTTGTGTACATATAACTTGTGTATATATCTTATCCTCTTACTGAGGGTACTCACTGAGATACTTTTGGCATATTGTCATAAAAATAAAGTACCTTTATTTTTAGTAACTCTGTGTATTGTGTTTTCTTATGATATTGTGCATATGATATAAGTGGAATAGTAGGAGCTTTGCATGTCTCCTAGTTCAGCCTAAGCTGCTTTGCCATAACTACCTTCTGTCAGTCTAAGCTGCTAGAAACACCTCTTCTACACTAATAAGGGATAACTGGACCTGGCACAAGGTGTAAGTACCTCTGGTACCCACTACAAGCCAGGCCAGCCTCCTACAGTAGTGTATTCCTAGGAGGATTTACTTGGGATCTAGGTGAATCTGCACTGACAGCACCCCCGCCAGCTCACCCATCACCTTACTCCAAAACTCCCTGATCTTGGGGCAGTCCCATAAAACATGAAAAAAGCATCCAAGACTACCACAACCTCTAATGCAGTCCGGGTGTCTCGCCCTCCCCAACAAGCGTCATAGTATACTCTGTGTATACTCTGTGTAGAATTTTAAACTGTATTAGCCTGAGTCGTGCCCTAATCACCACATCTCTTGGGAACATCAGTGCCGCCTCCCAGTCGATATCCTCCATCGTTCCCAGTTCTGCCTTCCATTTATTACGCAGGTTTACCAGTGTAATTGGCATGTTATTGTTTATGGTCTTATATATTACGGATGTCGCTTTAGCAGTTATCTCGCTCATTAGTAGTCGGCCGTCTAAAGGGGCGTACTCTGGTATTCCTTCTCCCGGGAGTCCCTCCGCCTTCCATGCATGTCTCAGGCGAGAGTAGTGGAAATGCTGTGTGCTGCTCAGGGCATACTCCATTTGAATGGACTCAAAGGGCATAATATCCCCATTATCCATCTCATCCCCAACTTTTGAGATGCCAATCCGGTCCCAGCCCTCGTAGCCCTTCAGTTTCTTAATTTCCTGAAACCAGCCCCTCTCCTATAATGGGGTTTCTTTAGTGGGACGTCTATTCCACCCCATCATCTTATTAGCACTTGTCCAGGCCATCAAGGCCACCTGTGTAGCGGGAGAAAGGTGTCTAATCCTGTTTCCCTCATATAGGAATTGCCTACACGACCTCCCCTCTCACTGTAGCCACTCCAGGCGGAATAACCGCTCCAGATGCGAATAACCAATTGTTGATATTGACGTGGTGTGCCGCCCAGTAGTATGCCTCTATATCTGGTAGGGAGAGTCCCCCTGCATATTGATTGCATTGCAGAGTTTTCAGAGCTATTCGTGGATGTTTAACCTCCCATAGGAAGAGCCGCATGTCCCACTCTATGGCCCTGAACAGGTTTGGGGGGAGTTGATAATATGTGTTTTGTAAAACATACGGGAGTTTTGGTAGAGGAATCATTTTAATCATTGCCACCAGTCCCATCAGTGTAAGAGGTAGTGTTTTTCATTTGTCGAAGTCTGTCTTGCATTCCTTCAACACCCTCCCCAGGCTGCGACCATGGCATCTGTCAGCTTCATGTGTCACCTAAATGCCAAGATATGGGAAGCCCTTGTCCATGCACTGCAGCCGCATCGGCAATGGGGGTATATGGGTGTCCCTTCTTGGTGTATAGAGGATCAATTTATCCCAGTTAATACAGTATCCTGAATGTCTCCCATATTCCTCAATCAGGAGAAAAAATCTCGGGAGGGTCACCTCGGGGTGGGTGATATATAAGAGGACATTGTCCGCATATAAGGAAATACGTTCCTCCTCCTCCTCTTCCCCCTCTCTTAGTCTAAAACCATGTACATTTGAGCAGGTGCATTCTAGGGATTCCAGAGTAAGGGCGAGTAGTAGGGGGGGGACAGTGGGCATCCTTGTCTCGTGCCCCTTGCAATGGGGAACTCTGAGGAGAGGACTCCATTCACCCTCACTGCCGCCACCGGGCTACAGTAAAGCAGGCGCATCCACCCTCTATATTTTGGTCCGAAAACAAATCGTGTTAGCGTAGCCTCTAAAAAAAGGCCAGTGCACAGCGTCAAAGGCCTTCTCTGCATCCAGGGCTAGGAACAGGCGAGGTTCTGGGCGGTCCATGATAGTGGCCAGCCATACATGCGCCCGTCTCAGGTTATGTCTTGTGGATCGTCCCAGCATAAAGCCAGCCTGTTCCATGTGAACTATTGAAGAGATAGCACCCATAATTCGGGTTGCCAACACGGTGGCCAGGACCTTCACCTCCACATTTAACAGGGATATCAGTCTGTATGATGTGCATCTACATTTGGGTTTCCCTTCTTTGTATATCACTGCAATCTCAGCCCTCCTTAAGTCAGGAGGGAGGATTCCCTGCTTATGGGCCTCCAGAAACATATTTAATAGATGAGGAGCCAATACATCTTGGAAGCTTTTAAAGATCTCTGCCGGGAACCCATTTGGACCTGGAACTTCGCCCAGTCTAAGCCTTGCCAGGGCTGATCTCCTCCAGGGTAATGTCACCCTCTATTCCTTCCTGTCTCTCCATGTCTAGGGCAGGAATATCTATCCTTTCCAGATATTCAGTGATATGGTCCGCACTTTCTAATGATCTTGCCTTGTAGAAGTCTCTGTAATAGCAAGTGAATGTCTCTGCTATGTCTTTGTCGGCGGAGACTCTGTATCCATCTTGGGACTCTACCTCCTGAATCCATCTAGCCTCTCTTTCTTTCCTCCCAAGCCAGGCAAGAAGTTTCCCAGCTTTGTCCCCAGTCTCATACAACCTATATTGAACCGCCTGGAGGCGAGTCCTGGCCTCTTTTTCTGCTGTCTCACGATACTAAGCTTTCGCCAACTCTAGTTGTCGAAGAAACAATTAGGCGTCCGCACCAGTTCCCCCTCCATTTCTAGGATGTACCTTCCATATCACTCAGTTGGTTATTGTCCCTACGCCTTTTCTGAGCCACTAGGTTTTGTGCACTCTCTCTAAGCACTCTCTTGTAGGCTTCCCACACTACCACCTCGGATTCCACTGACCCCACATTTTCTTGAAAGTATAAGTCAGTATCCACCCATAATCCTCTCGCCACTTCATGGTCCTGAAAGTCCAAGGCACACAGCCTACAACCCTTGCGTCCCTCTGGCCTCCCTCCCAGGCTCATCATCAAAGGAGAGTGGTCCGACAGCCCCCTTGCCAGGTATTCAGCCCGTTGTATTTTGCCTACCTCTCCAGCAGGGGCAAAGACATAGTCCAGACAGGAGAAAACCCTATGGGTACTTTCTTTCTGTTGGATGCATTCGTCTCCATACGTCCGTCAGCCCCAAGGCTGCAGCAAACCCATACAGTAGGGTAGCCTGGCACGGGGTCAGCCCACTCCCGGATCTATCCATCCCTGTCTCCATCACATCATTAAAATCTCCTCCCAGTATGTGAAGTGAGGAGGAGGACCCCAGTAGGATCCTTGCTACCTTCTCTAAAAGGGGGCCCTGGAGTTTCGGGGGAGCATTTGAACTCACCAACAGAACCTCTCTCCTTCCCAAGAGCCCCTCCACCCATACAAAGCGACCATCCGGGTCCTCCCATCGACGAGTAACACGAAAGGGGGGGGGGGGGACCGACAGATCAAAATTGCTACCCCCCTGGAACCAGACGTGTACCCAACGTGTGCAAGCACAACATAGGTACCCCTACTTAGAAATGCACACTTCGTACCTCTGAGATGAGTTTCCTGGAGAAGCACTATGTCCAGCTTCTGTCTTTGATATATTGGGAGACTAGTCCTCTCTTAACCTTGTCTCCCAGACCATTAACATTCCAGGAGAGGATAGTAAAGCCCTGTTCATTCTCGGGGGACATCACCCTGGCTTCACTCGTGGGGGCCATCTCAAGTAGTAAATCTCAGTGACAAGACTCCTTGACCGTTTGGACCTCCAGGAGCTGAAATGAGGGGGTTGGGGATCAGTCTCTCCCATCATATAGTGCTCAACTATTTGTGTCTGTGTCTGCGGGTTAGCCATGCAACTTACCAATAACAATGAACAGACCCTTCTTTTAATCAAAACTGCTCCCACCCCCCTCCCTACCTCCCTATGGCCCCTGTGAGTGTACGTCTCCATATACTTACCCCGCAAGAGTCAAGAGGTCTGTAGCCCCCCCCCTCACCTTACCCTCCCAACAATACAAACTTGTAAAACTTGTTCACACCCCCTTAATTTTAAGGGGACCTAGTCCTTCAACGGGTGGGGGCCGAAGCGGAACCGTCCCTCCACTTCTCCTTGGCCTCCATTCGTGCAGCTACCCCTCCGGACTTCTAGTTCTCCGGGCCTCTCTCTCCGCCTCCATATTGTCAATAGCTTCCAATAGCGGGTGGGGAGACTCCCCTCCCCCCCCACCAAGTTGAGTCGACCTCTAGGCATCAGCGAGTCCACAGCTTCATTTCCACTATGCGTCCAAGCTCCTGCGCTGCAATTCCCGAATCCGCAGTGTCCGCTCCTCTTTCTGCTCATCTGGGGAGCCGCCATGGCGTGTCCCTGCCAATTCTTTGTCTCCGCCTGCCTCTGTGTATTGGGAGGGACCACTCTTGCACCTTCCTTCTCTTGTGGTGTCTTCTCAGGCTCTCCACTCCCCCCATTGGTGAGCCGGGGGCGCTCCTCAATCCATCCCCAGGCCTCCTCCAGAGACTGAAAGAAGAATGACTTTCCTTGAAACAGGGCCTTTAGCTTGGCAGGGAAGAGGAGCATATACTGGAGCCGTAGACCGCGAAGCCTGGCCTTAACCGAGTCAAAGGTGCGGCGTTGTCTCTGAACTTCTCTAGTGTAATCCGGAAAAACCAAGATCTTGGAACTTTCAAACCTGACCTCTCCCATCTTGCAGACTTCCATTAGGATCATATCTCGGTCTTGGTAGTTGAGAAAACGGGCTATCACATGCCTAGGGGGCGCACCAGGCGGAGGCCTCTCCCCCAGCACTCTGTGAGCCCATTCTAAAGAACTTTTCAGGTGGGAGGACTTTCCTGAGCCACTGCTCCAAAAAGCAATTCATGTCAGTCCCCTCGAGACCCTCCGTGAAGCCCACGAAGTGGAGATTATTGCATCTTGCTCGGTTTTCCGCATCTTTCAGCCGCCACATTACGTCCTTATTAATGACTTTGATCTCTGACACCTCTTTCCGTAGGTCCCTGGCTGTGTCCTCCATTTCAGATATGCGAGACTCCGCCAATGTGACTCGCTCTGTCACCTTACGGAGATCCTGTCTGAGCAGGGACACCTCCGAGTGCACCTCGCCCATCCGCTCCTCAAGAGCTCACCTAGATGCTTGTATCGCAGAGAGAAGCGCGTTGTTGTCCGGGCCGGTGCGGATTCCGTCATCATCGCTGGGGGGGGTCACCACTTTTGTGTATCTATCCATTTTGCCCTGTCGAGGCGGTTTAGGCTCCTTATCTCGTGCCATTGGGAGTCGTCACTAAGTCTTTTCGGATCACCAGTTTCTCCGTGGTCCCACGACAGGCAGCGGGTCGCAGCACCCACCTCACGCCGAGGCCGAGCTGTGGAGGGGGTCCCCAGACCCAGAGGGGGTATGCCCCGTGCCAATCTTCTCAGTCCCTCCTTCGAACTACACCCCTCTTCGCTCCCAGGTGAGAATGGCCTCCCTCCCAGTTCTTTGTTTACCTTCAACCGGCCTCTGGTCAGAGCGTATTCTTCCTCCGGTCTCTGCGCATCAGAAGGCGGCTGTGAAAGACCCCTCTCACCAACTTCTTTTCTTTGCGGGCATTCTCTGTCCACCCGGGAATCAGGGGTATCGATGTCTCAGTCTCCACCAAGCGCATGGCCCAGGAAGTGGACACAGGGGACGCACCCCGGCCCCTCAGGCTCCAGCAGCGCCTCTCCCGGGGACAGCCACTCTTGTCATCTCCAGTGCCCCGGGGGTTTCCGAGGCGGGACCCTCTGTCCGAGGGCCCTCACCCCTTCTTTTCCGCCCTCATCGGTGCACTCTTCTCTCAGCTCTCTCGCCGCCCGGGCGCCGCGCACCCGGCGGTAGGATTCAGGGGCACCTACCAGCGGGAAACATCTCTCGCCGCCTCTTCTCCGCGTACTCTCGGCGAGCAGCCGATCGGCCCAACCCACTGGGCGACCCCGGGGGGAAACCCGGCCGGGTGACCAGAGAGCACGGGGCCGGCCTGGCAGCTCCTCAGTCTCAAGGCACCCCGCCCTTGACAGCTTCCCTCGCGGCGGGGAAGTCTCTTCATCTGGGCCCTTCGCGTCCTGTTTGCTGTCGCGGAGGGAAGCACCAGCGGCTCCGCGGCTCCCCGGCCTTGGACCCCCGACTGAACGGGCGGGAGGAAGACTAAAGGTATTTCGTGGCATTAGGCACCCATGAAAAAATGCTGTAGCTGGAGCAGTGGAAGTCCTTCTTGGCACAAGGGAGGACAGCTGTGGCATAAAGGAGGAGTAGGTGAGTAACCATGACTAAATGATGACCCTGAATAGTTAATTTTTAACATTAATGGTTATGGACGCCAAAATTCTGTCACTACATATCAAATACAATTTTTGGTCTAAATGGTCACCCAAAGTTTTTGGGTCTTTGACAAAATGCTGGTCCTTGCACAATGGAGGTAATTTTATCATATTCTGAAAAAATGGGGTCAACTCGTGGGGCGCATCAGGTTTGACAGGCTTGGCACACCATGAAAAGACTTAAATAGTTAATGAATGTCCTTTGAGACTGTATGCTTTTGAAAAAAATTATAGGAAAATTGTGTTTTAAAATGCACTACATAGCTCGATAATTTAAAAACCTTTCTCACAGGAGAACTTCCCCAAATTGTGCCTAGAAGAGGATAAACCCATTTGCTTTGCTCACACACTATAATGCAGGGCAAATACTACCAGGCACCACTTTTAAAGACCATCAGCTACCAATGAAAAAAAGAAGGTAAACAGCGTCTTGGTGAACATTATTTACTTTCTGCAGTTTCTACTGGGACTCAGACATTGGGGTTTGTATAGTAAATAAATTCATTAGTACAATGCACACTTTTCTGATTAAATACGAAAAATAAAAATAAAAACAAGTTGTTGTCTGATTTCATTAATATGAAAAATTATGTTTTTGAAGAAGACCTTCAGCTCTGTGCTTTGCACGAGTAACAGTGCCTACGAAATGACCATAAATGAACAAGCAGATATAACTGAAGCCAATAACATTATTTATATTCAACATACGTTCTATATCAATTAGTGCATTTAGACAAAACTACTATTTTGATTGAAATCTCTTTTTTTGCTCTGCTTATGATTTATAAGTACAGTTATTTTTGCTGTATACTCTAAGGGATATTATATTCTTACAGTTTGTGGTACAAACAATTTAGGTTCCAGTGCTGTACTGTTTTTTTCTCCTCGGACAACCTCATAATTGTCCATGTAATACAAAGTGAAATGAGCAATGGCCCCCTGGCATAATAATCCAAGCCCCCTGATATACCTCAGTGAAAAAAATTGTTGTACAGAGATTTTCATTTTTGATTTATGTTTTTGGATCATTAGAGAAGTAATTAAGTTTAGGTAGACATTGCTGATCTGGGCCAAATGTTTCTGGACAACATTTTAAAAAATGGCAGATGTGTTGCAGTGATGATGTAATATTTCAGGAACCATGAGACCTATATACTTCATTTTGGTGTCAAAACATAGTTTTTTTTGGGGCGGGTCAAGTAGTATTATAAAAACAGAAAATAACTCCTCAGAGCAACCGTTCCGCCATCTTCCAAAATGGCGGCTATAATAAAGGAAGAAGAGATATATGACAAATGAAACAAATTAAAATGGTTTTTAATCCTTTCATGTATACACCAATCAATGTTTATGATCTGAATATGAAACAATAATGTTTATCGCTCCTGTTCTAGACACATTTGAACTCATAGTTCAATTTATTTGTTTCGGCAATCGCTCATGGTACATTTGCAGACTGTTAAGAATCAAGCATATCGACAGGGACATTTTTTTGTAGCACAGGTTTTGCAAGAACATGTACGTTCTGTGGGTAGAGGCTTTAGAAATTTTGTAGGTTGTAGCATCCCATCAATATATTCCCATCCAAATGATGTCTGATCTTTCTCTACATATGCAAGATCCAAAACATTTACACATCTTCTGACCAAGTAAAAAAGCTCCTTTAATGCACCCTCGCACAGAATATGATGGGACTGGTCTCTTGAACTCACTGTACTGAAGATCATCAAATGTGTGATAGTCAGAACTCTTTTTCCACACATACACAAGGTACTTTTTTTATGTCTTTAGAGTCACGTTCTTCTGCTGTCTGAGAAAATCCTTTTAGAAACTTCACAGGTTCACAAGTTAAAGCTCCAATCTTTGTTCCAATTTTGCTCCTAGTGTCATCACCCGTATGAATACGTGCCTTGATCAGAACACTGGGCATCTCTGGGTCAAGTTTCTTGTATAGAATATGAAGTGTGGGTAAGTGTCTTTTCTCACCTGTTCCCTAATGTATGCATAACTCTGACAATCCTTGACTTAGGAACATTGCAACAAATCAACGTAGCACAATAATACCATCTGTGTCATTTGACAGTACAATGACTCAATTGCAACCATTTAGAATGGCCCACTCAACTAGTGGCACAACACAAAGGTCAGCTTCCTCCAATTTGCTGTTAAGTTCTTGACAAATATGGCCTGTATCTTCTGAATATCTCTCTCTGCTGGCACCAACTACTCATTGGCAATCATTCCACATCCAATAATTGGGAATTCAGTGTTCACTGATGCATCTGCAATGTTTTGGTGTGTTTACATCTCCAAGTTCATCTTGTTTGATGTTGATGACCAGAATTAATCAAGGTGCACAGGTATAGGTGTCAAATTTTTGATGCAGGCAAGGGCAATTTTTCCACTTGTAGACATTCGTCTGATTCTGTCACATTCTTTGACACATACATCAAGATAGCTGTCAAAGACAATGTGCATTTCATGCAAGGTGCACACTGGCTGGATGAAATCTTGACCATTCATAATTGTGGCATATAGTCCACAACAACAGTAGTTTTCAATGAGGACACCTTTTCAAATTGATATTCTTTAGGTGAAAGTTTTTTTCGAGCTCTTGTATGGGTTTGTGCCTCACTGGTTTGGTTGCAGCATCTCCATCAAATAATCCGACACAGATCATGCAACAGAATGTCCTTGATTAGTTCAACCCTGTCTTTGCTAAATCCATCTCTCTATGTGCTTGCAAAAGTTGTTTTTGTAACCTGTTTTGCAGTGGCTGGTTGGACAAAACTCTTACTATGGCAATTAAAGCGTGGAAATTTAGCTTTAGTGATTATGTCAAACAGCTTTTTCTCTTTCAATACAAATTTCTCCTGCTTCAGTTCTGCATATAGTTTCGCTCCATGTTCCAGGATTTCTAACAGAAGTGTCTTTATATTATTATCCACATATTGTTTGGTCACAAAGTTATATAGTCGCACAAGCTCAGTCATTTCAAGGGGGGTTCCTTGCTGCTGCATGAAATGAAGAAAGCTGTCAACATGTTTATTAAAATGTTCCCCTCTCTTTCCCACACGTTCATGGTGAGGAACAGTTTCACAATGGTCCGTTAATTTTGAATTTGTCATCTCTCTGAAAACACTGCAAGTGGAAAGGACTTTATGGTAAACTAACTGCCTTTGAGCAACATATTCACTTTGAGCTTTTTTGTGATCTCTGGGTAGTCTGTTGCAGCTTCATATCTGGAGCCACAGCGTTAAACCTTCCCTCTCTGCCTTTCACCATACAATGTCTTTAGATTAATTTTCTGTAGAGGTATGGTTTTTCCAACTGTAGAGTCTTCACTCTTTCCAAACATCAGGACCCATATTTTACATAGTTTATGTAATAAAATTTGTGAAACACAGTAATCAGTGACTCCACGGTCTTCACATGCAGCTCTCAATCAAATTTCCAATCAGCATGTACCAAGTTTTTCACTAGAGCTATCATGTGTAAAACATTTCCCTAGTACTTCCAAAGTTCCGATTTTTCTTCACATTCTTTGACAAGCTATACGAACTTGGTTTTCTGATTTTGAACGGAGTGTATTGAACATTGCCTGGCGGTGCATTAGGTCTTTTGAATGAAGTGCACCCTGTGCTTTGTTCACTTCTGAGATAAAATATGCAAAACCTAATTTGTCATTCTTGTTCCGGAAAGCATTCCAATGCAATGTTTCTACAGCCTCAGATATGAAGAGCACACCTTGTAATGAACAAACATAATATTGACTGAACAGTTTGGCTTCCAAAGATTTCAGTCTCAATAAGTGCATCATCTATGCCACATCCACTGAGATAATTTCCTACACACCGCAACTCAACTTTTGTTATTTGGAAAATGTCCATCATTGGATAAAGATCATCAAATTGTACTGGATTGCTCATAAAAATGTCAGCTACAATACAAAACATACCTTAATCACAGAAAATTGGCAGGATAGGCTAGTCAGTGGGACAGTATTCTGGGAGATCAGAGGATGAATTCCAGCCCACAGAGGAACTGGCTTTTTTCCCATTCTTCAGACCCCACTTATTAAGCAATATGATAAATTCAGTTAAATCAGCTTTGTGGACCTCAACGTCAGGTAGAACAAGGTGTATGTCCTCATCCACTTTGAAACTTTCTGGTAGACTGGGACATGTTGGCGGCTTGTTGTGATTTTGCCCACAATTTTGCCCACGTTGGCAAGGCAGTTGTTTTATACGTTCATTTGTTTAAGCCTACAGGTGTCACAACTTGTTTTCCAGCAGGTACATCATTGTTACAGTCCTGAAAAAGCACCATGGCAGTATTAAGTGTGCTGGATGCTCCAGAGCTGTCTTAAAAATCAAAATTATCGAAAGCTGTAATTGTAAATTCTTTCCTGGAAAAGTGACTTGGAAGTGGTGTGCTGTCGGATTCACAAGATTTTACAGCATGAGCTGATAACAAGTTCCTGCTGCATACCATGTCATTATAACTTGCTGAAACACCAATCCTTTTAATTGAAGTAATTGGCTCTCTAGTTTTGCACTTGTCATACACTGCGTGGGCAGTCATCATGTACAGTGGAGTTTTCTTTTTGTGGTAAATCATAACACATGATTTGGAAAAGACAGAACATTTAGCCTGTTGGTTCATGGGATTGTTTTCCACTTCTTTGCTTATATCTTCGAAGCCATCATCATTGTAACAGTTTTGCTTTGCTGATATTAAACAATGATGTAAAAAACGTTAAGACAACATCAGGCATTCTTGTTGACTCGCCTGATTTGAGGAGCTCTTGGGCATCATAAAATTTGTCACTAAGCTCAAAATCTAAATCTTTCAGGATGTTTCTTAAAATGGTTTCTGCTGGTTTTACAGTATAATGTGATCTTACTTTGGCAGCAAGAACTTCAGGAGTCAAATCAGCTGAGAACATCACCAGTGGCTCATTCTTTTTGTTAGACTGACAAAAACAAATTCTGTCATTGTACATCCTCTCCAGAAAAATCTTAATTTCATTATTATGGATCAATATAGTTTCATCAATGTTGACCATTATTTCTCTGATCTCACTGAGTGTGAACCTGTAGCCAGCACTCAAGAGTGGCTTTAAAACTTCATTTGGTTTTTAAACGAGTGCAAACTTAACTGAAGGCTGGCAGTTACATTGCTGCTAGGAGCTCATTGTACATTCATATTTTCAAATTATGGGACCTCATTGCACATTCATATTTTCAAATTTATACACACATTCACCTCGCTGCTTACATCAGCTACTCGGCTGAAAACTTCACCTTGGAAGAAACTAGCTGCAGATAAAAACATGTTTGCTCTTTGAGACTCACATATTCTGTACTTTGCTCTTTTGTCAATCCATTTGGCCCTTGTTCTTGCTAAACCACAGATAACACATTAGAGAGCCTTTGCTGTCTGATCAGTTGTTGGAGGTGGACGAGGGGTAGCCATCAATCTTCTAAGTAGATGGGCATTGGGTTTGGTTGTCGTCGCTTTCTCATAAAACTCAGATTCCTGTTGTGATTCATGGTCTTCTGCTATTTTTTGACAATTTTTGTCCAGGCTTTTTTCCATTGTATATGTCTTGCAGCACTTATTGTCACAATGAGAAAATATTTGATCCTCTTCACACTCCAGTTTTAATCTTTTGTGAACTTTGTCTTCGTCATATTTCTGCAGCATCTCAAACTCTCCTCTGACCAGCCGCAGTTGATGTTACCTTTTCTTTTGCATTAGTTTGGCATATGACACATTTTTCTTTGTTGAAGGAGTCCTCAGATTTTGCAATTAGCAACAATTTATCAGGAGGTAAAGATCCTCTGCTAGCACCTGCTTCGCTCAAGGTTACAAATATGAATCAACAGAAAATCTGAAACAAAAACAATATTAAATTAAACTACAAATATGATGGCTGAAACATATCCTTATAGAGCTGTCATTTTGGAACATGGAGGAATGGTTGCTCTAAGGAGGTATTTTCTGTCTCTACAAGACTACTTGACCCCCAAACCCTATGTTTTCATACCAAAATAAAGTATATAGGTCTCATGGCAAATTAATTATTACATCAACAACCCTGCCACTTTTTAAAATGTCATCCAGAAAAAAATCAGTCCAGATTAGCAATGTTTAACCAACCTAAATTACTTATCTAACGATACAAAAACACAAATCAAAAATGAATGAAAACCTCTGGACAATGCTTTTTTACGAAGGTATATCAAGGGGTTGGGACCATATCATGTCAGCAACTTTATTTAGGTGGTGTCTAGAATAGGCATTTGTCTGTTTTAATATTGTTATAATAATCATGCACTTATTATGGAACTTCCGAGATGGAATATATTATTATGGAATCAGAGATAAATTCAAGTGACATCAATTCTTGGGAAGAGTCAAGGTAAAACGTCATATGATGTTACTTCCTGTGAGGTCATTAACGTCAAAGGGTGTGTGATGTTTATTTTGCCGCACAGGGCCTCTAGGTTTATTATGTAAAGCCACACTTAAGCAGTCTATACAGCACCAACAGGCAATCAGAACTCTTCCTTAAATTAGATCTTAGTTAGTCGCACCCAACCTTCACTCGCAAGAACACTCCAAACAGCACTAATAGTTTTAATGCTAATTTAGAGCATAGTGTGCAGCAGTTTTAGGCTGACTGGAGTCTTAAATAGTTGGCAACCTGGACCACCAGTATGTTACCACCTTGGATAGCTGTAAATGTTTTGCTACCAGATTGCTAATAGAATGTGCTAAGCAGCCTTTATTAACATTTGTAAATTAACTACAGAGCGAAACACAACATAAAAAGGAGCATAATAAAAACACCACAAAAACATGATATGGCACACAAAAATCAATCAAGAATGGAATACAACAATCACAATGCAGCATAGTACAGTAATGCAACACCTCAGCACATAAACATACAAAAACATCACTGCCACAGTAAAATGCAGCACAATAGCTTGAAACATCAGCACACCAACACAACAGCACACCAACACAATCTACAAACAAAACACTGGACCACAAAGCTGCTGTGTTGCTTTGTGGGCCATTGTAAAAAAAAAACAACAAAAAAAAACATGCACAATAAAACCACAAGAACACAAAAACACAACAAAACCTAACATAAAATGATTGCTAATTTGATCTGTTGTGTGATTTTTTGCTTTTTATTAAAGTGTTTTGTTGTGTTAGTGTGTTGTGTCAGTAGGCTGGGTTGTATTGCTGGGTTGAATTGTTGAGTTGTGTTGCCATTTTGATGTTTTATTGCATTTTGTTAGGGTAATTTATTGTGTTGTAAATTTCTTGTTTGTTATTATTGCACTGTCGTTATGTTGTGCTGCGTTGCTCTTATTGTGATGTGCAACTGTAATATGACGTTTTGTTGTTGCTGTACCTCAACAACAATATGTCTGTTTAACCCCTTAACTGCTGGGTCTTATCACCCCCCACCCACCCCGTGCTGAGCCCTTTTTTTAGATATTTGGGGTAGTTTGCACTTAGGGTTTCATAACTTTCTTCCCCACATAGGATATTCATGCCAAATTGTGACCATGTTTTCATCTGTAACGTTTTGTCACAATGGCTGATTCACCAAAGCGATATATCGCTACATCTGCTAGACCCTTCAGGTTGTGGGCATATTTAGGGTTTTTAGGTTCTCCAAGAACTCAAGGTACTCAGAGCCAACAATTGTGCTGCACCGTACAATGGGTTTTCATAGTTTAATAAGTATAGACCAATTCATGTGGTGAAATTTGTAGAGTGAAAGATGGGTATCAAGGAAACATATACATTTCTGAAATGAGCAAAAGGTTTGGAGTTTAGGGACACTGGTTATTTGTACATCTCTGAATCTGTGGGTAATCATAATGGCATACGACTTAGAGGGTTTTTTTCAAAATGTCTTCTTTCTTACACACTGGCTTACATTTGGAAGGCATAATGCAGCAAAATCCAATTGGCAGTAACAATATTTCTACAATTCTGTGTTCCCACATGTCTACTGATAAATATGGTACCTCACTTGTGTGGGTAAGCCTAGTGTCCGCAACAGGAAACTGCCCAAAACACAACATGGGTAGATCAAATTTTTTCACTCAAAACTGAGCCTTTTTTTGTTTTACAAAGTGGGTAGCTGTGGATTTTGAGTTCTAGCTCAGCCGGTACATAGGGAAACCTAGCAATCTTGCAAAACCATACACCTGGTGGAATCTAGGGTGGGGTGACTTGCACGGCTCTGACCAGGTTTGTTTTTTACCCAGAATCCCTTGCAAGCCTCAAACTTTGAGAAAAATTATTTTCTTTTTTTTTTATAAACAATTTTTATTAGTTTTGTATCACAACATACAACCCAAAGGGCCACGATTACACTCTGCGGATCTTAACTGCACAGGTCCAAAGCATATAACACAGGTATGAGTTCAGGAACCATCATAGTAGTCAAAGACAAGGCACACAATGGGGGTTATTCTAACTTTGGAGGAGGTGTTAATCCGTCCCAAAAGTGACGGAAAAGTGACGGATTTACCACCAGCCGTATTACGAGTCCATTATATCCTATGGAACTCGTAATACGGCTGGTGGTATATCCGTCACTTTACCGTCACTTTTGGGACGGATTAACACTCCTCCAAAGTTAGAATAACCCCCAATATTCTTACAGTGAAGCAATGCCTACTGCACAATCTCCCCAGGTCCCCATCCACTTTCCCCATACTCTGTCATGCGTGGCTGGACAGCCTGTTGTTTCATAAACCAATTTCTCTTGCTGGGAGCACCAATCTACCCCCCGGCGCCACCTCGCGATTGCCGGGGCAGTTTCTGCTTTCCAACTTGCTGCAATGTCTCTTTTGGCCACTAAACAGGCCATCCCCACAAATGACTGGTCCGCTCTGCTGGACCCTACACCCTCAAGAACTCCCAATAGGATAGGTAACGAGGCAACCTCGAGCTGTAAGACTCTGGAGATCTCTCTTACCACCGCCAGCCAGTAGGTTGCTATGTAGGGGCAAGTCCAAAACATATGAAAGAAGTCAGCACTAGGGCTTGCACAACGAGGGACGTTAGCCTGGTGCAGGAGGCCCACTCTATGCATCCTGTTGGGGGTGAGGTATGCCATGTGGAGAAAGTAGGTCTGCACCACCCGGAGACAGGAGGTCAAGGTCAGCGTCCGTGGGCCATCAGAGCGTCCCTCCAGTCCTCATCATCTATCGGACCCACCTACCGTTCCCACCGCTCTCGGAGCTTGTCAAGCGTCTGTGCTGTATTAACGACTAATGTGCGATAAATACGCAACACACCCTTTCTACCCAGGGCGCCCATCAGTGTCTTGGCCTCAACAGGGCTAAACTCAGGAATAATCGCCCCTGCCTGAACGCGCGCTTGTAATGCATGCTTGAGTTGCAAATATTTATGAAACCGAGACCGGGTGAGCAAAAACTGCTGCTGAAGCTCCTGGAAGGACCGCATGTGGGAACCCACCCAGACATCACCCAGTAGCGAAATACCTATGAGGTTCCATTTGTGGAACCCCTGAAGCGCCGAGACCTCTCCCAGCCACGATCGCTGCCACAGCGGACTCTGTTGAGTAAGGCGGCGCGACCACCCTGTCACCCGCAGCGCAACCCCCCAACCTGTCAGCACCACCCTCGTCACCTCTGGGACTTTATGCGGCAGGGGGGCACCGTATAGCATCCCAAACAGACCATGAAAGCCTACTGTCAAGAGTTCCAACTGATATGCAGGATCAGAACAACCCCCTCCACATCAACCATTCATTAACAACCAACAGATGCATTGTGAGGTGGTAAAGATAGAGGTTAGACATCCCCAGACCCCCTTCATATACATCACCCTGGCAGGTGCGAAAAGCCAGCCTAGGGAGCGAGCTGTGCCATAGGAACTGTCACGCGACCACCTCCATCTCCCTGAACCATCGCTTGGGGATGTGGTAGGGTAAGTTCTGGAGCCTTATAGGAACTGGGGAAGCACCATAATTTTATACAGTGCTATCCGGTCCACGATGTTGAGAGGCAGTGCCCGCCAGCGCTGGAGGTTCTCCTTGACTATTCAAGTTAGTGGCACCACATTAAGAGACCATACCAGCATGGGTAGCAGCGCTATATGCTCCCCCAGATACCGGAAACTATTACGATGGATAGGAATAGCACTTTGCCAATCTTAACAGTCCCTGGTGGGACTCAACAGAACCAAGAGAGATTTAATGTGGTTAATAATCAAACCTGACGCCTCGGCAAACAGCCAAAGCAGCTGCATCACCCCAGGTCCACTACTGGCCAGATTAGCCAAGAACAAGAGTACATCATCTGTATAACGCAATGTGGTCCTGTAAGGAAATGCCTCCTTGGCATGGTTACCCCCTGACTTTTTGCCTTTTGTTGATGCCACTTATGATTGAAAGTGTGGTGGGACCCTGCTAACCAGGCCCCAGCACCAGTGTTCTTTCCCTAAACTGTAACTTTGTTCCCACAATTGGCACAGCCCTGGCACACAGATAAGTTCCTTGTAAATGGTACCCCTTTTACCAAGGGCCCTGATGCTAGGGAAGGTCTCTAAGGGCTGCAGCATGTCTTACGCCATCCTGGGGACCCCTTACTCAGCACATGCACACTGCCTCACAGCTTCTGTGTGCTGGTGGGAAGAAAAAGACTAAGTTGACATGGCACTCCCCTCAGAGTGCCATGCCCACCTCACACTGCCTGTGGCATAGGTAAGTCACCCCTCTAGCAGGTCTTACAGCCCTAAGGCAGGGTGCACTATACTACAGGTGAGGGCATATGTGCATGAGCACTATGCCCCTACAGTGTCTAAGCAAAACCTTAGACATTGTAAGTGCAGGGTAGCCATAAAGAGTATATGGTCTGGGAGTTTGTCAAACACGAACTCCACAGTTCTATAATGGCTACACTGAAATCTGGGAAGTTTGTTATCAAACTTCTCAGCACAATAAATACACACTGATGCCAGTGTGGGATTTATTGTAAAATGCACCCAGAGGGCATCTTAGAGATGCCTCCTGAATACCAGTCCTACTCCCAGTGCTAGGCTGATCAGTTTCTGCCAGCCTGCCACCACCAGACATGTTTCTGGCCACATGGGGAGAGTGCCTTTGTCACTCTGTGGCAAGGAACAAAGCCTGTACTGGGTGGAGGTGCTTCTCACCCCGCCCCCTGCATGAACTGCAACACCTGGCGGTGAGCCTCAAAGGCTCATGGCTTTTGTTACATCACCCCAGGGCATCCCAGCTAGTGGAGATGCCTGCCCCTCCGGCCACTGCCCCCACTTTTGGCAGCAAGGCAGAAGAGGATAATGATAAAAACAAGGAGTCACCCACCAGTCAGGACAGTCCATAAGGTGTCCTGAGCTGAGGTGACCCCTGCCTTTAGAAATCCTCCAACTTGAGTTTGGAGGATTCCCCCAATAGGATTAGGGAAGTGCCCCCTCCCCTCAGGGAGGAGGCACAAAGAGGTTGTAGCCACCCTCCAGGACAGTAGCCATTGGCTACTGCCCTCCTGACCTAAACACCCCCCTAAATTTAGTGTTTAGGGGTGACCCAGTACCCAGGAAATCAGATTCCTGCAACCTACACAAAGAAGAAGGACTGCTGACTTAAACGCCCTGCAGAAACGACGAAGACGACAACTGACTTGGCCCCAGCCCTACCGGCCTGTCTCCAGACTCAAAGACCCTGCACAGCGACGCATCCGACAGGGACCAGTGACCTCTGAGGAATGCCCTGAAACCGAAGGACCAAGAAACTCCAGAGAACAGCGGCACTGTTTACCAACAGCAACATCTTTGCAACAAAGAAGCAACTTTTAAAGAACTCACTCTTCCCGCCCGAAGCATGAAACTTCACACTCTGCACCTGACGCCTCTGGCTCGAGCTCCAGAGAACCAACACCACAGAGAGGACTCCCAGGTGACTGCGTGAGTAAACTGAGACGACCCCCCCTGCAGCCCCACAGCGACACCTGCAGAGAGGATCCAGAGGCTCCCCCTGACCGCGACTGCCTGGTAACAAGGAACCCGACACCTGGACCAAGCACTGCACCCGCAGTCCCCAGGACTGAGAGGAACCAACCTCCAGTGCAGGAGTGACCAGCAGGCGGCCCTCTCTCTAGCCTAGTCGGTGGCTGGCCCGAGAATCCCCCCTGTGCCCTGCCTGCATTGCCTAAGTGACCCCCAGGTCCCGCCATTGCTTCCTATAGCAAACCCGATGCCAACTTTGTACACTGCACCCGACCGCCCCTGTGCCGCTGAGGGTGTGTTTTGTGTGCCTGTTCGTGTCCCCCCCAGTGCTCTACAAAACCCCCCTGGTCTGCTCTCGAGGACGCAGGTACTTACCAGCCAGCAGACCGGAACCGGAGCACCCCTGTTCTCCATAGGCACCTATGTGTTTTGGGCCCTCTTTTGACCTCTGCACCTGACCGGCCCTGTGTTGCTGGTGCGGTGACTTTGGGGTTGCCTTGAACCCCCAATGGTGGGCTGCCTTTGCCCAGGAGACTGAACTTGTAAGTGCTTTACTTACCTCAGAAACTTAACCATACTTACCTCCCCCAGGAACTGTTGATTTTTGCAGTGTCCACTTTTGAAACAGCTTATTGCCATTTTAACCTATACTGTGTGTATTACTGCTCTAATTCAAAGTTCCTTACTTGCCTATGTGGAGTACCCTGCATTTTATGTATTTACGTAAACTCTTGAATCTTGTGGTTTTAAAATAAATTAAGAAAATATATTTTTCTATATAAAAACTATTGGCCTGGAATTAAGTCTTTGAGTGTGTGTTCCTCATTGATTGCTTGTGTGTGTACAACAAATGCTTAACACTACCCTCTGATAAGTCTACTGCTCGACCACTCTACACAAAATAGAGCATTAGAATTACCTAATTTTGATACTATCAACCTCTAAGGGGAACCCTTGGACTCTATGCACACTATCACTTTGAGATAGTATATTCTTAGCCACCTTCCTACAGGTCAATTAGGGGGTCCTCCCTTATTAGCTTAGCGTGCGAATAGGAGCGGGGGCGGGGGGCAGCGCTGGCGGGTACCCCTGCAGATGGGAAACTGGTCCGACACTACCCCATTCTCATGCACTCGGGCCGTTGGATTAGAGTAGAGGAGTCCCACCAGTGCCCGGAACCGAGGACCAAACCCGGCACTCGCAAGTACCCCCTGAAGGTAGGACCAGTCTACTGTGTCGAACGCCTTTTCGAAGTCCACGAGGAGGAGCGCCAACAGAGCAATCAAGAGGGCCCGGTTGGCCACTGCCACATGCAGTCGCCTAATACAATGCCTGGTACTCCTAGCTGGCTCTCCACCTGGGGCCTAGGACACTCCTCGTAGAGCTTCATGTAATAGGCAGCGAAACTCTGTGCTATCTCGTACAGCGTCTGGGAAACAGCGCCAGAGCAGTCCACGATCTCTGGAACTGCTTGCCATCGGTCCAGTTGAAAGCCAGTGTAGAAGCTTGCCATTTTTGTCCCCCCACCCGTACACTCGAGCTGAGGAGGCCCACCACATATGCTTCGCTGTCTCGAGAGTGACGTGCTTAATCTCTTCCCTAACCAAAGCAAGTTGCCTTGTTATAGCCATATGCATGGCATAGGTGAGTTGGCCATCCAGACGCACCGGCTGAGCCTCAAGCGCCGACACCCTCTGGTTACGCGCATGCTCCCGCACACGAAGGAGATGCTTGGCATGCCCCCTGGGAGTGGCTTTGCAAGCATCCCAGATTGTTCCTGGAGACAGCACCGATCCAAGATTGAAAGAAAAGTAGTGAGAGAGCCGGTCCCCAATGGCCTGAGCATTCTGACTATCCTGAAGATACCAGGCGTTGAGCCGCCACACCTGGTGTCTGACCGCGTCATTATCACCCAGCCGAAGAAGGAGTGGCGCATGATCCGAGACGCCATGGGAGAGCACCTCCTCCACTGTGACCCGGGGTACATCAAGGGCTGGCACCAGAAAGAGGTCTATCCTGGCGTGAGTGTGGTGCGCCACCGACGTATGGGTGTATTGTCGCAATTGGGGGTGCCATACCCACCACACATCACAGAGCCCAAGACCCTCCACTCATCTAAGCAGCCCCGTCGCCCTGGTAACTCAGCTTGAGGACAGAGGCCCGGTGATATCCATCTCAGGGTTCATGCAGAGTTGAAGTCCAGCCCCCCAATATGGTTATGCCCGGAGGAAGCCCCGCCACAACATCCATAAGGGTCACGAGAAAACATTCCAGCGCACCCGGAGGAGCATAGACACTAAGGATATTGGTTGTCCCCAGAGAAGTCCAGAGACCACCACATACCGTCCCTGCGGGTCCAACCGGGAAACAGCAACCACCATAGGTAAAGAACGGTGCAAAAAGACGGCCAACTGCCTAGAGCCCCTGGAGAAACCAGCGTGGTAGACCCTGTTTTATCCTCCTCTTATGAGCATAGGGCAGAGAGTACCAAGCAAGTGGGTCTCCTGGAGTAAGACTATGGTCGGAGAAAAGCGGCGGAGGGTACTAAAGACCGCAGATCTTTTCATTTTATCCAGGAGCCCATTAACGTTCCAGAAGAGGACCCGCTTGGCCAGCTCTGGCATGAGTGAAGAATCAGTATTAGTGTGTGCAGTGTGCTCGTCTGACCTTCCCATCGTGACCAACTAAACCGACACAGGAGAGCATAACACAAACTCAACCGTAAAAAACTGCAGATGAACAACTCATGAACCCCCCCAACTGCCCCTCTCCCCATTCTTCCACCCCAGAAGCATCTTTCGCCTTTAACTGTGAAAACAGAATGTCAATAGTAGGTGTGGAGTGGTGGACCCCTCCATTGAGTGAGAGTTCTGCAATGCAGCCCTGTGCTGCCCCATCCCTTGTGCCCAGAAGAGAGTGTTCATCCGTGCCCTCCCAGCTGCACCAGATTCGCACAGGTCAGTCTCAAGAGAGCAAGGGAGATTGGCTAAGACGCTCCCCTTCTGCAGCTGGCGCCAGCCTCTTCACCTCATGACCGTCTGGTGTATTCCTGCCCTTGGAGGGAGTCAGGCTTAGTCGACCATTTTCCACCGACCCTCCGCGAAGGCCGCTCCTCTTTCTCCAGCAGGACCGAGTATGCCCGCGCCCCCATACCACGGGGATCCGGCGGAGCCAGACACTGGCAAGCTACCCCCTCTGGGCCACTCAATGCTCCTCAGTAAGCCAGTCCCATGCAGCCGCTGGGGATTCAAAAAAGAAGGATTTTCTGTCCATAAGGACCTTGAGCGTGCGGGAAAGAGGAGCATTTAAGTCAGTTCCATTGCCCGTAGCTTTTGCTTGACTCAATCATACGAGCGGCGCCTGGCCTGAACCTCCCGTGTATAGTCTGGGAATATTAGGATCTTGTGGCTGTCCCAGCAAAGATCCGGGTGGGCTCTTGCCTCCCGAAGAAAGCCATCCTGATCTTTAAAGTTGAGGAACCATGCAATCAACGTCCGCCAGGGGCCACCCGGCGGGGGCCGCAGTGCCAAAGCCCTATGGGTGCGCTCTATAGCAAACCTAGGGGGAGAGGCGCTGATCAGTGACCCACGACCTGATCCAGTGCTCCAGAAAATCGATTGCGTGACTCGCCTCCGCTCTCTCCGGGAATCCCCCAAAACGCAGGTTGTTACGCCTGGAACAGTTTTCGGCGCCTTCTGCCCCATGGTGGAGTTCACCCGTGCGAGTCTGCAGCTGAGCAACTTTGGCCTTAAGTCCCGCTATCTCATCCTCCACCTGGGAGACCCGGTCTTCAACTTCTTTAATTCGACCCACTGCTGTCGGAGATCCTGTCGCAACAGGCCCACATCCTCCCTTACTTCACTGACCTTGGTCTCAACTGCCAACTGCGAGGATTGAATGGCCTGAAGGATCGTATTCACCCCCTCCGCAGCAGAAGTCTCCGGTCCCAGATCACCTGCCGCCCAGGAGGCCGCATGCTTGGTGAATTGATCAATTTACGCTGCGACGCTGCGTACTTGGTTTGTCCTTCCCCATGGTAGTTATTAGTCTGGACCGAAGCCGATGCCACCTGGGCCCCCTCCAACGATCCAGTCATCAAAAAGCCAGTGGAGATCCCGCAGCAGCCACCCCCCAGTCGCTCCAGGACCACTCTCCAGCAGGCAAGCGAGGGGCCCGGCGGCAGGCAGCCACGTTCTCCACAGAATACGAGCCTACTCTGGCCCCTCCATGCTATGGCACTTAAACCGGCTCCTACCCACGTCTCACCATCAACCGGGTCTCACTGGCCACCGGCAGGCCCCCTCTTCAGGCACCCTATGCATCGGTCCCCGTGCTCCTCTCGGGGCTGGTTGCCCCACCACAGGTCGCGCAGCTCCTCGAAAGCCCGCACACATCGGCCCCGGTCTCTATATCGCGTGTCACCCTGGGCCGCTGCCGACCACACGTGGCCCCTGTTCCAGCCAGGGGAGGGGGGTGTTTCAGTGGGTCTCCCCCCCGGCTCTTCCAAGTCCGCTGGCACCCCTCTCTGGGTGCTTCGGTCCCCTCTGGAACACGTGGTCCAGGCCCTCCGAGGCCCCAGCAGGGACAGACAACCACAGCGTCACCGCCGGGCCCCACCAGCTGCTCCGACTCCAGCCTCCAGCCACCAGCCAGGGCCCTCCTTCACCGCAGGCAGGCGTGAGCCTCCCCTGCCCCGGGTCCCAGGTCCGGGCCACAGCTCCCTCCACGCCCACAGCACTGGGCCGGCACAGGCCTCCTCTGCCACTTGCTCCCCTACCCGGCTGCAGTGTGAGCCTCAGGCCGGGGCCCAAAGGGCGGGTCACCTCTCTTCCTCTTCGCTGCGGTCTGCAGCAAAATCACTGATCGGGGCAGGCGGCGGCCCAGTTCTCAGGCACGCCACCACGAGCGCAACACACCACTCCCAGAGGCCGCCGCGACCTCACTGGCGGCCCGGCCCGCCCCGCTCAACTGGGCCCCAGAGTAGGCCACAGGCACCAGCCTCATGCGGCGGAGCCCATCTGCACCACGAATACAGGACGAGTCTGGGCCACCGCACTGACTCCTTCACCTGCAGGGGCCCAAGTGAGAATGGGATGGGCACAGGATCAGCTAGGCTCTTCACGGCAGATGACGGAGGGGTCCTGAGCACTCCTAGAGTGCGACCGCCATCTTGTCACCCGTAGCCATGCCCGAGAAAAAATAATTTTACTCACATTTCTGTGATGGAAAGTTCTGAAATTTGGGGGGCGCCACACACTTCCTTCCACCAAGCATTCCTGCAAGTCTCCTGATAACAATGGTACCTTACTTGCATGGGTAGGCCTAGTACTCAGACAGGAAACGGCACAAAATACAACATGGATACACCAAACTTTCCCATTCAAAACTGGCCCTTTTTTTTTCTTCTTTTAAGCACGTAGCTGTGGATTTTGGGCCCTAGCACAGCTGGCACCTAGGAGAATGTAGCAAACTTTCACATTTGTGAAAACTAGACACCTGGCGGAACCCAGCATGGGGTGACTGCCATGGCTTTCCTCAGTATTTTATATCCAGAAACCTTAGCAAACCTCAAACGTTGACAAAAAAAACAAAAAAACATTTTCCTCACATTTCTGTAATGGATATTTCCTACCTCCCTGAGTTCCCACTTGTCCTCCGATAAGAACACGAGACCACAACATAAAAAGGCCCTTTAGTGCTACACTGACAGATAAACAATAGAGGTAGCTTCAGTATTTAGGGCTGTATTGTGGTGCCAACCATGCAACCTCCAAACCACAGACATTTTTGAAAAATAGACAATTAGGGGATTCTAGGGTGGTGTGTCTTGTGTGGATCTCATGAGGTTTTATTACCCACAAACCCCAGCAAACTTTGTCTGAAATCACACATTTTACTTACATTTCTGTGATGGAAACCTCTGGAATCCACACAATTTCTACACCCAGCATACCCTACTTGTGCAGATAAAAACACTGCACCACTTGTGTGGCTGGACCTACTGCCCACAAAAGAAATGGATAAAACCAAGGTCAATAGGAACCATTTCAACAGGACTTGTATTCCTGTTGTGGGCACTGCAAGTGGAAAGATTTTGGGAGTTAGACACACATTTCTGGCCCATATGTAAAAAAAAAACACCCAAATGCCCTCTTGCTTGTCATTGGGATGGGATTCTTTAGTCTGCAGAGGAGCAGAAAGACTGATGCTTTAGGGGTGAGGGTTGGGCCTGATGTTAGGATGGGCCAGACCCATCCCAATGTTATAAAAAAAAAGTATTTTTTTTCATACAGTGGGCTTTTTGCCCCTCCCATCCCAGGGCAAATTGGAGGAACATCTCATACATGCCCCTTGAGGGAGAAGACTGGGTTGTCATTTTTGGGGTGGGGGGTGTGGCCAATGCCAGACCAAACACCTGCACCATATCCTTTTGCCACAAAGGCAAAATCCCTGGTTTTAGGTGGACTTTCCACCCATCTGGGGGGGCGGGCAGATTTGGGGCAACCTCCCCAATGGAGACAAACCTATCTGCTCCTAGGGGCTCTTAAAGACACTATTACCCCTCCTGTGGTGGGGTTATGACTCAATGCCAGGGTAGGCTGCCTCCCTCCTTCTGTTTGTTTTGGAGCTGTTTTAAAATCCCTGGTAATCTGGTGTCCAATGGGCTCTTTGCCCCCCCGGAGGCACATGGGGGTGAATACCCCCGTCTACTCATGGAGGGCCAAAAATCATAGGGGGTGTGGGTGGAGGAAGAGCACAGGTCCATGCCTTGGGAGGTCACCCCCAACAAATGCACTCCCTGGTGTGAAGTGGGCTTCCTGACGCACCTATTGTGGCAAATTTGGGGTAATCATCCCCATCTGCCACCGAAGGGGGAAGGGCAAAAAGACTGTTAATACATTAGTTTGGTGTTGGGGCATTCTCATGCCTATAATTGGCAACCCCCAACCCTATATTTTGTTTAGTTAGGTCCTGGTGTCAAGGGGGCTTTCTGTCCTCCCAGAGGGTCAGATTGTGGATAATCAACCCCATCCGCACCTGGGGGGATCAGCAAGTTTGCCAGTATATTTTGTTGGGGGTGAGGGTAAGGCCATGCCCATGATGGCCAGCTCCCACGCCTATATTTTTCTTTTACTTAAACCCCGGTGTCTAATATGCTTTCTGCCCCGGATGGGGTTAGGGGGTGGCAGATTGAGGGTAATCACCCCAATCTGCCACCAAAGGGGGTCAGAAAGACTGCTAGGATATTATTTTAGCGTGGGTGTATGTCCATGCCCATTTCCCTGCTGTCTAGCAGACTTCCTACTCCCTACCACCCCCGGGGGCATATTTGGGGGTAATAACTCCCAAAAGCCCCCCAGAGGCAGCAGATAGACTGCCCATAATGGACATCCCTACCCCCATATATTTTTGTATTTAAGCCTTGATGCCTAGTGAGTTTTCAGGGAAATCACCCCCATCTGCACCCCAAGGGGGTTAGAATGACTGCCAGTATATTTTTGTCAGGGGGGGGTGGCCATGTCCATAAGGTGCAGCAACCCCCCCCCCCCCCCCCCGAAGTCTGTAAACATCAAATGTGCAGAGGGCACAAGAGCCCTTGCCTAAAGGGCTGCTATGCCTATCCCTGGAGTCTAGAGGTGGATCTCTACTTGGGGATCACTCTCCTTTGGCGATCCCCAAGGAAGGATCCACTGGGTAGGAATATCACTGAAAGGGGGCGATATTCCCCTTGCCAGCTATACCTCTCCTACCCCATTTAATGCTCGGGATGAGATATGGCCCTTGAGCACTGATGCAGTGAAAGTAAAAGAAGCCCATCAGCTTGTTTTACTTTTAATGTAGTGTAATGATGCCAGTGCGCCCTGCGTACTGATTGCCATTACACAAAGGAAAGAAAAAGAAAAAAAAAAAGACTGGCTGCTCGGGAAGCTCTTCCAGAGCAGCCTGAGTTTAAAAACTTATAAAGGAATCCCTATGCTGCTCTGCACTAGAGGAGCCTTCATATGCCTCCCTAGTGTCGGACAATGGCCGGCAGATGCACTGTGGAGGTAGTTCGAGTAACGGCCGATGGACCATAGGTTGCAAAAAACAATCCACAAATTCAGAAAGTCTCTCAGTAGGGCCTAGTATACCAGAAACAATTGGTGTTCCCGGTGGAAAAGGCAGACCATTACGTGTTGGAGAATTTGGATAAAATGCTATCTCAACATTATATGTTGAATATGGACTAGGCAGAATTTTGATTATCGATTTGGGCTGAGGTCTCGAATGAAGTATGGTTTATATTAAAGTAGGTGGCTTCTTTTCTGACCGATAGTGGTCGCTATATGGATTAATGATGTTTAATTGTTGTCAAATATAAGTCTTTTTAGAAAAAAGCGGATTGCATAAATTTTATTGATTATGCTTAAAATCTCCTACAATGAAGATTGTCACTTGGATATTTTAACTTTAAATCGTTTGTTTTCATATTTGTGTTTTTCATGTTACAATTGTATAATAGGAATACTTGAGCCGGATTGATTGTTTTTTGTTTCTATGATTCATTGGGAACCTTTGGTCCCATTTCTACATTAACGAACCTTTGTCCATTTTCTTTGTTTAGAATTGAAGCTCGTATGGCGTTCCCGGAAGTCTATTTAACTTCCGGGATCAGGATCGCGAGGCAGCGTACTCGCAGCCCAGCGTTCTGAATAGGTGAATGCCGCTATCAGCTTGATTAACTTTGTTGGGTAAGTGACTGGGGGGACGGCCTCTCCCGACTGTATTTTTTTCGTTTTAAAAAGAGTTCTAAATGAGAGATTTTGTCAAATTTAAAGTCTTTATATTGAGTGTTTGTTTTTATGTTTTGTCGTAGTATACTGATGGAATCTATTTCACCTTAAACTATTGTGTACACAGTGGGGCCGTGAACTTGAGTTACTTTGTATGGAGTTATATATATTCTTTGTGCCACATGTTGGAAGTGAGGATTTAACGTATTGTTTCTAGTGTGTCTGGAGTTAACTATTATACATTTGATTGGTGTTTCTTCTTTTTTGACTAGGCTTGGATAATTTATATCGAACTGTCATATTAGTGACAATAGTTAAAAACTGAGAGGATTTTCCGTTTTATTGGATTCCGATTATACAAGGTACGGCTAGGGGCTTTGTGTAGCTTGACAGATACAAACTATGAGTTATATACTATTAATTCACCATATTTAGTGCTTGTGCAACATATATAGGACATCTATAGCATGACACAAAGGGTGTGTGTTCATAGATTAGGGTGATGTTGTATTTTCACATGATCTTGGGAATGCATGTGAAATAAAGTTTTTTATTTGGTGACTGGGAGCACTTCTATTGGTTCTTATTTGTGACTTGTGTCTTTCAATTAGGGTTTATTATTCTTCCTTTGGTGAAGACAACAATTCTTTGCAAACAGATTATATTAATTTCCTCTCACTTGGTTATGGGGTCTAAATTTGGTTCAACTGGGGATTTGCACACTTTATTTAACCATGGAGTTTGAGCATCTTGGTTTCTAACTTAAACAATTTGCTTACGATTTCCAGCCCTGAAGAAGTCGTTTGGGATTTAAGAATTTCCCATGACGAAACACGTGTTGGCTCGGAGTGTATTTCCATGGATGGTTGCTGTGGGATTTGAAGATTTGATTCAATAAACTTTTGGATAGGATTGGACATTGCGAAATTTGTGTCAAATTTGAAGGATGTGTCTTCTCTAACAGTACTCACTGGAGTTATTACACATTTGATTAGTGTAATTGTTAATATTGATGGGGGGGCCTCACATTGTTTCTATAAATTGTCGGGTTTAGTTTAAACCTTGAAGGGATGGGTGTTTTCCCTTGTGCAGGCACCCCATAGTTATTATACTTTGGCCAACTTGTATCCTGAACGCCTTTTATTCCCCTAGTACTACACCCCATTAGTTTTATTAGTTACAGATTCCTTACCTTAGAATTTCCCCCAGGCATCAGACTGGTCCAGAGACTTTTCTTCGAGCAGTACCTTTGCATGCCATTCTGTGGCATCGGTCGACTACGCGTCTGTCATTGGCGTTGTGGTCGCCATGATGACATATGGGTCGAATATAAGCGCCACTTTGCCATGGTGACGTTAGTTTCTCTTCACAACTTTCCACGTCAAAGTGAGGAGCCATGAAGAAAACTGAAGAGATGTGCCAGAGCTAAGGCCCTAAAAGGGAATCCCTGTCCCTAGAAATCAGTTTGCAAGCAGGGAGGATTGGTGGATCGGTAAAGAATCTTCAACCAGAATATGTCTCTACCAGATAAATCATTACCGAAGGTAAGTAACGTGTTTATATGCTAGAGAATTCTAGTTGCAGATTCCCTACCTTAGAATAGACACCCAAGCGATACCATCCTCAGAGGAGGGCTGCGAACCAAAATCATACTAGAAAGTCCTGTAGGACCGAACAACCAAAGTAGCAGTCTCCGCGGACCTGACTGTCCAGGCAGTAATGTTTAGTAAACATGTGCAAGGATGCTTATGTTGCTGCCTGACAGATGTCCCGGACAGGAACTCCGCGTGCTAACGCTGTGGTAGCAGCAGTTAATCTGGGTGAGTGAGCACGCAAACCTTCTGGAGGTCGCTTCTTTGCCAACGTGTAGCACATTTTGAAGCAGAAAAGCACCCATTGTGAGATGGCATCCTTCTGCACCGCCTTCCCTTTCTTCACATCACATACCCAACAAAGAGTTGATTGCCCACCCGGAAATCTTAAGTGTGATTAAGCTAGAACGCCAACACTCTTTTTGGATCCAAGCAGTGGAGTCTCTCCTCCTCATGAGAATGTTGTGGGGGTGAGTAAAAAGTAGGCAAAGTGATGGATTGGCCCAGGTTAAAAGGTGTGACAACCTTGGGAAGGATGGAGGCCTTAGTGCATAGCACTACTTTGTCAGGATGTACAGACAAAACTGGAGGCATTGAAGAAAGAGCCTGAAGCTCACTCACTCTGCAAGCAGAGGTACTAGCTACCAGAAAGACAGTCTTGAGGGTAAGTAGTCGCAAAGGACAATTGTGTAACGGCTCAAGTGGAGCACACATTACGTAAGTGAGGACAAGATTGAGGTCCCACTAAGGCATAATAAAAGGAGTGGGAGGATACAAATGAGGAAGACCTTTCAGGAATCTCTGTGGGATTTGAAAAGAGAAGGTTGATCTGGCAATCTAAGAAAAGCTGAAATAGCTGATAAGTAGCATTTAAGAGTGCCCAAGTCAGAACCCTGATGGGCTAAGGAAACAATAACAAAAGGACCTCAGAAAGAGGGGCACAGAAAGGATCAACAGACTTGTCAATACACAATGCCGCAAATGTATGCCAACAACAGGAGTATACGGTTTTGGTGGAGGGACACCTGGCTGCCAAGATAACATCGCAGACTTTGAGTGGAAAGTCAAAAGCCGTCAACTGCCACCGCTCAATCGCCACGAAAGAAGGCGGAAACTGGACAGGTTGAAGTGATGAACTGTCCCCTGCTGCTGCGACAGAAGATCCTCCCGAAGGGGCAGTCTGATTGGAGGATCTGTGGCCATGCTCAATAGCTCTGGATACCATACTCTTCGTGTCCAGTCTGGAACCACAAGAATGACTTGGGTCTGGTCATTCCTGATCTTCTTTAGATCTCTGGGGAGAAGTGCCAATGGCGGAAAGGCGCATAGGAGGCCTGAGCTCCACTCAAGACGAAAGGTATCACCGAGCGAGAACCGCCTTGGAAACTCCAACACACAAAACTGCACGTTCTCTGCGGAGGCGAACAGATGTAACAAAGGCTTTCCCCACTGCTGAAAGAGGCCTTGCACTACCACCAGATGGAGACACCATCTGTGATCGACTATGCATTGATGGCTGAGTTCTGCCCTGGCGTTCAGAGAGCCCGCCAGATGTTGAACCACCAGAGAAATGCCCTGATGTGCCAGCCCTTGACAAAGGGTTCAGGACCACACACAGCCCTGTTTGTTGCAGTACCACATGGCGGTGGTGCTATCCGTGAACACCTGCACCACTTTCCCTTTGATGGAGGGAAGGAATGCTTTCAATGCAAGTCTGATCGCCTAGAGCTCCAGCAGACTGATGTGAAGTCCGTACTCCCCCAGAGACCAGAGGATTCTGATCTCCACCTCTCCCATGGGGCCGCCCCATCCCAGAAGTGACACATCTGTCACTATTGTAAATTCTGGTTGTGGAAGGGAGAGGGATCTGCTTTTGTGCCAATGCTAATTCAAAAGCCACCACTGTAGATCTTTCACAGTCCCCTCTGAGATCTGGATGATGTTGCATAGATTCCCCTGATGCTGCGCCCACTGGAACTTCAGGTCCCACTGCAGAGCGCATATGCCATATGGCATGTGTGACTAGCAGGATGCTGGAGGCCATGAGACCTAGCAGCCTCAGAGTCAAAAACCCTGGAAAAAAAGCTGAAAGATCGGAATCATAGCCTTAATATCCCAGACTCACTGATCGGGAGGATAGGCCCGAAACTGCGCTGTGTCCAGAACAGCTCCAAAGAAAGGGAGCATCTGAGAGGGGGTCAGGTGCAACTTTGGCATGTTTATAATGAACCCCAGCGTGTGCTGGAGGCTCGCCATAGTCTCAAAGTGGGAGACAACTTTCTGGGGTGTATCTGCCTTCAAAAGCCAGTCGTCGAGGTAAGGGAAGACTGAAATCCCCAACCCGCGCAGATGAGCTACAACCACCACCATCACTTTTGTGAACACCGGAGGAGAGCTGGTGAGGCAGAAGGGGAGCATGATAAACTGAAAGTGCTCGTGACCTACCATGAATTGTAGGTAACTCATGTGGGCAGGCAAGACGGGGATATGAAAATAAGCATCTTGCAAATCCAACACCACGATCCAGTCTCCTGGGTCCAAGGCAGAAAGGACCTGAGCATAGGTGAGCATTTTGAACTTCTTCCTGAGGAAGAGATTGAGGGTTCTGAGACTGAAGATAGGATGTAAGCCCTTGTCCTTTTTGGGCACCAGAAAGTAGCGGGAATAACAACCACAGCCTACTTCTGGTGCAGGAACCCTCACTATGGCCCCCTTGGCCAACTGAGCCACAACTTCCTTGCGGAGAAGTGCCAAGTGATCCTCCGTCAGTTGGCCAAAAGATGGAGGCATGGCCAGAGGAGAAGTCTCAAAAGGGAGGCAGTAGCCCCTTCGGACAATCTGCAACACCCACCTGCCTGTCTTGATGGATTCCCAGTGGGGCAGGTGATGGCATATCTTGCCGCCAAGTGGGTGGAGGTGAGGGGGGATGGACTAGTAAGGTTTGGAGGCTGCAGTGGGGTGGGGATGGACTGGGCAGACTTCTGGTTCCCTGTCTCACGAGCCAGTGGGATTCTACGTCCCTGGCCACGCAGAAGCTGAAAGGCATGCGTGGCACGGTGGCTGGGAAAGGGATGCAGCAGGGAGATGGTGGAAAGTCCAAGGGACCGAGCCATAGCCTGGGAGTCCTTAAATCTCTCCAGTGCCGCCTTATATCCGAAGAGATGAGAGCCATCAAAGGGCTTGTCCATGAGGTTCTGCTGGACATCACCAGAAGTTCTCAACCAGGCGTGATGTCTTAATGCCAGTGTCAACACAACCGATCTACCTAGAGTCGGTCGTGTCTAGCCCACGCCGTTTGGTGAACTTGGCCGCATCTATCCCGCTTGCAACAACCTGGGAGACAATCGAACGTGCCTCCTCCGGGATCTGCGGCAGAACTTGCGCAACCGTGTCTAACAAGGAGTGGGTATAAGGACCCAAGAGGCATGCGGTGTTCATCGACCACAATGTCAGACTGGAGGAAGAGAACATCTTCTTCCCAAGATGGTCCAGTCTTTTTGATTCCCTATCCGGGGGAGCGGAAGGGAATGTGTCAGATGATGAAGATGCCTGAATGACCAAGCTCTCAGGCGTGGGGTGTTCGGTCAGGAATTTACAGTCGGTCGGAGCAGGCCAATGGTGGTGAACAACTGCCTAATTCACAGGAGCCCCAGTGAAGGACACTGGTGAGAGCTTCATAGAATGGAAGGAGAGGCTCTGAAGCAGATGCCCCCGGCTGAATCACCTCTGTCAGGAGATTAGTCCTGACCGCAACAGTTGACAGTTCAAAGCCAAGGATCTCGGCTGCTCTGACCACCATGGAGTACCAAGCTCCCTCCGCCGTAGCCACGGGAGGAGGAGACAGCATGCGACTGTCTGTGGAGGTATCAAGACCACTGGCCTCACCCAGTCCATGTTTGGTTCTTCTTGCTGATATTCATAAGGGTCCAGTGACCCCTCCAAACCTTCCTCGCATTCATACCCATAAAAAAAGGGTCTGAATCCAACTTAGAGCGGCTAGTTCCCATCAAAGTTGGAAGCAGCGTTGGCCGACGCCATTTTGGCTCTGGGATGTTGAGGATCGAGTCGACGTTGATTGTGGGCCCAACTGAGCATAGACGACTTCGCCGGGGACAGCCTCAGTAGTGCAACCTGTGATGTACACGGATGCGGAGGGACTCTCAGTGGCTCTGGACTCTCAGTGGCCAGAGCCGGAGCTGACGGCGCATAACCCAAAGGGCCCCTCTGTGGCTCCTCAGGCCCCAATGGTGCCATGGGGGGCAGACTGTCCAACAATGAAGCACATGGCCTCATAAAATTCTTTTAGTTAGGTAGGAGTCCCCCCCCCCCCTGGCACCCAGAAAGTCAGAGAGGAGCTGAACTGACCCAGTAGAAGGCTCCGTGGACAGAGGCCTAGAGAGTTGACGCTCTTCCCGCGTTGCATCAGCCAAGCAAAGGGTGAAGTCGAAGAATGCCTGGCCTTCTTTGGCTTCTTCTTTTTCTTACCCAAATGTCCTGATGACTTTGAGGACGACGAGCGGTGGTGATTCAGCGGCCGATCTCGAGATTTTCCTCTCGAATTAGACTGGGAACGATGTGGAGTTGAGCGCCGGGCCACCATTAGCTTTAGGCACCGCTCCCTCAAAGCTTTCGGGTGCATGGCTTGGCACTCGGAGCACGACTTCGGGTTGTGGTCACACTCCAGACACCACAAACAGACCCGATGCAGATCCGTCACCGGCCTCATTCGGCGACAATCCTCGCAAGGCTTAAACCTGGTCTTCTGGGACACCCTTAGATGCACCAACAGTCACCACAAAATTCAACCAATGTGTTGAGGCCGGTCAAAAAGTGACCAGGGTAGCTCTTCTCTGGTCAGCGAGTGACGCGGAAAGAAAAGAACTGACGTCACCGCGCCAAGGCGGTGCCTATATTCTACCCCAACGCGGACGCCAACGCCGGACGCAGAATCAACCGACGCCACCCAACAGCGTGCAAGGGTACTGCTCAAGGAAAAGTCTCCAAATCCAGTCTGGGGGAAATTTTAAGGTAAGGAATCTGCAACTAGAAGTCTTTATCAGATACGAGTTATCCATAAATTCCTAGGGGGTTATATAATTAGGTTTGATAAAGTTATTGAACGTGTGTTTTATTACAGATAAACCTTGTTTTCTGAACTGAGGTCAATCCATTTAAAGACGAGCTGACCAATTTCCCGACAAGTAAAGGGAAATTCTGACATAGTGACCAGCTTTTCTACAATAAGAGCATAAAGCTGGTTTTCTTTTGTCTTTCTCTGCAGCAGACATGGGATTAAAACATTTCCAATATGCATGTGCTCCCAGTCTTCTTCTTCTCTTCCTTACTGTAGACAGCGCAATTATTTTGAAAGAACGCATCCCCTTCTTGGACACCGATGTTCATTGTCAATGTTTTTGTTGAGCATCAATCTAGAGAGTTACATGGATTAGGGCACTAGACAAGGTAGGCCATTTCACGTTTAGTGAAAGTGGCTTTCAAAGCCTCCCAAAAACCCTGATAATTGTCAACCACCACTGCTATTTGAGTTCAGGCCACTTTAGCTATCACGTGCTGAAAATGTGCTTTGCAGTGCACTAGAAATCAAGGCCCCTTCTCCTAGCATTAACAATCCGATGTCAACAACCCTGGCTTTTACAACAAAATCGCTGGATCAAAGTATTTTAATTAGACAGTTAAGAATTCTTGCTCAAAAATTAAATTTGTTTCCACTTCTTTATGTATCTAAGATACAGCCCGAGACATTCTTTGTAGTGGATTCACATCTAGATTCTAAACGGGCATGGGAAATGAATAAACTGGATCCGATGTGAATCCCGCAGGTCACCGCAAAAGGCAGAGTAGAATGGTGAATAGGGAAAAGAAAAAAAAACATACTGCAGGCCCAATATGGGCTGAGGTCACGTCCTGGTGCCCAGTACCCGTGAATGAGGCAGGGAGGTAGGTATATATCAGTGAGAGACAACCAACTCTAGAGCAGCATGGGAGCACGATAGCAGTAATATAAAGAAGTCATATCTGAAATAATCACACTTAATATCTATGAATTCCAAGTCCTTACTCCTGCGTCACCATGATGATCATGAAGAAACACCAGGAATTCCTAGACCACGACCACAAAATCCAACAGGCTCCACCATGAAAAAGAGAAATAAACACAGCAAGAAGAAAACCTAACCTCTAACAGCAGGGAGTCGGTAACGTAAAAGAAACTGAGGAAAAGGAAAAAACACAACAGACGTGAGGATGGACAGGTCAAACGATGACTCATGCAGGAGCAGTACTCGCAGTTGATAGGCACCGAAGAAGCTGCCTGGCCCTCTTGTGCTGCTGTTCCACCCCACGCCCTGAAGGCAGGCCTCTGCGATACAGGAAACTGGCATAATGTATAGCCTGCAGTGTGAATACTAAACGGAAGATTACATGCCCAAACATCCGTCTTCCCGTGTATCATATTCGCCAGCACTCCCAGTTTTTCCAGCTCTGAAACGTAGCGGGATCACATGTGCAAGTTGGAGTATGCTTGCTCTTCAAACCCTTCTTCATCCAGTAGGCCTGAAAGTAAAGTCTTACCTTCACATTCTGTGATATTCTTTCTAAGATATATTTCGCAAAATATTTAGGACTCAATATTCTGGTGGTATACTCATCATGCATATTGGTTTTGGTTTAACAACTGAAAATCTTGTTTTTTTTCCCTATTGTGTTAGTACAAACATAATTAAATACATAAACTACTTTCAGCTAATTTTTATAGACAAAGTGTTGATTGAAATAGTACCATTCAGGAACTCAGAGGCTTCAAATGCACATCTGGAGTGCAAGGATTATTAAACTAGACTTGTCTGTTTTGACCTTTCTCTAAGACAAGTCCACAAACCCCTTCCTATCACCTAGTGACATATTAATCCTAGAAAACAATGTTTGGGACCGCAAAATAACATTGATTAACTAAGGCCCATATATACAAAGAATCCCAGATGCCACTTCCTAATTGCCAATCTGTGCGATTTCCAAATAGGAAGTCGGAAACAGCGATGTACTGATGTGTCTCAGACACATTTAACGATTTGCGGTGGGTAGAAAATGGACCAAGCACATCAATATTCGTGAGGTAGGCCCTTAATTTGCGACCCATTGGAAATGGCCTGAAATCACAGGGATGGTGGCCTGCTAAGGTCAGCAGACCACCATGTTTGTGAGTGTTTTTTTCAATAAAGATTTTTTTTTTTAAATGCCTGCCGTTTCCTTAAAGGAAAACGGGCTGCATTTAAAAAACAAAAATGAAAAGTAGGCAGTGTTCCATGGGACCACTGCCTACTCTTAAAAAAATGTTTGTACCCACATTCATAGGGGTACCCAAGTGATAAACTGCAAATGTTTTGGTCGCAAAATGTTCTTACATGCCAGTGCGAGTTGCTGGTAGGAAGGGACGCCCTTAACACACCACCTTCCTAGTACTGAATCGTGAACCCTATATTGGAGATTCGCTAGATACCTTTGACATGTGGCCCTAAATCCTTTTTGTAAATGTAGAAGGGTTTTTCTGAATTGCCAGAGGGTTTTCCTCCTGCCCATGAGATTTCTTTAGAAATGTATTTCGCTTTTTGACTGTTCATGAGACTGCAAAGCATCAAAGTGATACGGACTTTACTGAGTTTGTAACCATTCAAGCAGCAGAGGCTCTCCAGAATGGACAGCTCTATTTTATGAATCAAAGATGTCGGTATCACCGAGTGTAAGGAAATGCCTCCTTGGCATGGTTACCCTCTGACTTTTTGCCTTTGCCAAGTTATGATTTGAAAGTGTGCTGAGGCCTGCTAACCAGGCCCCAGCACCAGTGTTCTTTCCCTAACCTGTACCTTTGTCTCCACAATTGGCACACCCTGGCATCCAGGTAAGTCTCTTGTAACTGGTACCCCTGGTACCAAGGGCCCTGATGCCAGGAAAAGTCTCTAAGGGTTGCAGCATGTCTTATGCCACCCTGGGAACCCCTCACTAAACACAGACACACTGCTTGCCAGCTTGTGTGTGCTGGTGGGGAGGGGAGAAAATGACGAAGTCGACATGGCACTCCCCTCAGGGTGCCATGCAAACCTCACACTGCCTATGGCATAGATAAGTCATCCCTCTAGCAGGTCTTACAGACCTAAGGCAGGGTGCACTATACCACAGGTGAGGGCATAGGTGCATGAGCACTATGCCCCTACAGTGTCTAAACAAAACCTTAGACATTGTAAGTGCAGAGTAGCCATAAGAGTATATGGTCTGGGAGTCTGTCAAACACGAACTCCACAGCACCATAATGGCTACACTGAAAACTGGGAAGTTTGGTATCAAACTTCTCAGCACAATAAATGCACACTGATGCCAGTGTACATTTTATTGTGAAATATACCCACAGGGCATCTTAGAGATGCCCACTGAAAACATACCCGACTTCCAGTGTGGGCTGACTAGTTTTTACCAGCCTGCCACACACCAGACATGTTGCTGGCCACATGGGGAGAGTGCCTTTGTCACTCTGTGGCCAGGAACAAAGCCTGTACTGGGTGGAGGTGCTTCTCACCTCCCCCTGCAGGAACTGTAACACCTGGCGGTGAGCCTCAAAGGCTCACCCCCTTTGTTACAGCGCCACAGGGCATCCCAGCTAGTGGAGAAGCCCGCCCCCTCCGGCCACGGCCCCACTTTTAGCGGCAAAGCCGGAAGACATAATGAGAAAAACAAGGAGTCACTGGCCAGTCAGGACAATCCCTAAGGTGTCCTGAGCTGAGGTGACTCTGACTTTTAGAAATAGGATTAGGGATGTGACCCCCTCCCCACCGGGAGGAGGCACAAAGAGGGTGTAGCCACCCTCAGGGCTAGTAGCCATTGGCTACTAACCTCCAAGACCTAAACACACCCCTAAATTGAGTATTTAGGAGCCCCCAGAACCTAGGAAGATAGATTCCTGCAACCTGAAGATGAAGAAGGACTGCTGACCTGAAGCCCTGCAGAGAAGACAGAGAGACCAACTGCTTTGGCCCCAGCCCTACCGGCCTGTCTCCCCACTTCGAGAAAAACTGCAACAGAGACGCATCCCCCAGGGTCCAGCGACCTCAGAGGACTACCCTGCATCGAAAAGGACCAAGAACTCCCGAGGACAGCGGCCCTGTCCCACAAAGACTGAAACGTGCAACAAAGAAACAACTTTTAAAAGACCACACGTTTCCCGCCGGAAGCATGAGACTTTCCACTCTGCACCCGACGCCCCCGGCTCGACCTGCGGAAAACCAACACTGCAGGGAGGACTCCCAGGCAACTGCGAGCCCGTGAGTAGCCAGAGTTGACCCCCCCCCCCGAGCCCCCACAACAACGCCTGCAGAGGGAATCCAGAGGCTCCCACTGACCGCTACTGCCTGCTTCAAAGAACCAAACGCCTGGGAAACCCACTCTACCCGCAGCCCCCAGGACCTGAAGGATCCGACCTCCACTGCAGGAGCGACCCCCGGGTGGCCCTCTTCCTAGCCCGGGTGGTGGCTACCCTGAGGAGCCCCTCCCTTGCCCGCCCCCCTTGCCTGCCTGCCTGCATGCTCACAAATGTACACGCTATTGTGATGATTCAAAGCTCTTAAGATATCTGAGTAAAATACCTTTCATTTAAAGTATTGATTGTAAATCTTGAACCTGTGGTTCTTAAAATAAACTAAGAAAATATATTTTTCTATATAAAAACCTATTGGCCTGGAATTGTCTTTGAGTGTGTGTTCCTCATTTATTGCCTGTGTGTGTACAACAAATACTTAACACTATATCCCGCTAAGCCTACTGCTCGACCACACTACCACAAAATAGAGCATTAGAATTATCTCTTTTTGCCACTATCTTACCTCTAAGGGGCACCCGTGGACTCTGTGCATGCTATTTCTTACTTTGAAATAGTACATACAGAGACTCAGGATTGGGAAAATGAAGGAAGCAGTTCACTGCACTACTTTTCCTCTGGATAGGAACCCCAGTCATTTTTGTGAATGTAGAAATGGATATCTACAGTAACTTATAGGCCTCAGTCTCCATTTGCTTAGGGTCATGGATTTGCAGAAGGAATTCTGCTCCTTGAATGTTGATAAGACAGGGCTTCTACAACTTCCTGAGACCAGACTATTTGTACTGTTACACATACATTCATAATCTGAAACCACTCAACAAATTGGCCCCTGGTCTTTATATTAAGTCTTTTAAGGTCCTAGAAGCCTGAAACCATAAATTAAAATCGCAACTTACTTAGAACACGTTCCCTTAGTGGGACTTGTTTGCTTTCCAACTATAAATGTTAAGGCAAGAAATGTGATAATGTGATTACAGAGCTTGAAGGCAGTATTAGGAAGAAATACACTTTGAAAATTGTTACATGCATGTGTTATGTTCGACCCCAAAAAAAAAACAACAAACAAAAACATTTCTTTCAGTATTTCTCTACAGCATGTGGCAGGAAGCAACCTTTTCAGGGTTGGACATACCGTTTAATACTTTAGACATTTCCTCGGTGGGCTGGAGCCCTTGGAGACCAGTTTTGAAAGTCCAGGGCCACTCTTGGTGTCTCTGTCACTTCTCCCAGGTCCCCAAGATTAACTGCAGCAGGCACCGGGTGGCGTCAAAAGAAAAAGAGTAGGGGAAGTAGAGAGAAATTGATCTGATAGAGAGATGAGAAGGTGAGAGAGAGAATGAGTGGATGGAAAGAGAAAGATGGTGCAAGGAGACAAAGGGGACAGGAGTGGTTCACGCATTTTTGCCAGGGCTGCTTTTAATTCACTAATCTGGCCTTGAACCATTTGAGGCCAGATCAGCATGGTGCGGACCTGGAGCATCTACTTTTATACTCCTCAAATTTCTTAGCATTGGTAAACCATTCCACACTGACCTTCAACTAAAGCATTTCCACCCACCGATTCCCACTAATGCCATAATCTAATTCCTAATCTCTGGACAGATCCCAGAGGTCTGTCTTGCTGGCACTGGATTGTACGCACCACCATTTGTTTTTGATTCACAGTATCGGATTGACAAAACTAGCCTTGGAAATAGGTTCACACATGAAAAATGAGTCTTTTGATTAAGTCATGGAGTGTGGAAAACAATGTGGTAAAGTAATGTTGGTATGGTTATGTTCAACTACATTGGGAAATCAATGGAAATGGTGGTCACATTCTAGCTTTCTTCACACATGAGAGAAGTAGACTTTGCCACGAGTACCAGTCTGTAAAGAGCAAGTCTAGACAATCACACCTTTTCCCCTTAAGGTCTTGACCTCAAGGAAAGAGTGATTCCTTTTGGGAAGGCATTATACCATCTAGTGAGTGTATTGTCAGCTGAAAAATGCTCCTAAGAATTAAATCACTATTGGCATAGGAAAAAGCCAGTAACAAACCTCCAGATGACAAAGCCAGAAGTTCTGGGGTTACAAAGAAGACCATCAGAGCTGGAGCAGCAAAGAAGAATATCATCCTAAAGAACAAGTTACTTACCTTCGGTAACGAGGTATCTGGTAGAGACTATCTAGCTGCAGATTCCTTACCTTAGAATTCCCTGGCGTCAGCTTCGAATCCAGAGTTTTTTCTGAGCAGTACTCTGCGCGCGCGCCGTCAGGCGGCATCGGTCGGATCCGCGTGCGTCAACCAGCTCTGCGTGCGTCGTCAGCGTCGTTGGAGCAGTCTATGATGTCACGGTTGTCTACATAGATGCCGTCTTGGCGCGCGTACGTCAGTTCTTTTCCACAACTTCCCACGCCAGAAGCGCAAAGTCATGGAAGAACCACCATTATGTATTTTACCTCTGACTGTTTGAAGTAAAAAAAAAAATCATGCCTTTAAGAAAGGCAAAAAATGCCAAGATCAAAAAATATTCATATGTACACATAAATACATATATACATATATATATATACATATCTAAATAAGAAAAATTTCCGCAGAGCGGGGAGGCTTGGGCGGGTGTAAGGAATCTGCAGCTAGATAGAGTCTCTACCAGATACCTTGTTACCAAAGGTAAGTAACTTGTTCATCTGATAGAGACTTCTAGCTGCAGCTTCCTTACCTTAGAACAGATACCCAAGCTATTACCCATGGCGGTGGGTCTGAAGGATATATATTATTTTTTTTATACTAGGAAGTCCTGCAAGACAGAACAGGCAAAATGCCCCTCTCTTCTCACCTGGCTATCCAGGCAGTAGTGTTTTGCAAACGTGTGCAAAGAAGCCCACGTTGCAGCCTGACAGATGTCCACCACCGGTACGCCACGTGCTAACGCAGTGGTAGCAGCTTTCCCCCTAGTAGAATGAGCTCTCAAGCCCTCGGGAGGCTTCCAGCCATGTCCTGAGACATAAAGCCTCTTGACAAAGGGACCCCACACCGCCCTGCTTGTTGCAGTACCACATTGCCGTAGTGTTGTCCGTGAACACCTGCACCACCTTACCTTTCACAACAGGAAGAAATGCTTTTAATGCTAGCCGGATCGCCCGAAGCTCCAACAAGTTGATGTGGAGCCCGGATTCCGCCAGAGACCAGTGACCTCTGATCTCCACCTCCCCCAGATGGCAGCCCCATCCCAGAAGTGACGCATCTGTCACTACCGTTAGATCTGTTGGGGAAGGGAGAGGGGTCTGCCCTTGACCCACTCGCAGTTCACTAACCACCACTGCAGATCTTTTGCAGTCCCCTCCGAGATCTGAACCACGTCGGTAAGATTTCCCTGATGCTGTGCCCATTGGAACTTCAGGTCCCACTGCAGAGCACCCATGCGCCATCTGGCATGCTTGACCAACAGGATGCAGGAAGCCATGAGTCTCAGCAGCCTCAGAGTCCGTCTCACCGAGATCCAGGATAGAGGCCGAAACATCGGAATCATAACCTGAATATCCTGGACCCGCCGATCAGGAGGATAAGCCCGATACTGCACTGTGTCCAGAACAGCTCTGATGAAAGTTAGCTTCTGAGAGGGAGTCCGATGTGACTTCAGCACATTTATAGTGAACCTCAGCAAATGCAAGAGGTCCGCCGTCGTCTGGAGGTGGTTGACTAGAGCCAGGGGCGTAGGAGCCTTCAACAGCCAATCGTCTAGGTAGGGGAAGACTGAAATCCCTGATCTGTGCAAATGAGCTCCCACCACTGCCATCACCTTTGTGAACACCCGAGGGGCACTGGTGAGACCGAAAGGAAGCACGGCAAACTGAAAGTGCTCATGGCCCACCTTGAACCGCAGGTAACGCCTGTGGGCTGGCAGGATAGGAATATGGAAATATGCATCCTGCAAATCCAACACTACCATCCAGTTTCCTTTGTCTAGGGCAGACAAAACCTGAGCAAGAGTGAGCATCTTGAATATCTCCTTCTTGAGGAAGAGATTGACGTCCCTTAAATCCAAGATAGGGCGAAGGCCTTTGTTCTTTTTGGGAATCAGAAAGTAGCGGGAATAACAACCGCTGCCTACTTCAGATATCGGGAATCCTTCTATGGCTCCCTTGGCCAAGAGAGCTGTAACCTCCTCGCGGAGCTAAGCTAGATGGTCCTCCATCAGCCATTCCTTTGTCGGAGGGATAGAAGGAGGGAAAGACTGGAGGGAAAGGGAGTAGCCCTTCCGTATGATCTGCAGGACCCACTTGTCCGTGGTGATGGAAAGCCAGTGAGGGAGATGAAAACAAATCCTCCCTCCAACTGGACGGACATGATCCCACAGAACCACACTAGGAGGGCTTGGGCGCAGTGGAGGGGGGCTGTGTGGCGGCCGACCTCTGGCCAGACCCTCTGGGTCATGGTAACACGACCACGTCCTCTTCCTGGATGCTGTGAAGCCTGAGGACGGTGGCTGAACTGTGGCTGGCGTGGTTCCACACCCCTTCCGAAGCCTCGAAAGGGGCGAAAGACAGACTGCTGTCGTGCTGGCGCTGAAAGGCCCAAGGATCTGGCCGTGGCTCGCGAATCCTTGAACCTCTCAAGCACGGAGTCTGCCTTTTCGCCAAAAAGGCGAGAGCCATCAAAGGGCATGTCCATCAAGCTGGACTGGACATCCCCTGAAAAACCAGTAGAACGTAGCCAGGCGTGGGGATGTAGGGCCACCGACGATGAAATCGCTCTGCCCAGCGAGTCGGTTGTGTCCAAACCACACCGGATCGTAAACTTGGCTGCATCTCTCCCATCCTTGACAGCCTGGGTGAGAGTGTCCCGTACTCCCTCCGGGACCTGGGGCAGCACCTGTGCCACCGTATCCCATAAAGTATGGGAATAACGGCCCAATAGGCAAGAAGTGTTTACGGACCTCAATGCCAGGCTGGAGGAAGAAAACATCTCCTTCCCAAGCTGATCCAGCCTCTTGGATTCCCTATCCGGGGGAGCGGAAGGGAAGGCACCACGGGTAGTAGAGGCTTGGACAACCAAGCTCTCAGGAGTGGGGTGTTGTATCAGGAAACTAGGGTCGCTGGGAGCGGGTCTATAGCGGCGGCCAACCGCCCTTTTCACAGGAGCCCCGGTGCTGGGTTTGGACCACATATCCAAAAGGACGTCTGTAAGAGCCTCATTGAAGGGCAACAACGTCTCCGGCTGAAGCACTTCGGTCAGGATATTCGTCCTGACTGGCACCGTAGGCAAATCTAGGTCCAAGACCTCAGCTGCCCTACGCACCACCATAGCGAAAGAAGCACCCTCCTCCGTAGCCACATTAGGAGGAGAGAGCATACCAGTATCTGGAGACGTGTCCAGTCCACTGGCCTCCCCTAGATCCTCATACCAGTCCTGTTGCAATTCAGATTCTAAAGGGTCCTCAGACCCCTCCCACTCCTCTCCGGCATCTGGCTGTTCTAAATAATGCTCAGACAATGATCTGAGGCAAATTGGCTCCGTCGGAGTCTCTCCGGCTCATTCGGAATCAGGATGGGGCTGCCACCGGTGGAGGCCGACTATGAGAGACCGGCGCCAGTCCAGATCCGGTATCAGATCCTGGTATCCCCAGCGGTGCCAAGGCCAAAGCCGCCGGCGTCGAATCAGACGCGGCCCCTGCTGACCCCGCAGGGCCCGAAGACCCACCAGAGGGTGCAGCCCGCTCAAAAACGAGACGCATGGCCTCGTAAAATTATTTTATTTGAGCGGGGGTCGATCCGGTCCCCGGAAAGGGGGGGAAGACGCGGAGTCGACCATGGCGACGGCTCCGTAGAACCGCGCTCGGAACGTCGACATTCCCTAGATGCCTCGTCAGCCAACGGGCGTGGCGAAGACGAAGTCCGCTTGGACTTCTTCTTCTTCTTGTGCCTCTTACCTTCAGATGACCTCGAATGCGAGGAAGAGGACTTGGGGCTCCAGGAGAGGTGCCGCGCCGACCGAAGACTAATGTGCTGGAACTGCACCTTCACCAGCCTCCACGCCAATGACCAACCCACCAAGGCAGAACTCAACCATCTCAGATGTACCCTCAACACCTACTCCGTCCACAAGTACGCAGTAGAGCTATGGAATCTACTCGACTCGGCTTCCCCAGACGTCACCTTACTGGCCGAGCCCTGGATGAACCCCTCCTCAGCATCTGACATTGCCATAGCCATCCTGGACGGCCACAAGATCACCCGCAGGGACCGCTCCAACAAATCAAGAGGAGGCATCACCATCATCCACAAGAACACCCTCAGGATCACGACCAACACCGAAGACACCCTCAGCACCGCCGAATTCCTGCACTTCCAAATCCACACTGACCCAAACACCACCCTTCGACAGCAATTCAGCGACTCCATTACTGACATCATCAGCACACACGCTCTCGCATACACTGACTACATACTCCTCGGAGACTTAAACTTCCACCTCGAGAACACCATCGACAACACCACCACCACCCTGCTTGACATCCTCTCCAACCTTGGCCTCAAACAACTTGTCATGACACCAACCCACTCTGCAGGGCACACACTCGACCCTATTTTCTCCGCCAGCAATCACGTCTTTCAGCCACACCACCAAACTCCACTGGACAGACCACCGCTGCATCCACTTCTCCTTAAAGAAACCCACAACACACCACCACCCACAACGGATCCCCCACCACAGCTGGAACAAGGTCAAGAAGACCAACTTACCGCAACCCTCTTCCAGAACCCACCCATCGACACCACCAACACTGATGCAGCTGCACGCAACATCAAGCAATGAGTCAACACTTGTGGCAATACTCTCGCCCCAATCAAGAATCCCTCCAATAGATGCACCGACAAAAAGCCTCCTGGTTTACCGCCGACCTCCACGAATCTAAGCAAAGCTGCCGAAGACTCGAAAGAAAGTGGCACCATGATCAGACTCTAGACAACCACACAGCCTTCCAAAATGCCATCCACAGACACCACTAACTCTTCCAAGCCGCCAAAAGAACCGCCTTCAAAGACCGAATCAACAACAAAACACAGCCACAAGGAGCTCTTCTACGTTGTGAAGGAACTCTCAAACCCCAGCTCCAGCGACAATGATATCACCCCATCCCAAGCCTGCAACTCCCTAGCCTACTACTTCCACCACATGATTGTAACATCCACAACAGCTTCAGCACCCAGACCCCCACCCAGCTACCACCAACACCATAGATTCACCTCCAACCAACCTCCTGCTCTCCTGGACCCCAGTCAACGACAACACCACCATCGAAATCACGAACACCATCCACTCCGGCTCTCCATCTGACCCCTGCCCTCACCACATCCTCAACAAAGCCAGCTCTGTCATCGCACCTCAACTACGGAAGATCATCAACAGCTCCTTCGAGTCCCCCACCTTCCCGGAGAGATGGAAACACGCAGAGATCAACGCCCTCCTCAAAAACCCAAGGTGGACCCAAAGGACCTCAAGAACTTCCGGCCTATCTCCCTGCTGCCCTTCCTGGCAAAAGTCATTGAGAAGGCCGTCAACAGACAACTAACCAGCTTCCTAGTGGAGAACCGCACCCTGAACCCTTCCTAATCCGGATTCCACAGCAAACACAGCACCGAAACCGCCATCATCGCCGCCACCGACATCAGAACCATACTGGACAGCGGCGAAACCGCGGCCCTCATCCTCCTGGACCTCTTGGCCGCATTCGACACCATCTGCCACCACACCCTACGCTCATGTCTCAGCAATGCTGGAATCCGCGACAGAGCACTGGACTGGGTCACCTCCTTTCTCACCAGCAGAACCCAGAGAGTCCGCCTCACCCCATTCCGCTCAAAGGCCACCAAATCATCTGCGGCATACCCCAGGATTCGTCCCTCAGCTCGATCCTCTTCAACGTCTACATGGTCCCGCTCGCTAACATCACCCGATCCCACAACCTCAACATCATCTCATACGCCGATGACACCCAGCTGATCCTCTCCCTCATCAAGGACTCCGCCAAGACCTATGTCCACGAAGGAATGAAGGCCATCACCGAATGGCTGAAGAGCAGCTGCCTCAAACTCAATTCCGACAAGATGGAAGTCCTCATCTTCGGCTCCACCCGCTCCGCATGGGATGACTCCGGGTGGCCTGCCACTTTCAGAACCACTCGGACTCCCACCGACCACGCACGCAATGTAGGATTCATCTTGGACCCCTCACTATCCATGACCCAGCAAGTCAATGCCATCTCCTCCTCCAGCTTCAACACCCTCTGCATGCTCCGAAAGATCTACAAATGGATACCCACCAAAACCAGAACAGTCACCCAAGCTCTAGTAAGCAGCAAGCTGGACTACGGCAATGCCCTCTACGCAGGAACCACAGCCAAACTTCAGAAGAGGCTGCAACACATCCAGAACGCCTCCGCACGCCTCATCCTGGACCTCCCCCCATTAGAGACCACCTGAAAAACCTGCACTGGCTCCCAGTCAACAAGAGAATCACCTTCAAACTCTTCACCCACGCTCACAAAGCACTGCACATTACCGGACCAGAATACCTCAACAGATGACTCTCCTACACCCCGACCTGGCATCTCCGCTCCACCGCCCTCGCAACTGACCCACGCGTTCGCAGAACTACACCCGGCGGTACATCAGTCTTGCACCTCGCCGCCAAAATGTTTAACATTCTTCCCACCCACCTGCGCCAGACCAAAGACCTCCTTACCTTCAGGAAACTTCTCAAGACCTGGCTGTTCGAGCAGTAGCAGCACCCCACCCACCCGCCTTTCTCCCCCTCCCTCCCAAGAGCGCCTTGAGACCCTCAGGGGTGAGTGGTGCGCTATACAAATCCCTGACTGACACTGACCATGATGGGGTATAAACTGCAACAACAAGGTGAAGGAAGGAATGCCTTAATTAATCTCAGACATGGACAATCGCTTGGGCCACATTCTGATCCATTGTCTTTCTCCCACCACATCACTCTAGGCTATGGCCTGCGTTTTGCAATTCAGCACCAACCCTGCTCTTCATGGGAACAGTCCGTCCTGATCTGTCAGGGGTAAGTACCCTCCAGAAGGGGCCACATGCAACACCAAACTGGTTTAGACCCATTTAAGTCGCATTATTCTGATATAGCTTGAGTACTATGGCACAGTGAGCACAGGGCCCACGTCTGGGTATACCTATCTAACTTAGGGAGTAAACTGCAACAATAAAGTGATAAATGTAATGCTTGAATTAATCGCAGCCACTTGCAAACAATTGGGTCGAATTACAAGTCATTACTTTTCACCCACAATGCCACTCTAGACAAAGGCCCGCCTTATGGCTATCAGTACCAACCTTGTTCCTCATGGCAACAGTTCATCCCAAACTGCCAGGCAAGGCATCCCCCAGAAGACACAAGCAACACCAGACCAGTTCTGAGCTACTTAGGTCTCATTAGTGAGGTAGAACTTGAGCCCGGTGGCACAAGGAGAACAGGATCCCCATCAAGGCAAACCTCTCACACTTCGTGTGTAAGCTACAACAACAACGTGATGGATGGAATGCTTGAAATAATCTCAGCCTTTGGCTTTTTGTATATTTCAGAGCAATGGGGCGTGGGCAAGATGGCACAATCACAAGGCATACAGGGAAAGTTTTATCATGCCTTTTGTCCATACTAAATGGCAACTGCTAAAAGCATTGCTGTTTTTATGCTGTTCAGATTTGCCAAAAAGCATTGGAAAAGCCAGCAGGCTGCCAAGGTCAGTCCTAGATGATTTTCCAATGACTGTTTTTAAATGCCATTCACCCCACAGTGTTCACTGTAGTAACCAAAGTCCCAAGTAGGACATCAATTCTGAAAAAAACTTTTCAGGGAGCAGCTTGACAAGCTGCGTTTATGTGTGTGCTTATAAGGTATGCCTACTTTCCAAGTTAGGAAGCTCAGGATGATGCCACTAGGTAGGGCAATTAAGTGGCATATAGAACCCAACAGGTACTACAGTTATACCCTCCAGCTCCTGACGCTAATTTATGCTCCAATTATGCTCCAACCTAAAATATTTGAGGAAAGGCTCATTTTGCTGTTCTAATTCCAGCCTCAGAATATTTTGGGGAAAGTTTAACATTTCCAAAATACCTTAAATGAGCATTTAAAATGTTGGAGATTAGTAGATTCAAAACAATGCCTGTGGCTTTTGCCCACAGCCTCATGGACGTGGCAGAACGCAAAAAAATATAGAGATACTGTGCATTCAGCACTGGGCTAAGAAGAAAATGCACCTTTGTGAAACCTCTCAGTGCAACATCTCTGGTATGCATAGACGTCAATGCCAGGCCTTGCGCTTGGTAACTCGGGTCTCAGACTTTATGACGGAAGCTGTAGGAAGGCAAATAAAGACTACCGAGGGCGAAGGCTTAGTCAATAATCCTCGAATGCCACTTGAATATTTGAGCATTCATGTCGAAGGCAATGTATTTATACCGGAGGGACCCAGGACAATCAGTTACTATTAAAGTGACAGGATATTATGATACAACAGGTTAAGCCAGTGCATACATTCCTTCCCTAGCACAGCCCCTAAGGAAGAGAGACACATGTTCAGCACAACATTATTTAAGACACAAAACTTTGTGGGGCTGAAGTGGTAAAGCTGTTATTTAAAAGGTTATCTCATTCACATAGTCTAAGAGCAAATTAGGTGGCACCATCACGTGTTATGTAATTAGAGGTCACCAGAAGAACCTTATGTAGACCTTCGCTGGGTTCTCATCCATTATTCCCTTAGCTTAAAGATGGGCAAACCTCAGCTACATAAGTCAAAAGGTAAGCTAACTTCTACCCCTACGACTCACTCTCCTAGACGAAACAGTTCAACTGCCATGGATCTGGATGCAAAATGGTTGTAAATCCATGTGGCATCCATAAGGCCTGTCTGCTGGTGCCCACATCAATTTATTGTGATGCGAGCCAGCGTATGACGTCTCACACTTGCATATTCTGCTAACATGATGAGGATGTAGCACTAAGAGAGAAAGTGGAAAGAAGCAGTGGATGGCAGGGCACAGGACTCACCAGTGCCATCTACCTGCACACATAACATCCTGGTTGCCTTCAAGGTGGCTTACCTGCAGACAGATTCCTCACCTTCTGATTTACCCCAGACACCAATTTGGATATGTAAAAAAATCTTTTACACTTCCTACACACTTCTTACACATACGTGGCACTATCAGCCTCTACAACGACTGGGTCTGTCCCCAGACTGTGCTTACGTCAGTTTCTTATTTCTGCTTCCTCACACATGGAAATGGGGCTGATATCACTGACGTGATAGCATGAAATGATCAAACCTGACTTGAGAATTTATCAATTCCTGAAATTCCACTCAACAGAACGGGGAAGTGGACAGATGCAATCTGGACTCTGTGGGTCGATACAGAATCCACCAAAAACAGAGTTGCCAAAGAGTAAGTAACTTATCCTTCTGACGGACACTTCTACCCACAAATTCTTCAGCTTTTGAATCAGAATCAATGCACTCCCCTCCAGCCCCTCAAAGAGGCGAGTCTTTGGGAGACTTACACCAGGAATACCTTCAGAACAAGCAGGCAAAATGCCCCTCCCTGCATACAAGAACATAGATAGAGTAGTGCCTGGTGAGAGTATGAATGGGAACACATATTGCAGCCTGGCAAATGCCCGAGATGGGAACTCCCTGATCTAGAGCTCTAGTTGCAGCCTTTGCTCTGTGGAATGAGTCTCAAAGCTTTAAGGGGGATCTATTTTGGCCAAAGCATAACACAGCTTGCTGTAGAGGACATTCTAGAGGTGGGACAAGCAGCAAAAGGCTAGTTTCTGACCTTCTGCTTCTGTCTTTGCCCAGAAGAAGCTAATGAACAGCTAATATCAATGTGGTGCTCCGTAGTCTTATTGTTATAAAATCTAAGGGCACGTTGTGCAATGAATATGTGTAACCTCTCATGCTCCTTGGAGAAATGTGGAGAGGAAAAAAAAAAAAAGAAGGATAATGGACTGTCCCACAGGAAAAGAAGGCTGTATATGGAGGTTAGACCGACAAAGCCTGAAACATGGTGAGAGGAAATTAACACAATGAGGAACGCCAATAAGGAGCCAAAGAGTGCAACTATAAAAAATAAAAAAAAAATCTGAAAACATCAGTGAAGTCAAGACCAGACTGAGGTCCCGCTGTGGCATAGTAAAAGGCACAAGAGAAAACATTTGCAATAGCCATTATAAATGCATCACCAGATTTGCTAATCAGGTAAACAGAGAAAACGATAGGGCTGATGAATATCCTTTAAATGTGCAGAAGGCAAAATCTTGCCTAGCCAAAGAGAAGATGAACAATATAACATGGGACAACTTTGTAAAAGATCAACAAGCTTTACCTCACACCAGGATACAAAGCAAGTCCTTAGTGTGTGGATTTGGTGGAAGGGTGGCATGTGTCAATAATGACATCCAGTATTTCCTGTGGAAGGTCAAAGCCTTTCAGCTAATACTCTCAATTTCAGTGAAGTGTGTAGATTGTTTGGGTTCAGATGAAATACCTCGCCCTTTGCTGGTAGAGTAGGATCTCCCATGAGGAGAAAGTAAAATGGAATGGATCTTGTTCGCAAGGAAGGTCCCGGAATCATTTGTGAAGATGTACCCAGGGAATGTCATCCTATTCAGTCATAGTTTTGAACTTTTGGATGGTAGTATCAGTATTGCCTACTGCTCCTGTCAAAAACTCACCTGGGATCATGCATTTCCATGCAGTCGCTAGCCTGTCCATTAGTCTACCTCATAAGCGCTCACAATTCAAAAACTGTGGGGAAACAGATGAGAAGTAACGTCACATAAGACCACATAGCAGTGACCAGAAGACTCTGTTTGATGGACAAAAATGGTTGCCTTGGTTGAGATCCCTGTGGTAGACCTCCTTGCACACTAATGGCCTGTCACTCATTGTAATACATAGCTTTATTGTTTTGGGGCAGGACTATCTCTTATAAACATCCCCGCCTGCCATATGTAGCAGCTCTTTGTCAGAAAATCCAAGCCTCTGTGCTCTGGCGAAAGGAAGTACAAGCTTCAGTGCTCAGTAAACCATGGTTCTCAGCCTGGTTACTAAGTGCAAGCAAAGAAAGTACTGCTCTGAGCAAATTCGCTCAGCATAAAGAAAAAACAAGATGCTCGGAGTCTAACTGCCTAACAGCAAATGATCATTTTTAAGCATCATTACCCAGCTCTTAGGCTCCTTTTTCAGGTAGATGAGTTGCTTGTATGGCTGGGCTGCTGCCAGTCTTTTTAGGAAATCCTTTATCTAGGTCTGCTGCTTCTGCTTCCAATGCTGCACCAATCCAAATGGAGTAAGCGTCACAGCGGTGGTATCCCAAACCACACGTTTCAAGGGTCTCCTTTATATTTACTTATACATTTCATGAAGTGTGGACATAAACCACAGGTGCTAGAATGCTTTACACAGAGCTCAAAAAATCATTAAAATGTTATTAGACCTGCAGGTCGAGTAACTTAAATAATCTACTCAACCTGACAGTAATGTACTTGACCCGTAAAGGATCAAATTGTGTGATCCTAGGTAAATAGTTTACAGAGTCGCCTTTTTCTTCATCCTCATATATGATTCCACCTTCAAATATGTGAGCTCAGCATTTCTGCAGTACAAAAAAAACCTCTTTTGTTTGATTTAGTAGACTAAAGTTTACTGCATGCATTACGAGAATCTAGCCCACATACACATGAGGTCTAGCACACATAACCTAGGACTTCTTTTAGTTTACTAACAACATTGCCTTCAGGGAAGGGGTTTTCTCAGTTTGTTTAAACACTACTTTTAACAAATATATTACTAAACCATGATGTGGTAACATATTGTCATCTACATACAAAGTTTCCAAGAAATGTCCAAAAACCTATCCACTAACTTTCAGCTTTACTTATAAAACTATAGTGTATTAACAATCTGTGAAAATTGGGTTTCAGAAAACATCCTTTGCACATTAACATGTAAACTAGTCTGATCTGTTTTCATCCTATTAAAATATTTTTTTCATCACACAGAAATATAAAAAAGGCTTCCACAACTACTGAAATAGATTTTGAAATGATTTGCACAGTTGACTTAATCATTTAAATGTTGTGTGTTAGGAAAAACCTGACACCCTAGATCCTTTTATTTTACATTTTAAGCAGCAGGTCACACAGTTCACCTTAAAAAGTCCTAGAACGCTGGAGTCAGAAGGAAAATTAATTGTAAGAAAAACTGACTTTTGACCTCTGTCTGTGAACCCAGAGCAAATGTGACATAAGAACAAGATTTAAAGGCAGCTTTTATTGCCCCTCCACTTTTCAAATGATCAGAACTACTGTTCAGTGTCAACTCGCCAGAATAGCTGAGTGGTCAAGTGGAATTTTTGAGCCCTGTTACAATAAAATATAGGTCTTTATATAAAGGTCCATGATTACATCATTATACAGGGGTGTGGAATTTTTTAAAATATCTACTTGCCCAGGGGACAGGTTGCTTCTTAAATCTACTTGTCCTGTAAAAAGATCTACTTGTCCCTTCGGTGCCATGTAGTGTGGCGCCAAATTATGGCAGCAATCTCATTATGTAAGAGCTCTGATAATAGCCTCTCTGATTATGCCAGGGCTACTACAATAGTAGGGTTTGAATACCTGCAGTTTCAATCCCTACTGTAGGAGTTTCCTTATTTTGCCACCTTTCTGCAGATCTGCATACTGGGGCTGGAGGAAGCAGTAAGCAATAGTTCCAGGGCTGGAATGCATTTGAGTCTGCAAACCTACTAACGTGCATGTTTTAAAAAATTTCACCAGCTTCTCTCTAATATTTTCCCATAATAAGAAAGGTTGGACATTTACTCCTGACAATGGCAGAATTAGAACTTCTTCCAGGGTTGGGAAGAAAGTGGCTGGAGGGAAAATGAACTTGCAAATGCTCAATAGATTTTCACATGAGCAAATCTACACATGCGTATTTACCCAGGGGTGTGTAATTTTTTAAAATATCTACTTGTCCAGGGGACAGGTTGCTTCTTAAATCTACTTGTCCTGTAAAAAGATCTACTTGTCCCTTCGGTGCCATGTAGTGTGGCGCCAAATTATGGCAGCAATCTCATTATGTAAGAGCTCTGATAATAGCCTCTCTGATTATGCCAGGGCTACTACAATAGTAGGGTTTGAATACCTGCAGTTTCAATCCCTACTGTAGGAGTTTCCTTATTTTGCCACCTTTCTGCAGATCTGCATACTGGGGCTGGAGGAAGCAGTAAGCAATAGTTCCAGGGCTGGAATGCATTTGAGTCTGCAAACCTACTAACGTGCATGTTTTAAAGATTTTCACCAGCTTCTCTCTAATATTTTCCCATAATAAGAAAGGTTGGACATTTACTCCTGACAATGGCAGAATTAGAACTTCTTCCAGGGTTGGGAAGAAAGTGGCTGGAGGGAAAATGAACTTGCAAATGCTCAATAGATTTTCACATGAGCAAATCTAGACATGCGTATTTACCCATTCTAAAATACAGTTCACAAATATTTTATAGGGGTACGACATATGCCATGGTGCACTTTTGTGACTTTCTTTAAGAATTTGGGGCCACATGTAGGTAGGTTCAGATTTGCGACCCGCAAATTGCGAGTCGCAAATCCAAATGTAGGATCGTGTCCCTGACACCATCTGTGATTCGCAAGGGCTTCGCAAATGCCCACCTCATGAATAATCATGAGGTAGGTCACAATTTGCGACCCCCTTGCGAATGGCGGCCCTCACAGGGATGGTGGCCTGCTGGAGACAGCAGACCACCATGTCTGTGACTGCTTTTCAATAAAGCAGTTTTTTTTTTTTTGTAATGCAGCCCGTTTTCCTTAAAGGAAAACGATATGCATTATAAAAACGAAAAATGGAACGTTTTCGTTTCATTTGGACTACTGCCTGCTCTGAAAATATGTTTACAGTGACATTCACAATGGGGAAGGGGTCCCATGGGGACCCCTTCCCTTTTACGAAAGTGTTAGCACCCATTTGAAATGGGTGCAAACTGCGATTGGTTTGCGCCCGCAAAACAATCCTACATTGCACTGCGGGTCGCAATTAGGAAGGGAACACCCCTTCCTAATTATGAGTCGCAAACCCGTTTTGCGATTCGGTAACCAGGTTACCGAGTTGCAAAACTGGGTTTGTGCATTGCAATGTGCTTTTTGCACGTCGCAAACAGCGACAGTCGCTGTTTGCGACATGCAAAAAGCTACCTACATGTGGGTCTTGGTCCCTAATTAGGTCTGGTGTTAACAAAGACATTTTGTTTTTATTAAAATTCTATTTCTCTCTCTTTCGGCTGGCTTTACTGTGAGTGATCGCATTCTGCTCTTCCACAAGGAGCATATTGTCACACAAAGTAGTTTTGTTCAGTGTCAGGAACTACAGTGGCAATAGTGACGTAATGAAACTGGAGGGTGCCCCTTTGCAAAGAACATGGAGGAGCCCCCTCTCCAGACTCACTCAGGACAGGTGCTGTGCTGAAGGGGCCCCCTGGAGGGCGGCTGCGGGGCCTTTGTTGTGCCACTGGTGGCAACGTGTGCTTTTAGAGTTCAAAAACGTTTTTTTTTTTTTTTGCCAGTGTTTGTTACAATGTTGAGGGCCTGGTAGCTCCCACAACAATAAAGTGTTACAAAAGCCATGTCAAAACAAGACACGCATTGATGAAACTAAAAGACTTATAAAAATATGTCAGATCAGTTGGCTTTGTCAGTGTTTGTTTACTTTCATGCTTCCCATAATCGTGTTGAAAATGGTTACACTGATTTTCCATTAGAAATATTTTTGGGAAATACTAGCATGCATCAAAACATTTTACTAATTTGCATCTAATCAGAGAGCATTCTGGGAGCATTATGCTTAGCCTCATAGCTTAAACTTTTCAAACGTGTATACACTTTCTTTTTTTTTGTACTGGAACCAACGCCAGTAGTAAAGTGTGACCTTAAAACATTTATTTACAGCACTCACCCTAATAATGAAGACTTTCAAATAATGAACCATAAATACAAGTTCGAACAGCATTATCTTTTGGAAACACATTACCTCAACTGCAGAGAGTTCCACTCTCTGTAAACAGGCAGCCAAAGGGTTTGTGCTGCAGAGGGTTGGGCCTACTTGTCCCAAGGAAAAAGTAAACATAAAAACTTGTTGCCCTTGACCCCAAACAAGATGTCCCGGGCGTCGGGCAATAGGAATTCCACATCCCTGTTATATAAGGTCTTTATGGTAAAGCATAAGTAGTTATAAAATTACCAAATATCTGATCAGTACACTGGGTTAAGTTCCATATTCACAAATCAGCAGGTCATTACATAAGGCACAGAATTAGAATGTTTTCAGGACAGAAGTAGTATACATTGCGGCAGTGAACAGGTTGTCAACAGATAACATGTAATGAAAAAGAGGTAAATCATATAATCTCAGAGCAATGATCAGAGGCTAAATCATAGAGGTGAGACAGTCCGTTCCCACTGAAGAGGTCAGTTAAAGTGTGATGAACTAAAATGTCTTTAAAAGAGAAGGTCTTTCAGCTCCTTTTTGAATATCGCCAGCGAGGTGCTGGTGCATAGGTTCAGAAGTAGGGAGTGCAATATATGGTTCGCATTTCCTGAGATGGATTGTTCCATGAGTCATTCCTTTTATTGAAGGTTCTAGCAACACTGCTTCAGTATTTCCAAATACCAACCTCCAGATATCTTGAGTTTTGTCAGGTAAATGGGAGTAGACATGTGTAGGACCTTATGGGTGATTCAGGTCACCTTGCATATGGTCCTGGCTTTAATGAGCAATCATTGGAGAGCGACCAGCATAGGTGAAATGTGGTTATTCCTTTTGGCCCCATTGAGAAATCGTGCTCTCGAATGTGGTATTGACTTCAGAGGGATGACATGTGTCTTGGGGAAACCAGTTAGGAGTTACAGTACACTTCTGGTAAGCATCAGTGATTGAACAAGAGATTTGAGATCTTTCTCTTTAATGAAGCAGCAAATTACCCACAGAAGGCACAATTAATATTGCATATTTCTTACCATGGTGCTGATTTGCAATTGTAAATTGAACCTTTTGTGTAGGGCGATTACTTTATGTCCATTCAGGATTGTACCAGAAGTGGTGATTTTGACGAGATGAGAAGGAACTCAATTTTAGAAGGTTTCAATTGTAAGTTCTGAGAAGCAATCCAGTCTTGAACAACATTTAGAGTGATGGTAAAATGCCAGATGTCATTTGAAGAGGTGACCCTTTACACTTGACTGTTAGTGTGAACCCATGCTTGTGAACCAAAAGGATTATACCCATCCAACTTCACTGAAAAGTCCTGAATTTCTGGGCTTTGTCTCTAAGACTGCACACTGCACCCGATTTGTGTTGACTTGGAAATTTGAAATCCCATCCTGATAAAGTTACCTTGCATGACAAACCCAAGGAAATGTTGGTGCTGGCAACAAGCTGTAACACTGACTTGATATTCACCTTAGCCAACACAGCACCAAGTCTGTTCTCCCCGACAGCCTTCTCAAAGGACATGTATGCCAACCACATATCAGTCCTTTTTCTTTAGGTGGGGGTTAACCAACCCACCCCAATCCATCATACCCTATGCAACCCACCCACTGCTATCAGGTCCACTGCTACCCAGTTCACCTCCCTCCTATCCAATCCCCCCACACCACCGAATCCATCCCACTCAAGTACAATCCACATTAATCCACCCCACTCCAGTCCAATGCAATACAGTCCATATTAATCAACTGTGCTCCAGTCTAATCCCATCTTACTCCGAACCACTGTCATCTACCACACTCCAATCCAGTCCACCCCTCTCCATAAATCCACCCCACACCAATCCGACCAACTTTTGTTCTTTAGGTGAGGGTTAACTGAGTCACCTTCAAGAAGGTAAAACAAGAGAGGAATCATTCCAGTCTCCTTGTTTTTTTTGGGCATCAGGATCTTGGAGAACACTTGGAGTCCATTATTGCCTTGAGTGGTATTCCTAGTGGGATACCGCTCTGGGAAACTATGAGCGGTCCACCAGACTAAGACTACAAGCAGTCGAGAAAAGGGGACCTAATTTTACCAGGTGCAAATCCTCACTCAGTTAAAACATGTCTGTAAAAGAGTTGTAGCAGATGTGAACCTCGACCCACTTCACAAAGGTGAGGCATACAATAATGCTATCACCCAGACATGCCTCAAAATAGACTTCCCCCCGCTACTAATTACCACCCACATAAAACAAGGTGGTAAAAGCTAGGGGAAGCAGGCATATTTTTCGGCCTGGACCAGAGAATTTGATGCAGAAAAGGGCCCAGTATTCTTGAACATGCATTTAATTAACTATGCCAGGTGGAATACCTTATAGTGCCTGTTATTTGGCAAAAAGGTACCTGTCAGAATTAGAGCCTCCCTCCCCCAATATGCCAACAATAGGCAACTTGTTATGAAGACCTCTGAAGTGTTCCAAGGGCACCTTACTAAATTGGCTTGCAAGTCTTCACAGGATCTTACTGCAATAGATTTGTTTCAGCCAACACCCATGGGCAAACTTCAAATGATCTGCTGCTTGGTAGAGGATCATACACTCCTCCATAAAAACCTAAAGCAAAATCTCTACTCAAAGCAAATGCTATTAGTGCCTCACACCTATTGGGGTTAGGAATGAGTTGCTCTAGCCTACTCCTAGACATTTCCCCTCAGTTAATTTCTTGACTCCCTGCCCTGTTGAACTTTTGTTTCTACCCTCACTTTTTACCCCTTTATGTTAAATGTCTAGCCAAAGGTCTGTGTGTACCTTAATCTAAGTCACCATTGTATTTATAACTTTGTGCTTCCTGCACATGGCCTCAAACACACATCAGCCACCACTTTTTCTGTGACTTTAAAAAGTGTGAGCGCTGCTCTCTGTGGTCCTGTAACACCAAACTCCGCTTTAAAGACAGAACTTGTATCTGTGTGAAAATACTGCAGACTGAGAATGTTGAATCTCAACTCCTGAGAGGGATGCTCCACAATAATGCCACCACCCACCCCAGACGGAAGTGAACATATTTTATGAGCTGGCTGTCCCAGAGGGAATTGAGTTGTCTTGAAATAGCTTTGGAAGATTAATTTCAAGCGCTTTCAACTGAAATCTCTAGAAGCTGCTATGTGGTTGTCAAATCATCCATTCTTCTTTTTTTTAAAAAGTTCTGTTAGCAGCCTATAAACACTATCTAATCCACTAACATATATTTGTTGTAATCATATAGTGTTTGACCGTTCTATTGATAATGTACAATTTATCACTGAATTTTCTTGTAATGGCTCTAAGGATAAATCTAGCTGTTTTCTCATGCAGTGTCAAGCACTGTATAGAGAAACACTCATGAAGAAACAGTAATTGTCGGTAGTTAGACATATTGTCACACTCATGGAAAAAAGGAGTCCAAGTCATAAAGAGGACCCAAGTAAAGTAAAAAACACAACCTTTTAGCTACATTTAGTGCACATTTTCCGACTTTGTTGATATACACAGTCCATGCCAAAAGTACACCTTGAAATCTACGCCAATCACAAATTTCCAGGTGTAGGTGAAAAACTTGACGTGTAATTGTGCATTTACCCTCCCCCACCCTTCTCAATTTGGCCTTGGTTGAGTCCAGCTGCAGCCCCTTTCTAGAGGTGTTTATGTACACAGATCTAGAAATATGCACTGTGGCGGAAAACTTCAACCACTAATGACTAAAGGGAAATAGGGAGAAATCACAACGTACAGGGAGTCATCAACCCAGACACAGCATGGGTAAACTTCAACAATTTTCCGACGGGCAATTTATCTCTGAGGCCCTTAAACCAAGGTCCAGCTACAATTAGAAACGATTCAGGCTATTATCTTACGAACTCACACAGAAATACTAGTGATTAGCAGACCAAACGTACCTGGGAGGAAAGTTATGTCGCTCGGTTGTGACCTCTAAATCTTCACCTTCCTTCCTCGACTTTTGTCTTTATGACCTCACTCGTGGATATCAGTCTGCATGCTACTGTATATAAAAACCGAAATTGCTGAACATATTTTAAGGTATGTAATGGAAATGTACTGTAGAATAATATGAAATCCAAGACATAAGGAAAACCCGCACCCAAAAGAGGCAGCAGACAACGGTTTGCAGCAATTCGTCTTTCACTGGTGAGCCTTTTATTAAAGGTGAATGTAGAGTTTCCAAAAGATTTTGGATACGAGGCTTTATTACAACATACAGTCCATGCCTCCATCATCACCTCTCCTTCCCCCGACAATGGGTCAATAGGTAACAACCTGGAATAAGATTACAAGAGTCCTTTGCAATAAAGGGCAAAGTAGTACACACACAAAATGGACACATAATGGATCCAGACTAGTGATATCTACAAGCATATGCACATTTAGATATTACAATACATGTCTGTGTACTTTAAATGTGTCCATATTCATTGCCCAAAAAAAGATTGTTCAGCCACTTCTGCTTTTTACACTAAACATGAACAAGGAAGCTGTTTCGAACTTTACCAACCTCCTCCCCCTTTCACCTATTCTTTATTGGCGCACCTCTTTGGAGGCAAGACAGAGAGGATGTTTTAAGGATGAGTCTCAGATATGTGTGGTTAAACCAATCGCAGCACATTCTTGAAAGTAAACTGCACCTCGCTACTGGTGAAGATATGTAGGAGGCGGAGGAATGTCGCACAACAAGCTTGTTTTGTCGATGACAGATCTTAGAGCAGCCATTGCCGGTTTTACTGTTTGAACTGCTTTTGTCTTTGAGTTGCTTGGCTACTTCTGCAGCCCTCAGGGAAATGGAAAGCTATCCCCTATCTGCCTTACTGCTAAACCCCCCGAACTAAGATATCATGGTAGTTGTACTGCAACCTTAACGCCTTGCCTTACCTTCGAGTATAAGTAGAATGTCCAAGTGAAAGGTGATCAAAGATGATAACATTTAGCAAATGCCCATCTACTAAGCTACCGCTACCTCTAGGAGACAGAGACGCAGCTGCTTAATTTGTGAGTTTAAGAGCCCAAACTTTCTATAAAACAATACTAAAACGAACATTTATTATACATGCTGCCGATTTTGGCAGATAAATAGGGCATAAGGAAAACACAAAATGTTCAATTGCAAAGGTAGGATTAAGTAGCCGCTTTCCACCCACCCCAGATGTAAGTAAACATATTTTATGACCTCGCTCCCATGACTTAATCATATACTCCTCCATCGTGTGCAAATCTATTTCCAAGGCTAATTTCATCAATCTGATACTGTGAATCTAAAAAAAATATTGGTGGGTAGAATCCAGTGTTGACATGTCGCACCTCTGGCATCATTCCAGAGATTAGGAGTTGGATTTTGACATTGGTGGGAAAGGGTAGGGGGAAATGCATTAGTTGCAGATCAGTGTGGAAGCAGTACTAAGAACTTTGAGAAGCACAAAGAAGATGTTCTAAGTTAGCACTATGCGGACCTGGGCACAAAATGGTTCAAGGTCAGACTGGGGAACCAAAAACAGCCCTGGCAAAAAAGCTCGAACCACTCCTGCTCCCTTTGGCCTCTGGCCTCATCTCTCTCTCTTTCCATCCATTCTCTCTCACCTTCTCATCTCTCCATCGGATCACTCTCTCTCCACGTCCCACTACTCTTTAGGGTCATGCGTGCAAGCGATCTGACCTATTGTAACCTCTCTGTTCTTGCTATTCATTCTTTGTTGTTTGTTTTAAATGCTTAATTTTTATTGGTGCATTTTTAAAAAGTCCCTCCTTTGTGTGCTGAGTTCCCTCCCAGGCGATTTCACTAAGTGAACATTTTTGTTGGCCAACACACTACATCACACTTCCTCCCATTACAGTGTGTGATGGCCCCTCCTCCGGTTTTGGTTTGCCTTTCATCCTAGCCGTGATCCTTTCTAGACATTCACGCAGGGGGGCAATAACTCTCGCGCTCATGGCAGTTGTGGAGGTTTGAATTGACTTGCTTATGTCAAATGATTTACTTTTCATTTTCAATTTATGTGGCAAGAAAAGTCCAATTAGGAATTTATAACGCTAATAGCTTTAACTCGAGCAAACACAAGACCCACTGCATTGCAAATGCTTGTTTTCTCTTGAAGGCACTGAGGGCCTGCTACAATTAATCTTGGGAAGCTTGGAGAAGTGAAAGAGGCACCAAGAGTGGGCCTGGGCTTTCAAAAGACGGCCTCCATGGAATAAAAGGTCTGTCCAACACTGAAAGGGTTGCTTCCTGCCACCAGCTGTGGAGAAATACTTAGCAAAATGTTTGTTTTTTTGGTCAAACATGAGAAATACATGCAACAACAATATTAAAAGGGTAATTCTCCCATACACTTCCTCCAAGCTCTGCAATCACATTATCATATTTCTTGCCTTAACATTTATAGTTAGAAAACAAGTTCTACTGTGGGAACTAATTCGAAGCAAGTTGGGATTTCATTTCAGGGTTTCAGTTTTCTAAGACCTTAAAAGCCTTCATGAAAAGACAAGGGGCCAATTCTTTGAGTGATGGCAGATTATGAATGTGGTACAGTTCAAATAGTCTTGTGTCAGGAAGTTGTAGAAACCCTTTCTTATCAACATTCAAGGAGCAGAACTCCTGCAAATCCATGACCCTAAGCAAATAGATACTGAGGCCTGTAAGTTATTGTGGATCATCATCTCTACATTCGCAAAAATGAAGAGACGGGTTGCTATGTAGAAGAAAAGTAGGGCATGGAGCCGCTACCTTAATTTTCCCAACCCCGGGTCTAGCAGACACCAACATCTTAAATTTATAAAATAGAGCTGTCCATTATGAACAGCCTCTGCTACCTAAATGGTTACAAACTCAGGAAAGTCCATAACTCTTCAATGCTTTGCAGTCCCATGAATAGTCAAAATGCTAAATACATTTCTAAAGAAATCTCATGGGCAGGAGGAAAACCCTCGGCAAATCAGAAAGGCATTTCACAACTGCAAAAGAGATTTAGTTAATCAATGTATTTTGCAGATGCAAACCATTTGCACCCACAAAGTACTTTACTGATAAAGCATGTACATGGCCAGATGAACTAATGATGGAAAAGTCTTGTAAAGCAATATGAATTATCTTTGGCTGGAAAAGGACAGTGGTTCTTGAGGCCCTGAAAAAGCTGAGGAAGCTAGTTGTCAATCTGAAAAAACAGAGAAGATTTAATTATATTTTTAGGATTCATGGATTTTTTTTTTTTTTTTACTATAAAATGTTGGCTACCTGCAACTCGCTTCAATGGGGCTGTGAGGAAAAAGATGCATAAAGTGGTAATGAGAAGATGTAAGTGGTTGTGCAAGCTGTAAGACTAGCCTGTAACACTTCATGTAGAAGCAACAGTCACATTAGAAAAATAAACAACATGGGTACTCACAACTGACCCACGAGTGATGCAGGTAAATATTACAATAGGCCTAGGAGACAAGGGGCACAGTCTTTGCTGCAGTTTATACCACAACACATGATACACCAACACTGGCAAATTTACTGCATTTGTTGAAACAAATTAAAAATGAACATGGGGCTGCCCCTGCCCTGGATTTCAGGATGAAATTAATGCACAACTTTGCCACGGTCTCCTTAATTATTTTAGGTAATATTAAAGGGGAAGTAGCAGCATTGGCAGTACGCCAAAGACTTGCACAAGTTCCACAAATAGACCAGGAACACGAGTTGCCAAAGATTATTTCCAAAACGTATACTAGTATAGGTCGGGATAGTCTGGGGGCCAGACCAACAAAGCCACTGCTAAATGGTAAATCCGAAAAGGATAATACCAAGCAAGTGCAGGAGTGTTCTAAGAAGCACTGGGATAAACAAAAATCTAATAAAACAAAAAGTAAAACAATGAGTAGAATCTCCGCATCGGAGACCTCAGAGAAACTCTACAATGTTAGAAACCATGTCATCTCTGCCATCCAGACAACAGGCAGACTCTGGTTATCACTTTCAGAAATTGGGTTGGGGTTACTCCCTTAGATCAAGACAGGCAGAAGGGTTCCCACCGCTATGCTCTCAGACCTAGACATAGGATGTAAGAAGAAATCTCTAGAGCCTCAAGAATCATACAACATGGTTGGGTTGTCGATTCCCTTTACACTGACTGAAATGATTATAACTGTAGTATGTTTTATCTGCCTTATTATCACCACTCATGCTTTTTATACTTGGATAAAATTGCTTCAATAAATGCACTGAAATCCATTCTGCATTTTCTGTTCTGCCTTGGAATGTGAGAGTCTCTGATTAACTGAGCAAAAGGGGTATTATATGCTCATCATGACTTCCCTGATGAGTCAGGAGTCAGAGTGTCAGGTTCAGGTTGCCACACATATCGTTTCCTTTCTAGGTTCTGGAGGCTAGCCAGGAGTCAGGTCGACAACTTCCAAATGGTGTGGAGTTGACTCAGTTTCCCACAATTGGCGGTGCTGCCACCCTAAGATACACAGTCTTATTATTATAATAGGATCCGCACAACAGTGTCTTGTCCTCCTTAAGCTTTCTGTCTCAAAATCAGCAAATACTAATCTAGCTCAAAGCCAATTTTGTTCCTGTAGAAGCACTGACATCATTAAACAATGCTAAAAATAGGGGCCGTTAAAAAAAAGTAATACAAAAAAAACAAAATGAAGATTTGAAACCCTGCATGTATGAATTACTTTTTAAACAGTCTCAAATCCGCAAAGCTGTGGTCTGAACTCAATGACGATAGTCATCCCTGTTAGGTAATGGCAATAACCATGTCATGGACACTCCTATTAGTAAATGGCTGATAGGGGCAGTCTAAAGCCCCTTGCTGTATTATTTGTATAGATGTGTGTTGGGTGATGACATGTTCTCACTCAACTGTCTTTAGGTGAGACCTAAAAAGAGTTTCAAATAAAAAAGATCATTTTTAGGTCTCACCAACAGGCAACTTTTAGTTGTGCACTGCTGAAAGACTTCTAATGGACCCTGCCAATATCTTACAGTGGGCTTTGTGCCAGTTCATTATTTGCCATTGCTTGGCTTCCTTTGCACTCTAACCTCTTATTCAATGGTTTTCATTCCAATTCTTCAGTTTGTCCATCTTGTGAAGTATAGCTTCTTCACTTTCCTTTGTGACTTGTATCCTTCTGCTGCTGACATTCACAGGAGCCCTTTTTCATTCTGCCCTCCATGAGAGTGCATGTGTTTTCCTGCTATCTTCCTTGTGTGCTGTTCCAACCCAAAACTCGCACACTCCGGGTTGCTCCATACCCATCTAAGCTTGTGTGTGGAAGCACTGTAACAGGTACATATTAGGCTATGCCTAAAGAGCAGAAGTAAAGATTGTTTTGTTATATCTTTTTCATTGCACATATAGCATGAATGCATCAGCCTAGGCATACAAATGGTTTTCTGATGCTGAGTGAGGGTTCAGCTGCTGCACTCACTCGGTTGGCACTTGAGGCAGAAGGTGTACTTAGCATCACTGAAAAGGAGAGCTCTCTTCTCCAGGAGGTCGTACATTTGCTCCCTGGCCTACTGCACAGAACCAAGGAGCTGCAGAATTTGTTAGAATTCAGAGCCCTGTGGCAAGTAAATTTGGCTTTGGCAAATGTTTTCCTTTAAACAACACTTAATACCAAGAATGAACTTTTCTGTAAAACTTGAAAATTGTAAACAGAAGGAATCCTTAGTAAATGGGGATAACATGATATGCTCAGAATCACAAAGCTTGGTCAGCTAGGATCATCAAAGAACTACTTTTACATCCAGTAACTCAAGGTATAGGGAACTCAGATTACACCTATGTGATTGACTGAGCAATAAATGGCCAGGTGAGCAACTCTGACAGAGTGGGATGAAAATAAATGCTTGCATAATTAATAACTCAGTACACCTCGTCACTACATCTGCAGTCACTTCTAACCAACTATGTTCTCTGCTCAGTTTGAACTTGAACACCATATTTTTCTAACATAATGACTCTTCTCTTAAGGCAGGTTACCGGCTTTACAGGCTGTGGACAGAAAACAGGCCATGAGCGTTCTTGTGCGATGCTGAATTCAGACATGACACAACAAAAGGTTAAAGATTCACAGAATTAAGAAATTACTTTCTTGAGGTATTATACATCGTAAAATGTCTGTTTATACAACATAGTCGCGGACAGCAATACGCCATAAATTGTTTCAACTGGTCCATTACTGCAGTGAGTCTTTCGACATAATATAACGGCACATGCAAGAACATACCACTCCCCCTCAGATTTTCTGACACAGGGCACTAGTAGCTGTATGATGCTTCAGGGAAGGGAGGAAGAAATTACGAGTTTTTATGACGCCTAATATGAGTCTGCATATGAATCACATGTGAGTAATAGCCTCGCCAAACTCTTTGATCAGTTCTATAAATAGGGTCTTTTGGCAAATGTGAACTCGCACAACGTATTTACAATAAATTAATCGTAAGAAAATAAAACTAATTGAAATTTTGACTTCATAGTTTACAGGCAATATTTTACACACACACAGAATCTATACAAACATTTCGCACTCATTACAATAGTGTTGTTACCGAAAGTGTAATTTTCATTCGCCTTTCAAGATGTTGTGAATTAAATTCCAATTTGTTCCGATGATTCGGTGGCCCATTTTGCTACCGTTTTATAAATGCGTTCTCATCCTTCATTGCTTTCACCAGCCAGTCTCTCTCCTGATCTTCATCAGAGTCACTGAGATCGCTGGTGTCAGCAGCTAGCAGTCGTGAATAGTTGATCTTCCGATGACGGGGCAGTTTCGATTGGACAATGACGAACAATACCAACCAAAATATCAAAGCGATAGAAGATGCCCGGTACAGAATGGCTAAGCTGAAGCTGTTCACGATGAAACCACTTGAAAAGCTGCCCAAGCTGGCCCCACAACCATAGGAGAGGCTATGTAGGACCATCTGCAGTGATCGTTCTGTCCCAGGAGTGGCAACATCGTCTGCCAGGGAAAACGCCACCCACCACAAAGCACCATTGCTGAAGGCACTCAAAATCTGAATGGGCAACACTGCCCATGATGTCCACAGAAACGAGTAGTATAGAAGTTGAATGGCCAGGCAACTTAAACTAAGTGCTACGATGAAGCTGCTGGAGAAGACCTTAAATAACCTGTTCTTGAAGACAAACAATAATATTTCAGATAGCAGGGCCACAGCAATTGAGATTCCCATGTATAACTCTGAACTGCCAATGTCCTGCATTTGCCAGAAGAGAAAATTGTTAGCTGTAGATACTACTGCACCCGTAAGGAAGACCGTGACTGCCATCAGCAGCATCCTTCCATCGTTGCCAATCAAGCCTAAGGCCTTCACTGTTTTGTTTGTGTGTTCTGTTTTTTTGGAGACGTGAATGGGATAGAAGACACTCACAAGCAAAGAAGCAGTTATGACAAGGACGTACCCATAGAAATGTACAACCATGCGAGGGATGTTTGGGCTCAGGTAGCAGTTCAGGTGATCGACTAGGGCACAAATGCTGCAGGCCCCTACTGCAGTGCCTAAGTAGCCCCAGATCCAGAGCCTGCCATGTCTATCTGTGGCATCTACAAAATCTAGATACTCATAGAGGCTTTCATCGGTTATCCACTCTAGGGGAGCTGCAAGCAACTCACACAGGACAATTGCACCTAAAATCATCAAAAACGTTGTATGTTCAGGATTTAAAAAGTTATTTTCTTTTAATACTTCAAAGTTTATATCCCTTGCAGTTTTCCAGTGCTTTGAAACGTTTAGCGGACTTTCTACGGATCTGGGACTTCCTATAGGTAACTGGATTTCACCATCATCCCCACTAAAAACATCTTGCACAGAGTAATTTAACGCAGATTGAAAGGTAACATTTTCTGTTTGAAGGTCATGGAAGTCTGTATTTTCCAAAAATATTGGCTTCACATTTTGCATTTGAGAATGTTCCTGTATCCTTTTCCTTTTTGTCTCCAGAAAAGAGTTAGGCCCAATATATTGGGGTTCACTGTAATTTGTTCTTGTTCTTTCTCCAATATTGTCAGTGATGGCCTTCATCACCCCTGGCAATTCTGGGTTAGTCTTACCTGCAGCCTCTTTCTTGCTGGAAGCCAATGAACGTAGTTCAGAAGAAGGACTACTGGGTGCTAATTCTGGGATGGCAGTCACAGCCAAAAGTTGGCTAGTGTTCATGTTAGTGCTATCCTTCAAGCTCCAAATCTCTGTTGCGAGCAATTTGTTATCTGAACGCAGGCTGACGTTACACAATATGTACACAATTTCCTTGTGTAAAGGGGGGATGAGAGTGAGCAGTAATCCTGCCCCCACTGTCGAGAGCAGAGATCCACACATGAGTATTTTCCGTCTTTGATGACTCTTGGCAAAGTAGGAACATAAAGGTGCCCACATTACAGATGTTAGGTGCTTCATTCCCATGACGATTCCCACTAGTGGTGGGGTGAGTCCGAGGTGCCGAAAATAGATCGTCAAAAAAGGCATCACACAAGAGTTTGCCGCACAATGCAGAAAGCGGAAGACACCGGCAATTGCCAGCGCTCGGCTAACATTCAACTGCTTGCTCTCATTCATGGCTCTTTATGTTGAGTTTTAGAATCCTGAAAATGTCCTATAAAAGGAAGAAATAAAGTTGGGTTTTACTGGAATGTATAGTACAAAAGGCAAATCAAACGCACACACATACTACAATTTACTAAGTAGAGGTGACATTTACTGTTGTGTATTTCTGCATACAGACCTATACAAACAGCCGACACAACGCCCAATTCAAAGAGGATTTCATTTCACAACAATCACAGCAATAGCACCAACAAATACACATTTGGCATTGGAAAGCTAATGACCGTCTAGGTAAAACTAACGTGATGAAAGTGTACAAGTGAGAATAGTTTCAGGACACATTTAAAAAAACCAAAAAAAAAAAAAACTATTGATTCCATCTCATTAAGAAAGTAGAAATACAGCTGCAGCATATCTAGAGAAGGTGATTCATGTTGATAAGTGAACATTTGGACAACCGCCTTTTTAGGATTATTTTATTTATCATGCGTTTCAAACAAGCCCCTATCGATCTACAACAAAACCCAATCTAGAACTGTCTATGTCATAAAAAAAGCACTAACATTAGCCGAGTGCTACATCTCTTGCCCTAACTACTTCATCACATTGTGAGGCTCTTTAACAGGTTCTCTCCGACATTCCTTCATGATTTATACTTGTGCCCTTTAAGTACAGCGGGTTCATCATGAGCTTGACATGCATTGCAAAACTAGTAGCAGTCACATCCTGAAAGAAATTGATTCGACACGACTACCGCTGAGATTCTTCTACAAGAATAAGGTTTTTTTCATTTATGCAGTTATTTACAGTACTTATTCAAACCTATGGTACGCTTCTTCTGCAGTTTACATTGTCGGAGCTCGGCAAAGATTGTTATGCAGTATATTTCAGAGCGGTTTCTACAATATGCATTACTAATTTCTATAGCAAATGTTGGGAGCTATGCACAGTGTTTTTGGGGTGCATACTCTTATCAGAGTTTCTTCAGCAGGTTTCAGGTCTATGCCTGGCATCTTCAACTGTGCAGTTTCACGGCTACTAACAGCTTACTCTACTACAGTATAAAGTTTCAAGCCTAAGTAGAAATTTTTCAACAACACCTTTTAAAGTCTTGCAGAGTTTGTTCTACACTATGTTTTTTCATGAGCTATGCAGAACTTCTTCTATATTTCCAGAGCCATGCATAGCTTCTTTGCAATGTTTCCAGTTTCTTGCAGAATATATTTCAGACCTACACATTTTCACCTAAAAGTATAGATTGTAAGAGTTCTGTAGAGCTTCTTATATTTTATGTTTTGAAAGATAGAGCGAGTTTCTCCTACAGCAGGATTACAGAGCTACATCGAACTTCTACATGGCCTTTCGAGAGGTAGGCATAGTCTCTGGACAGTATGTGCCTTTACATTCTAAATACAGTCATACATACTTCTACAGTCTGCATTTTCACAGCCATGCATAGTTTCTTCTACAGCAGACATCTAGGGCCATACAGAGCTTCTTTTACATCTTTTTGTACATAGTACTTTTTCAGAGCTACACAAACGTTTCTCCACATTATTTAAAGTGGAGCAGAGTTTATGCAGTATGTTTTTGAAAGCTACATACAGACTGCTGTAAGGAAATGCCTCCTTGGCATGATTACCCCATGACTTTTTTTTTTGCCTTTGCTGATGCCAAGTTATGATTTGAAAGTGTGCTGGGACCCTGCTAACCAGGCTCCAGCACCAGTGCTCTTTCCCTAAACTGCACCTTTGTCTCCACAACTGGCACAACCCTGGCACCCAGGTAAGTCCCTTGTAACTGGTACCCCTGGTACCAAGGGCCCTGATGCCAGGGAAGGTGTCTAAGGGCTGCAGCATGTCTTATGCCACCCTAAGGACCCCTCACTCAGCACATACGCACTGCTTGCCAGCTTGAGTGTGCTGGTGGGGAGGAAATGACTAAGTCGACATGGCATTCCCCTCAGAGTGCCATGCCAACCTCACACTGCCTGTGGCATAGGTAAGTCACCCCTCTAGCAGGCCTTACAGCCCTAAGGCAGGGTGCACTTTACCACAGGTGAAGGCATATGTGCACGAGCACTATGCCCCTACAGTAGTGGTCTCCAAACTTTTTAATGCTGAGCCCCCCTAGTTGAAAAATAAAAATCACTGGGCTCACCTTCAGAATTTTTCACAAATATTTTTTAATGACGGCAATGTTTAAATATGTCTAGATATATTTAAACATTGCAGTTAAGTACTGTTGCCATTTTAAAAATGCAGTAAGATGTTTCAGCTTAAAAGAAAACACTGTTATCTGTGAAATGCTTCTCTTGGCCGGAGCCTGGCGCCCCCCCTGGGATCACTTGAGGCACACCTAGGGGGGCTCACCCCCCAGTTTGAAGACCCCTGCCCTACAGTGTGTAGGAGGCTGGACTGGCTTGTAGTGAGTACCAAGGGGTACTTACACCTTGCACCAGGCCCAGGTATCCCTTATTAGTGTATAGGGGTGTCTAGCAGCTTAGGATGATAGAAAATGGTAGCTTAGCAGAGCAGCTTAGGCTGAACTAGGAGACGAGTGAAGCTCCTACAGTACCACTAGTGTCACTTGCACAATATCATAAGAAAACACAATACACAGATATACTAAAAATAAAGGTACTTTATTTTTATGACAATATGCCAAAGTATCTCAGTGAGTACCCTTAGTATGAGGATAGCAAATATACACAAGATATATGTACACAATACCAAAATATGCAGTAATAGCAATAGAAAACAGTGCAAACAATGTATAGTCACAATAGAATGCAATGGGGACACATAGGGATAGGGGCAACACAAACCATATACTCTAGAAGTGGAATGCGAACCACGAATGGACCCCAAACCTATGTGACCTTGTAGAGGGTCGCTGGGACTGTAAGAAAACAGTGAGGGTTAGAAAAATAGCCCACCCCAAGACCCTGAAAAGGGAGTGCAAAGTGCACTGAAGTTCCCCAAAGAGCACAGAAGTCGTGATAGGGGAATTCTGCAGGAAAGACCAACACCAGCAATGCAACAACGATGGATTTCCAGACGAGAGTACCTGTGGAACAAGGGGACCAAGTCCAAAAGTCGCGATCAAGTCGAGAGTGGGCAGATGCCCAGGAAATGCCAGCTGTGGGTGCGAAGAAGCTGCCACTGGACAGTAGAAGCTGAGGATTCTGCAAGAACGACAAGGGCTAGAAACTTCCCCTTTGGAGGATGGATGTCCCACGTTGTGAAGAGTCGTGCAGAAGTGTTTTCCCCGCAGAAAGACCGCAAACAAGCCTTGCTAGCTGCAAAGCTCGCGGTTAGGGTTTTTGGATGCTGCTGTGGCCCAGGAGGGACCAGGATGTCACCAATTGCGTGAGGGGACAGAGGGAGCGTCCAGCAAGACAAGGAGCCCTCTCAGAAGCAGGCAGCACCCGCAGAAGTGCCAGAAAAGGCACTACGAAGTGGAGTGAAACGGTGCTCACCCGAAGTTGCACAAGAGAGTCCCACGCCGCCAGAGGACAACTCAGGAGGTCGTGCAATGCAGGTTAGAGTGCCGTGGACCCAGGCTTGGCTGTGCACAATGGAAATCTTCGTGGAGTGCACAGGAGCCGGAGTAGCTGCAAAACACACGGTTCCCAGCAATGCAGTCTGGCGTGGGGAGGTAAGGACTTACCTCCACCAAACTTGGACTGAAGAGTCACTGGACTGTGGGAGTCACTTGGACAGAGTTGCTGAGTTCAAGGGACCTCGCTCGTCGTGCTGAGAGGAGACCCAGAGGACCGGTGATGCAGTTCTTTGGTGCCTGCGGTTGCAGGGGGAAGATTCCGTCGACCCACGGGAGATTTCTTCGGAGCTTCTAGTGCAGAGAGGAGGCAGACTACCCCCACAGCATGCACCACCAGGAAAACAGTCGAGAAGGCGGCTGGATCAGCGTTATAGTGTCGCAGTAGTCGTCTTTGCTACTTTGTTGCAGTTTTGCAGGCTTCCAGCACGGTCAGCAGTCGATTCCTTGGCAGAAGGTGAAGAGAGAGATGCAGAGGAACTCTGATGAGCTCTTGCATTCGTTATCTAAGGAATTCCCCAAAGCAGAGACCCTAAATAGCCAGAAAAGAGGGTTTGGCTGCTTAGGAGAGAGGATAGGCTAGCAACACCAGAAGGAGCCTATCAGAAGGAGTCTCTGACGTCACCTGCTGGCCCTGGCCACTCAGAGCAGTCCAGTGTGCCAGCAGCACCTCTGTTTCCAAGATGGCAGAGGTCTGGAGCACACTGGAGGAGCTCTGGGCACCTCCCAGGGGAGGTGCAGGTCAGGGGAGTGGTCACTCCCCTTTCCTTTGTCCAGTTTCGCGCCAGAGCAGGGCTGAGGGGTCCCTGAACTGGTGTAGACTGGCTTATGCAGAAATGGGCACCATCTGTGCCCATGAAAGCATTTCCAGAGGCTGGGGGAGGCTACTCCTCCCCTGCCTTAACACCTTTTTCCAAAGGGAGAGGGTGTAACACCCTCTCTCTGAGGAAGTCCTTTGTTCTGCCTTCCTGGGCCAAGCCTGGCTGGACCCCAGGAGGGCAGAAACCTGTCTGAGGGGTTGGCAGCAGCTGCAGTGAAACCCCTGAAAAAAGGCAGTTTGGCATTACCCGGGTCTGTGCTAGAGACCCGTGGGATCATGGGATTGTGCCAACAATGCCAGGATGGCATTGAGGGGGCAATTCCATGATCATAGACATGTTACATGGCCATATTCAGAGGTACCATTGTGAAGCTATACATAGGTAGTGACCTATGTATAGTGCACGTGTGTAATGGTGTCCCCGCACTCACAAAGTCCGGGGAATTTGCCCTGAACAATGTGGGGGCACCTTGGCTAGTGCCAGGGTGCCCACACACTAAGTAACTTAGCACCCAACCTTTACCAGGTAAAGGTTAGACATATAGGTGACTTATAAGTTACTTAAGTGCAGTGGTAAATGGCTGTGAAATAACGTGGACGTTATTTCACTCAGGCTGCAGTGGCAGGCCTGTGTAAGAATTGTCAGAGCTCCCTATGGGTGGCAAAAGAAATGCTGCAGCCCATAGGGATCTCCTGGAACCCCAATACCCTGGGTACCTCAGTACCATATACTAGGGAATTATAAGGGTGTTCCAGTATGCCAATGTAAATTGGTGAAATTGGTCACTAGCCTGTTAGTGACAATTTGGAAAGAAATGAGAGAGCATAACCACTGAGGTTCTGATTAGCAGAGCCTCAGTGAGGCAGTTAGTCATAACACAGGTAACACATACAGAGCACACTTATGAGCACTGGGGCCCTGGCTGGCAGGGTCCCAGTGACACATACAACTAAAACAACATATATACAGTGAAATATGGGGGTAACATACCAGGCAAGATGGTTCTTTCCTACACACTGTCTAAGCAAAACCTTAGACATTGTAAGTGCAGGGTAGCCATAAGAGTATATGGCCTGGGAGTCTGTCAAACACAAACTCCACAGCACCATAATGGCTACACTGAAAACTGGGACGTTTGGTATCAAACTTCTCAGCACAATAAATGCACACTGATGCCAGTATGCACTTTATTGTAAAAATACACCAAGAGGGCATCTTAGAGATGCCCCCTGAAAACATACCCGACTTCCAGTGTGGGCTGCCTGGTGTGTGGCAGGCTGGCAGAAACTAGACATGTTGCTGGCCACATGGGGAGAGGCCTTTATCACTCTGTGGCCAGGAACAAGGCCTGTACTGGGTGGAGGTGCTTCTCACCTCCCCCTGCAGGAACTGTAACACCTGGCGGTGAGCCTCAAAGGCTCACCCCCTTTGTTACAGCACCACAGGGCATCCCAGCTAGTGGAGATGCCCACCCCTCCGGCCACTGCCCCCACTTTTGGCGGCAAGGATGGAGGAGATAATGAGAAAATCAAGGAGGAGTCACCCCCTAGTCAGGACAGCCCCTAAGGATTCCTGAGCTGAGGTGACTCTTAATTTTAGAAATCCTCCATCATGTAGAAGAAGGATTCCCCCAATAGGATTAGGGATGTGCCCCCCTCCCCACAGGGAGGAGGCACAAAGAGGGTGTAGCCACCCTCAGGGCCAGTAGGCATTGGCTACTGCCCTCCCAGACCTAAACACACTCCTAAATTGAGTATTTAGGGGCTCCCAGAACCGAGGAAGATAGATTCCTGCAACCTAAAGAAGAAGAAGGACTGCTGACCTGCAGTAAAGACGGAGACGACAACTGATTTGGCTCCAGCCCCACTGGCCTGTCCCCCTACTTCGAAGAAAACTGCTACAGCGATGCATCCAACAGGGTCCAGCGACCTCAAAAGCCTCAGAGGACTACCCTGCATCTAAAGGACCAAGAAACACCAGAGAACAGCGGCCCTGTTCAAGAAACTGCAACTCTTTGCAACAAAGAAGCAACTTTTAAAGACCACACATATCCCGCCGGAAGCGTGAGACTTTCCACTCTGCACCCGACACCCCCGGCTCGACCTGCGGAAAACTAACACTACAGGGAGGACTCCTTGGTGACTGCGAGCCCGTGAGTAGCCAGAGTTAATCCCCCTGAGCCCCCACAGCGACGCCTGCAGAGGAAATCCAGAGGCTCCCCCTGACCGCGACTGCCTGCTTCAAGGAACCAGACGCCTGGAAACCACACTGCACCCGCAGCCCCCAGGACCTGAAAGAACCTAATCCCAGTGCAGGAGCGACCCCAAGGCGACCCTCTGCCTAGCCCAGGTGGTGGCTGCCCCGAGGAGCCCCCGGGCCTGCCTGCATCATTGAAGAGACCCCCAGGTCTCCCCATTGATTTCTATTAGAAACCTGACGCCTGTTTGCACTCTTCACCCGGCCGCCCCGTGCCGCTGAGGTTGTACTTTCTGTGCCTGCTTGTGTGTCCCCGCCCCCGGTGCCCTAAAAAAAAACCCTGTTCTGCCCTCCGAAGACACGGGTACTTACCTGCTGGTAGACTGGAACCGGGGCACCCTATTTCCATTGAAGCCTATGTGTTTTGGGCACAACTTTGACCTCTGCACCTGACCGGCCCTGAGCTGCTGGTGTGGTAACTTTGGGGTTGCCTTGAACCCCCAACGGTGGGCTACCTTGGACCCAACTTTGAACCCTGTAAGTGTTTTACTTACCTGTGAACTTAACATTTACTTACCTCCCCCAGGAACTGCTGATTTTTGCACTGTGTCCACTTTTTAAAAGCTTATTGCCATTTTGGTCAAAACTGTACATGCTACTGTGATTATTCAAAGTTGCTAGAATACCTGAGTGAAATACCTTTCATTTAAAGTATTGTTTGTAAATCTTGAACCTGTGGTTCTTAAAATAAGCTAAGAAAATATATTTTTCTAGTTAAAACCTATTGGCCTGGAATTTGTCTTTGAGTGTGTGTTCCTCATTTTTTTGTCTGTGTGTGTACAACAAATGCTTAACATTAGCCTCTGATAAGCCTACTGCTCGACCACACTACCACAAAATAGAGCAGTAGAATTATCTCTTTTTGCCACTATCTTACCTCTAAGGGGAACTCTTGGACTCTGTGCACACTATTTCTTACTTTGAAATAGTATATACAGAGCCAACTTCCTACAACTGTCGACTACATTAGTTTCCCAGAGCTAAGTGTTTATTGTGCTTCTAGAGCTAAGCAGAGGTTCTGCTACAGTAAGTGTTATCAGAACCCAGTGGTAAGGCAGAATTCTTTGCCTACAGGCTGCGTTTCAAGAACTCTCTAAGAGCAGTTTCTAAGAAATGTCAGGATGTGGCTCTGCTCGGATGAAAGATTCTTCCCCAATTTTGAAAGAGCAACACATATTGAAGGTCAAAAAGCTTAATCAGGTTGCCAAGGCAGGCAAAGTAATTCTAGGCAGGTAACTGCAATACACAAGCAAGCCAGAAGGTTAGCGTGTACTCCGAAGCAAAGATTAAAAAAATAACTTTGACTCGAATTCTAATAAGCTGCTACCTGAAAGAAAAACTGGTTAAAAAATAATAAACAACCCTCCTAGACAAGAGTGGAAATTTACGTTTGAAAACCCAGTAATGGTACCTGTACTTACCAAGATTTAAAGACACTCTTTAATATTGAGATAGCACTGTCAATAAGGATAATCGTGCACTGCAACACAAAAACCGGAAGACCAACACAAACCAGTCGGTTTTAGTACCTGCTGACAATTTTACAGTACTGCGAACAATAGGGGGCAATATCACTGCATTCACGCACAAAATAAAATGGCTAAATGTTGTTACATCTTGCTAGTATATTTTGCCCCTGATACGCCTTAATGTAAAGTAGCATCAGTGGCAAAAGATACAATCAACCAAACTGACAAAAAGGACACTCATCGTCAAGTACCCCTGACCTACAACAGTGCTGTAGACCAGGGGTTTCCAACCTTTTCTTAAATAAGAGCTACTCGGGTTCACGAAAAATCACCCCAAGCTACTAATATTAGTGGTGTTGCAATCTTGTCTGATATGGTCGCTGTTACACTAGTGGCCATCATATGCAGTCCATGATCACCTCAGTTGCGGTTGACAGCAGTAACATAAATCAGGCTTTGTCAAATTGGAATGCCTCTGCATGGGTAATACATAATAGCCATTGATAGGATGTCCCTGGCACCAAATTAATATTAGCAATAACTCTCCCAAACGTCACATGATTTTTCACTCAAATATCAGCTTTTGACCATCGGTTTATGAGCTCTGAAAATACACATGGCCTCAAAAACACGGCCTGAATTTTGGTCTACATAAATGAATTCAGGGAGGAAAGGATTCTAATATAGGCTTGGATTGACACAGGAGAGCTACTAACAGGAAACAGGAGACCTACCAGTAGCTCACAAGCTACTCAATGGAGAAAACCGATGTAGATTCTACTTAGTCTTCAGCTGTGTGAAGTTTTCACATTATTCTTGCAGCAATGCCATTGGGGCTAAGGAGAGGGAAGTTTTCAAATCGTTTGTCCTCCAATTTTGAGTTCAAAGAACTGCACATGGACAATGGAAATACTTCTATTTGGCTAGGTCGCAAAATTAATTTGATTGCTTTACTAATACTCATTACTCTGACATTCTTCCTCGTAACAATTGTCACAGTTTTGAGACAAATCCTCCAGGTCCTCTAAGGGAGTATTAGTGACCTAACAGGAAGCTTTCGGAATAGGTAGTCCCATATAGCTAGCACTTGGCATCAGAGAGGTTTGGGAGAAAAATCTTCATGCACAATGAAAGTAAAAAAGCAGAAAGGTGGCCTGAGCTGAAACCAATGAGTAGAATAACGATTACCAGTAAGGTAATAAAGTATTACATGTGGGGAGTTAGCCAATTAGAAATGTTTCCAATGACCACGTGCTATGGCTCAAAGTTGCTTGCTTCCATCCTTCTCACCACAGTGCTCCATGGGAAACTTCACTTACAACCCAGTCATTACCACACATATGCCTTTACTCTGCATCTGTTACCACAAAATGCCTTTCCACGAAATTGGAAGTATATATCAGGAAAAAAAAAAAAAATATATATATATATATATATATATATATATACATACGTGATCAAGACCGTGTGGGTCGAAACACGTTGGTGTTTGTTTGTCTGGTATCATTTGTTCGTATTAAATGAAGATTTCATGAAAATCCTGGGAGTGCCATGTCATTGACAGGAGTGTCAAGCTGGTGTGCAAAGAAAGTGAGGGAAAGGTCCTTCCCTGGCGCAGGCACCAACACTAAGAAGCGCGCCTTAATTGGACCCCTTTGGGACAAATATATATATATATATATATATATATATATACACACATATACATACACACACACATACATATACACACACACCCACATGTATTCTGCATTGCAGAGGTGTGTGTGTGTGTATATTCCCTTAAAAACAAAGGTTACAGGAATGTTCTAGTTAGGTTCTGAAATTACTCACACATTGGTCATCTCAAGTAACAAAAACATGTGTCGTAAGGTAACTATAACTTGTGCCACTGCCATGCACATTTTTCTCACTAATAATTTGACTACTAATGTTACATTGCTATTTTTAATGCTGCTATAAAACAGTGGTTCCCAACCTGTGGCCTGCGGACCCCCAGGGGTCCCTGACAAATTCCCCAGGGGGTCCGCAAGCCTGGTCTGGGAGAAAGACACTTCTCCAGTGGGGCCTCTGACAAACACTTGCGTCCTTTTTTTTATTTGTATTACTTCCTTTGTTCAGCAGTTTTAAAAGCACTGCAAAGCTCGTGTACAACAAAAATAAAAGTGTCAAGAGAACTCTATTGACTAATGTATCTGCTGGAGAGGAATTAGAGTTTTGGTCAGTGGCAGTTTTGACTCAAAGGTAGCGCAGATGGTTAATATGCCTGCTGCAAAGAACGTGCATCATGCAAAGAACAGTATTTTATGAGCATGGCACAGTGGGTTACTGCTATTGTCACAGGGATTCTTTTATTACTGTGCAGTTCATAATAACAATCTAGCACAGTGAGCTATGAACCGCCGTTAAAGAGCTACATGCAAACCGCAAGGCCCAAATTAGAAAGTTGTTTTTCCCTAGTCTAATTTTCCTTATGCTGCTAAAAAAAAAAAAAAAAGTTTGTTTCAGTAGAAATACACTTATTACTAACGTCCTCGCTAATCACTGTGCTGTGTTCTCAATCCTAAGTTTGTGCTGCTCCAGACCAAGAACTCTTAGACAATGCCTACCAGTGTGGATGACATGTGAATCCTACCCCTCGTAGTCCCCTGTAAAGTGCTCCGACACCCTACAGTGGTATGAGAGGTGCTTTAAAACAAATGAAGTACATGTGACGGAGAGGCTAGGGAGAGATGAGAGGGCCCCTGTGGTTTACTTCCTTTCCCCATCACTCATTTATGTGAAAGAGCTTTCTCAGATCTTACATACCTAAACAAATATCAAAACAGAAATCTCTCCGGAAATGTAGAATCTGACCTGAGGATTCACCTTTCATAAATAAAACCAAACAATAAAAAGGTAGTCGCCGAGATGCAGCGCCAACCTTCCCAATAAAATGTTTAGAATTTTGCATATTTTTTTCAATATAAAAGAATGATATCTTTAGTAATTTGAGTATTTGTTTGGTGTGTACTTGTTATATGTTTTGCAAATTATTATTTTAATGTTTGAAATTTATATCGTATAAATTGCTGGGGGTCCCCGGCTTCCAGTAATGATTCACTGGGGGTCTTCAGGAGTCAAAAGGTTGGGAAACACTGCTATAAAAGATGTCATGAGTACTGTAATATCTGGAGTAATTAGCAGTGCATGGTGAGGACGTGAGTTATAGTTAATCTTAGGGCGCAAGTTATAGTTATTTGTGAATCTCTATGATTTATTTAATTCTATTTCCTAACTACACTGTCCCTGTTACCTTTGTTTTTTTTCAGTGAATTTCTTTTTTAACGTAAATTAATTAAAATTACTTTACGTTAATCCAACCACTGCCTTCGGCCGTGTGCCACAGGAGCTGACCACAGGGCCAGGCCGGTGGCCAGGCCCTGCAACCAACCCTCTATAACCACCCAACTCAGCACCAAGCATAGCCTTCAGGCGTGAGCGGTGGGGACTGTCCTCACAGCAGCCTACCCCTATACCCACTCAACCCTACACCACTTATCAAGTGCTACTTTGTTTGGTAGAGATTTGATCATATTTCTGTGCATCAAGACCTTCTCGCCAAAATCGGCATGAAATGCGCTCGGGGGACCTTTTAGTAAGCTGGCCATCATCCTGGGAAAATGGCAGGAAGATGTTGCATATCACTAAAGTATATGGGGGGCAGAAGGGCGAGAGTTCTAGGTCATTTTTCATACTTGTATTTTAAAAAGAGAGAATATGATCTCTTGTCTCAGCAGCAGATGACCAGACAGAACCCACTCGTCAGTCACTACATGAGATACTGCACTAGCAAAAAAGCAAGGAGACAAACACCTCCATCAAGGTTTACAGATAACTTCTCAAAATGAAAATGCAGAAAAAAAAGAAAAAAAAAAAACTTGCTTTGCCTTGACCATGCTCAAGAAATTAGGATAATTAGCACATTACAGATGTGGAGATTGAACTTCAGCACCTGCTTTGTTTGGTTCCTGCTGAGGTTTCATTTCAGTGAAATGAGCATTATGCCAGAATGAATCCTTCCCTACGTATTTATCTAAGAAGAGGCCACTGTTTTTTGCAGAATGTCTACCCAACTGGAGTACTTTCTACTGGCTAATTAGTAAGTGTTACCTCATTGGGAAAATGTATAGTGCATCTCTTACATTACAGCTGCTAAAAGAGCCGCGGTAATGTACCCAGTAACCTTGAATATCTGTAACCTTGCCAATGTGATTGTTCCTTGAGCGTTTGACAAATAACGTTTCAAGGAGGAACTACAGAGAAAACACACTTGGTTATGTTTTTTTTCTTTTTAGCAGGCCTCAAAAAATCATAAAAATATTACCAGACCTGCAGGTGGAGTAACATGAATAATCTACTCGACCTAACTAATGTAATTGACCCATAATAGGGTCTCAAATTGTGTGATCCAGGGCAAATATTTTATTTTACAGAATCGCCTTTTTTTTCCATTACCAGTTATGAGTTTACTAGCAAGTATGTGAGTTTAGCATTTCTTTTATCCCCAAAAAATTGTGTTTGATTAAAAAGACTAAACGTTTGCTCCATGTACAATAAGAATCTAGTCCATATAGGGTCCACGTGATCCATGACTTATCTTTTAGTTTACTAATAGCATTGCCATAAGGGCAGGAGTCTATCTCAGTTTGTGTGTAAACACTCACTTTTAATTAATATATCACTAAAGCGTGATGTGGCAGGGCACGGTTATTTACAGGCAGCAAGTTTCCAAGAAATGTCCAATACCCTTACCACTAGCTTGTAGCTTTACTGATAAAACTATATTGTTTATTAACAATAATCTGAGAAAACTGAGTTTCAGAAAACATTTATCATTTGCACATCACCAAGTAAAGTGTTCTGATTAGTTTTGAGCCTAATAAAATATTTTTTAATCGCACAGAAGCACAAGAAAATGGACTTTCACAACTGAAAAATTCTGAAATGTTTGTATAGTTGACTTAGTTATTTAAATGTTGCGTGTTATTAAAAAAAACTGACATCCTACAGCCTTTCATTTCACACACTTCGTACAAGTAGCATATCAGACAATTCAGCTTACAAAATCCTGGTATTCTGCAGTAAGAAGGAAAACTAATTGTAAGAAAAAAAAACTGACTGACTGTGCGCACCCCCCTCCAATTTTATACAAGCACATTACCCCCGGGTCCTGACCCACCCATGGGCGAAGTTATGATAACATGCACGAGAGACTGTGCTTGTTTTTTTTCCCCCCAATTTTAGGTGGATCTGCAGATTCTCATCGGATTCAACCAAAATTAAAACAATTTTTTTTTTGCTCTGGCAGGGTCTCAAGGGAACCTAGCACAAAGCCTAGGGGGTTAGGGTATTCCTAGCCTTCCACTTTTTTTTTTTACGTTTTCTCCTGGGACGTGGCTGAAGTCGAGTCCCAAAACAGTCCCAAGTGCTGGCAGCCAATCAGATCTCAGCACACTGTCTCCAGAATCCACGGACCCTCGGCTTTGCTAGATATCTACATTTACTTTTACATCTCTAAAACTGCTGAACGGATTTACCTCAAGTCACAAAAAGCACAATCTGCGCACTAAGATCTAGCTTCTTGCCAAATTTGGTGTAATTCTGTTCAGCGGTTCGGGCTGTAGTTGTTAAAGACACTATGAGAAAATGCATGGGGAATACACGTTTTGGGACACCCCCCCTTTTTTCTCGGCCCCAGCTTGACAGATCACCCGCAACTTTCAAGACACCATATTGGCAAAACAAAAAACGAGGGAGGATGGTTAGTTTATTAAATTATAAGGAGGGTGCTGGGGTAATCCACCCCACCCCCCCAACCCCACCTGACAGGCTGCGTATGGCCCCAGGGACCCCATTCACTGGCCTTAATCAAATAAAGGGACCCCATCCTCCTGGGGTGCCCATCCCTGGGAAATAGCAGTTTCCCTGCCCGCACTGCCACGGGCAGAGAAACCTTTACTCTCGCTTGGTGGGAGTTATTTCAAAGCTCTTGCCAAGCAAGACCAAACACAAAGTTTGCTCCCAGCAGGTGGGAGAATCAAAAATTCTCCCGTCTCCTGGGATCAGGCTTTTTATCTGTTCCCCTGCCTGCACTGAAGCGGGAAGGCAAACAGAAGAAAACATTGCTTCTGCCTGCTTGGAGAAGCATTTTTAGCTGCTCCCATCAGGCGGAAGCAATGCCGGCTCCAGCTAAAGGCAGGGAGCTGGCTGAGGCCACAGGTGCCTTGCCCCCTCCCCTCCATGGACCCATCAGTGGATGTAGTGGGGGCCCACTCTTTCTTGCCCACACCCCGGGGATGGGGTCCCTGTGGCAGATATTGGAGCAGGGAAGGGGGCTGTGTGCTCTCCTCCCATTTATCATTGGGGCCAAATTGGCCCGGGGAGAGGATTGCGTGACCCCTACCCATTCAAAATATGGCTGGGCCCAAGGAGATGGGGTTCCTGGGGCCACAAACAGCCTGGGGAGTGGGGCGACATGCTCCTCTCCCTGTTTACAATACAGCTGGGCCCCAGGAGATGGGGTTTCTGGGGCCACAACCAGCCTGGGGAGTGGGGCGACATTCCTCCTCCCCCCGTTTACAATACAGCTGGGCCCCAGGAGATGGGGGTCACTGAAACCATAATTGCCTCTGGGGAAGGGGCCACATACCCCTCCCCTAAACAAATGCGCTGTGCTCCTGGGGATGGGGTCGCCATGGCCAAAATCAGCCCAGGGAAGGGGAAATACATGTCCCGCAAAATATGTCAGGCCCTGGAAGATGGGGTCCCTTGAGCTGGGTCCCACAGCCTTAGTTAGCTGCAGGGCCTGGTCATACGCCTGGCCCTACGGCCAGCAACCCAGTGTGCGGCGTGCGGATGGCTGCATGTGGGGGAGTTGACACAGGCCAGGTCCCTGCAGTCAACCCCTGCAGCACATGGCTGAAGGCCTTGCACAGCAACAGTTGGATCAACGTATGGTAATTAAATATTACTTTATATATAAAATAAAATAAAAAACCTCTAGAAATTCATTGAAAAAAATCAAAGGTTACAGGGATGCTACGGTGAGGAAATAGCATTAAAAAAAACTAAGGTTATAGGGACGTTACTGTTAGGTTCAGATTTTACAAACAAAACCATAGAAATACTCCAGTTATAGCTATACTTACTTGAAACAACTATAACTTGGGCCCTAAGGTAACTATAACTCATGCACCCACCATGCACTGCTAATTATCCCACATCATTCATGACATCTTCTATGACATCAATGATAATATCACTGTAACATTTCTAATAAACTTATTGATGAGAAAACTGTGAATGTTAGGGGCTCGAGTTATTGTTACCTTAAGGCATGAGTTAGGGCCGAGGTAGTATTAACCTAACACGATGTAGAGAATTGTCTATGAAGAAGCATGCCACAAGTTGTGAATGAGGCGATTTTTAAAAATATCTTGAAGATTCCCGCAGGTTTCCAAAGAACATCTCAATTAAGACCTTGACATTCCTATAACATAGCAGCCTCCATCACATTTTTTGTTTTACAATCTCAGCAATAGCTCTCAGTACTCAGATGAATCTTATTTAAGACACACTGCCCTGCACAGTGAGTGTCGTAGTCCACCCTCTTCCAAACCCACCAACCGTGGAAATCTCAGATCTAATATGGCTGTAATGTTGGCTGGCAATCCCCAGGTTTAGGAAACACTACATGGGTGGAGCAGCTTCCTCTAGTCACACAGCTCAACTTGGAAGCAAACATACCTAGGCAAATGAGGAAACGTAATACTTAAATAACGTCTTGTATTTTGGAAAGCAATAAAGTGCTGACTTCCCACTACTGGTTTGAACCCCCAAACTGAAACACTATACTCGAGTAGGTATGTAACTGTTCTCTTGCCCTGTACATGTATGACTTCACAGGGATTACTCAACGCTGGTCGTTATACTGATACCTTATTGCGTGGAACTCAATATAGACCTGAGCACCCAATTCAATACAGACCTGAGCACTCAAGGCCTGCTGACACCAAATAAGCCTAGGCAACCATCAATAAAAGGTCTGCACGTGATCAGACACAAAACTAAGTCCATAAACTAGCAGCAAACTGGAAGGGTGCAACACAATACAGTGCTGGTATGTGTTCAACCTATAACGTACCACCCTTTCCTCCTCATAATCGGAGTATGTTTGTGTGCATTATCATGAATCAACGCCAACCTCGGATCTCTTGTCAGGACCACATGCACAACAGTGACAGTTCCAGCATAGGTCATGATTACAACTAAGAACTCTACCAACCACGTTTGCACTAATGCAGAGTCAAGGCAACCCTGCAATTAAAGTTCTAGCTAGCATTAAATAGAATAAGACAACCGCGCATTCAATCCCCGGTGTACGCAAAATGAATCAAGGCATCCTGGGACGAAAGCCCGAATTGCACTATACAATGCAAGCCAACCCCTCTTGCTCTCTACAGATTGCATCTATTTCGTACAAGAACTACACCAACCAGTGGCAGCAACGCCCTACACAAATACCAATACAATAGAGGCGCACCCGAGGCACAGAAGACTTTTCTAGATTGTCTCCGACGGGAGTATATATTTTTTTTTAAAACTACATGAACCCAGCTTGTAAGCAGGTACATTGAAAGTACTAAAGCCTGGGCGTCACTCAATACGCACCTGTGTGCGTCAGTGATCATTACCTGTGGCGCATACACACTCCTGCGTAGATGAACTGTAGGGTCAGCACTTAACAAATATAAGGGAGGACCTTGCTGCTCTCCAGTCCTGTGGTCCTTCTTCATTTGAATCCTACTGTGCATCGTGTGTTACCTCACACATATTAGACACATCTCAATTAACCTCGACCAGTTCTCTGACCAACTTTGTAAAGTCGCTCATGCCTAGGGATGATTTGGCCTCCAGCACTTTTCCTTCTTCTGTCCAAAGGGCTGTCTCTTGATTAAACCGTGGCTACGGACTAACAAGTAGTCTCATTATTTGTGACATCACGAGCCACTCCTGACTTTTTGCCAACAACACTTTGCATGCTATGATTTTTAAGCCCATACACACACTCGGAACCACAAGACTACAAATCCCAGAAAGCAACCCACCACGGGAAAAACAGGACTCTGACTAGATGTGTGCGTGAGGCAAAGGGTCACTGGCCACCTCTGAGATACCCAAATTACGCCATAGGACACAAAGTATTAAATATTCCTGTATTATAGCACGGAACGCACACCCCTGTCCACCACCTACTCCGTATCTGTCTCCCTTGTCGGAATACAAGAGGCATACCAGTCAAAGTCCATTACCTGTGTCTTCCGAGGGTCCAAGGGTGCTGCAACATAAGGGGGTGAACAATTGTACTGGGGCACAGTCAGGCAGTGGGGCGGGGCTGTCTTGTCACAGATCCCGGAGGTGCCCTGTCACGAGGATGGAGTAGCTCCAGTTTGATTCACCTGTTCCTCGCGCGCCGCGCACCTGCCCGGGGCAGGGCGGTACAGACACGTCACCGTCAGACAGAGCACCCGCCTTCTTCCTACCCCACCCCCGGCTCCCACACCCCAGGCCTTAGTACCGCGCCATACGCGGCCAGCAGGGAGAGCTGTCCCGTCACCAGGGAGACTGGCCCGCGCCATAGAGGCGGGCATACAGCGGGGGACAGCAGACTATAGAGATCGAAGAGGGGCTAGAGCGACTCAGGTGGACTACGGAGACCAAGAAGTGAGCTAGAATGTCAGTATCATCACTCCAAATGGCTCACTAACGGAGGCCATACTGCTGTAGGTCGTTCCCATATGTTGGGTATTACGACAAATAACTATACCAATAGGAAATTAGCGTAAATTCTTTGTTCTCGTGAATTGACTTCACGTGACTTGCTATACCGAAGGCATCAGTGAAAGTGAACTCATAGGACCTGTTAGATGACATCAGTGAGAAAAGCGCACGTTGTCTTTCCAAGTAAAATTAACGAAATAGCAACACCGTAGTTAAATAGACATCGAATGAATGGGATTTATACACTCAGCAAATGTAAAGGTAAAGGCTCTTACTTTTCAGAGTCAGCTCCGTTTTGGAACATCCAGGACTTTCCCTAAAGAGAAAGTGATGTAAGATTTAATGGTCAATGGAAGTAGCTGCTAAGCTCTACCTGAGCGGTAGGAGAAAGATATCACTCCCTGTCTGGTCAGTTGAATTTTGGGCACTGAGGCCTGAAAGAAGGTGGAGGAGTGAAGATGTATGGGTGTGGAGAGGCCCTTGTGCAGCCTTGCCTGGTCCTACGCACCTGAGGTTATATGAACTTGTTTCAGTAATTCATTGTCAGGACCCGAGGCAAGGATAAACATTTTTCTAGATTACGCGTCAAGAATTTTCAATTCTATTAAGGACACGGAGGCGAGGATTATGCTATCTCCTTCTTTACTGTTCCAAACACAGCAGCCAATCAATGTAAAGAAAACAATAAACTACATTTCCCGTGATGCATATGTCTTATATCACATGCTCCAATCATTGCTCATGCCCTTTGTCCATAAAAGCCTTGACCCTCAATGTCACTTCCTCTTTCTTTGTCCAGATCCGACAATTTGAACTTCAGAAACAAAACTTCTTACATAGTCGAAGAGAAACGGGTCCTCAACTCTTAACTGCAACAGAACTTCATCTCCACTGGAGCCAAGTCTTTCATCTGAATCGGACAACTGGTCCGGAAAACGATCTCCTCAGAAAGGATTACATCGAAAACTTCAAGAATTCTTCTGATCAGAACCTAAAAGAAATCACAACCATAGGTAATATCATTGTACTTAGTATAATAAACTGAACTTTTAAGTCCATACATAAGTCATAGGGTGGGATAAAATAAAATCTTGACATGAATATCAGTATATTATTATAATATTTTATTCTATACAGTATTAATGAATGGGAGGGATAATCCTCGCCTCCGTGTCCTTAATAGAATTGAAAATTCTTGACGCGTAAGCTAGAATTTTTTTAAATTCTATTTCAGGACCTGAGGCTCCGATTATGCTCGTTTAAAGCTGATTAATAACAACCGAAGCCACATTTACTGAAGGGTTGTGATAGAATTTTTCGAAACGTAGACTCTGAAGACCAATCAGCTGCCTTCATAATATCTTCTAGGCGAGAGCCTAGTGCATAAGATTTGGATGCCATAGCTCCTCTAACTGAATGTGCTCCAAATTGGTTGGTATCTAGTCCAGCCTCCTTCATTATCCATTTAATCCATCGAGATAAGGTGGCAGATGAGACTGGTTTGAAAGGTTTTTGTAAAGCTATAAGTAATTGTCCACTAGGGCCTTGACGAAATTCGTCCGTTACTGTTTCATACTCTTTTAAGCATTGAACTACACCGAGTTTTGAATTGTCCAAAAACATTGGGTATGTTACTGACCTGCTATTAGTTTTTGTCCGCTTGGTAATATTGAATGTAACTCCGTCCGAAGTGTAAACTCTACCAGCTAAGTCTAGAGCTTTGACATCTGATATGCGCTTACAGGATATTAAGCATAACAACATTCTCAATTTGGCAGAAATCTGTTTTCGTGACAGGTATCTATTGGATGGCCAGAAATCTAAAAATCTCAAAATATTGTTTACATCCCACAATACTGAATATTTGGTTTGAAGGGGGTTAGATAGATGAATACCTCTAAGCAATTTACATATAAAAGGATGTTCACTGATAGGCTTACCTTCTAAATGAATGTGTCCAGCTGAAACGGCCAATCTAAAATGATTGATAGTTCTGTAAGCTAAGCCTGAGCCTGCAAGTTCCGCTAGAAAATTGACTATAATTTCAATACTTGATTCCACGGGATTAATATTCCGTCTAACACACCAACCATTCCATTTTCGCCATGCGGATGCATACCTTTTATGTGTGCCTGATGCCCAAGCTTGTTTGATGAAGTCAGCAGATTGTTGCGAAATTCCTGGGGAATTCCATTTTGCCCTGAAACCTTCCAGGCCATCAGTGTCAATTTCTCTGACAAGATCATTGGATGTTGATGGTTCTCCTGATTCAATAGAAGATTCGAACAAGGAGGAATGAGAAGAGGGGCAGCGTAAGCTGATTGTAGTGCAAGCGGGAACCAAGATTGAGCTCTCCATAATGGGGTCACCAAAATGATCTCCGCTTTTTGACGCCTTATCTGAGCTAGAACTCTGGAGATCAATAGAAAAGTAGGGAAAGCATATCCCCGAAACCTTGACCAATCCTGTTGGAAGGCATCCATCGCCAGAGCCAGAGGATCTGGGCGCCAGCTGAAGAACCTCGGAATCTGGGTATTGAGACGCAAGGCAAACAGATCCACTTTGCATGGACCCCATATCTTGACCATCTGCAGAAAGATTACCGGATCCAGTCTCCAATCGCTGGAGTCCGTTAGGTATCTGAAGTTCCAGTCTGCTATAGTGTTCTGGTCTCCTGGGAGATATTCCGCCATGATCGTCAGACGATGACTGAGGCAATAATGCCAGAATTCTTTGGCTATCTCCGCCAAGATTCTGGATTTCGTCCCCCCTAACTTGTTGACGTACCTCACTGCAGAAATGTTGTCCATCCTCAAAAGGATGCAACAATCCGTCTTCTGAGGAGAAAGACTCCTTATGGCAAATGACCCCGCTAAAAAGCTCTAGGCAATTGATGTGTAGAGTCTGTTCCCAATTCGACCAGCGGCCTCCAGTTACTAATGAGCTGCAGCGGGCTCCCCATCCCCAACGGCTGGCGTCGGATTCGATCACTACATCTGGGTGAGATCCGAATATCGACCTGCCATTCCAAGCTTCCATATGTTGAACCCACCAACTAATTTCTGTCTTCACCTCGTTGGAGAGCGAAATCATTTCTGAGTAACTCAACCCTTGCTGTAAATGTCTGATCTTGAGTCTCTGTAACGCTCGATAGTGCAGGGGGATGGGAAGATTGCCTGAATCGACGAGGCAAGAAGCCCACTATTCTGGCAATGTTCCTCAAAGAAGCCACCTGATTGGATAGAGCAGGTCTCAATTCCCTCTTGATATTTCAAATTTTTTTGGGAAGGGAGAATCAGAAGGGATCAGAGAGAATCTATCTTGAATCCCAGGAAGTCTATCACTTGAGAGGGAGTCAATAATGACTTCTTCACATTGATCAAGAATCCCAGGTCTTGTAGAATACTGATGGTCCATTCTAGGTGAGATATGACAGTTAGAGGGTTCTGTGACATCAACAGGATATCGTCAAGGTAAGTTATCAATCTGACTCCCTTGGTTCACAGCCATTCCATCACTGGTCTCAATAGTTTTGTGAAGCACCAGGAGGCTGATGATAGACCAAAAGGAAGCGCATTGAACTCTAGACAGTGACCGTTCCATAGGAACTGCAGGAACCTCCTGTGAGGGGGGTAAATTGGGACCGACAGGTAAGCATCCTTCAGGTCTAGTCGTACCATACAATCTCCCTCTACTAAAATATCTCATAACATGTGGATCCCTTCCATCTTGAAATGTCTGTATAAGATCCAGTAGTTGAAATCCTTTAGATTCAATACCAGACGATGGCCTCCACCTTTTTTGTCGACGACAAAAATGGGGCTGAGAAATCCGGAAGGATGAGGGGACGAAAAACTCACCGCTTCTTTGTGTATTAAGGACTGAACCTTTAAGTCTATGAAAGTCTGCTCTGCGAGGGAAAAAGACATTTCTTTTGGGGAAGTGAGTTGAATCGGGGTCCCTATGAATTCCAGGTGAAAACCTGATATAGTCTGAAGGACCCAGGGGTCTCCTGTAATCTTTTTCCAGTTGTCCATGAACAAGCCCACTCTGCCCCCCTAGTCGTGCTTGAGAATAAGGAATAATTCTCACCTGTATAATTGGATTCTTGGATTGCTCCTTGTTGACCTCTGCGGTTTCCTCTTCTGTATTTGGAGCGGCCTCCTCTATAACGGGTGGGTTAGAAGGTGGTTTCCGCCTGGTCGGTATGCTAATTACCTCTCCCTCTTGGGTATTGTTATTGAGGACTTTGAAAAGATCCTCGGCCGGGCATACGTCCTCCGAAACGTCCAGCCCTGGCAAAAAGGTTTCTCTTAAACACCTTTTTAAGTGACAATTGCGCTTTGTCAAGCGATGAAAAAGTAGAGCAAAATTTGGCTAACTCCTTAATAAAGGATGAACCGAAAAGGAGGCCGTCTGCAGAAGGTCCTGCTTCAGAAGTGGCCAGGTTGGTTAGTTTAGGATCAATCCTCATGAGAACTGATTTGCGTCGTTCTGATGAAATTGCACAATTTGCGTTGCCCAAAAGACACAAAGATCTCTGGGCCCAGCCATTCAGGACATCTGTGTCCACAGGGTCTCCTGACTGCTTGGCAAGAAATGCCATGTCTAGGATTTTTGTCAGTGGGCAAGTGACATCAAGTAATTTGTCTTGGCATATACGCCAAGATCTGTCTAAGCCTTTCTTGGGGTCTTTGCCGATTTTTTCCATAAATGTGACCATCGTAGGGTCAATGTCAGGAGTGTCTGTAACTTTCCCCTCTATATCTGGTCTAGGACATTCTGCTCTGATACGTGAGCGCACTTCTTTATCGAAACTCCTTCTGATATTGACGTGTAGATATAGTGCTACTTCTGGAGACGGAACCCAATTGGAGACCCTAGGATGCACAATTTGTGAGGGGTCAAAGTCCAGCACTCTAGGTGCGGGTGCCTGTTTTTTAGATCTTTTAATGGGGAGAGAATTCTCCTGAACATCAGAATCACTGGAGTTGGAGTCAGAATCTGAAGAGGACTGTGAGGATGTTGTATCTTTATTGGAACTATAGTTGTGCTCAGCCAAGCGTTTTTTATGCAATTTATTAAATGCGTCTGTATGTAAATTAGCAGTCGGCTCTTCATTGTCCTCCGAGTTTTTGACCTAGAGCTCTTACCAGGGCGTCATTTACAGATTGTTTGACCCTATTGTCGAGGGCTTCCACCAAATTCACTTCTAGCTGAAGGCCCAGCTCTTCAGGGTAATACCCTGCATCATCCTCGCTCCACTGAGCTGTTAGAAATTATTAATGATACAATCTGAAGTCCAGCAATAGGGGGAGTGCAGAAACCCCTGACAGGTAATATTAGCCCAATAGAATGTGGAGGGAGCAAACCTGTCACCAACACGTCCCGCGCGTCCGCTATTGAGTCGATCCAACACTTCAAAGTGAAGGATCGGCTTGATGCGAGCGCGCGAAGCGCGAGCAGTGGAAAACTAAATAGGACTACACGGGGCGTGTAGTGAGGCTCCCGCTCCACAGGGGCTGGATTGAATTCACCAAGAAGGTGAAAGAGGTTGCGTGGTGCGCTGTACGAAAAAAAACAAGCGCGTGAAATCGCGGTGCTGAAATAAACTCTATATTTAGTACAACAGTCACAATCACATAACCATAAGTAAATGAAAGAACAAAATGTCACTTATCTGCTGCGGAGCAGCAAAGAAAGAGCAAGAGGCATTGAGGGTCAAGGCTTTTATGGACAAAGGGCATGAGCAATGATTGGAGCATGTGATATAAGACAAATGCATCATGGGAAATGTAGTTTATTGTTTTCTTTACATTGATTGGCTGCTGTGTTTGGAACAGTAAAGAAGGAGATAGCATAATCGGAGCCTCCGGTCCTGAAATAGAATTATGCAGTCCTTTCTTCACTTTGATTGTTACAGCTAGTTCAAAGTTCAAGTAAAAATACCATAAAACACTACATATCCCAAGAGTCCCATAACATTTCAATAGTAACCATAAACCAATAGTAACACTGTCCGAATGTCCATACAAATGCGTAGCAAGGCTATTCCTTCCTCTTTCTTCACTGCTGACCCGTCAGTTAAGTCCCTCGCTTCCTTAACGTTGTTGGGGTTGACAGGGGAGAGTTGCCTTGCGATATTGTTGTTGTTTTGTACTATCGTACTTATTTCACTTGTTGCTTAACAACAGATTGCAAGTGTACAGTGCACTGTAGGCTACAGCCAAGTGCACATTTTGGTTCATCACGGTGTTATATGTGTTACTATGACAATGGAATTTTGTGTATGTAATAATGGTATGCACGAGGTGGAATGTTGGGTGGATGGATGGGCAGACGGTCGTTGGGAGCAGATAGGAAGGAGGTGGAATATGTGTGCCTTTGTAGTTGTACCTACAAAATAAAACCTCCTTTTGGAAACTTCCCATTTCCCGCGGTATCTCTACAATGTGGCGATGAGCGGAGGGAATTTGGACCTTCAAAGTGTGTGCTCTACGCTTAATTCGACTTCTGCTTCATTTTACATCGTACGGCGAGCAACCCTAGTAACGGCGCATGTATTTCACAAGATACTTCATGCTGACAAGGTAGTTTTCACTGTTTTACCTTCAGTGACGGTTGGGCGCGCAGGGAGAATCTGCGCTCGCATCCTGTGACACATCCAGCGCATGACTCTTTCTCAGCTGAGGCTCTCCTGCTCATGACTTCAGCGCGCGTTCAAGCGCATGATTCCCTCGCAAAGGGTCACATCAAGCACGTCCTGTGACCTTACGCGCCACCATCTTGGATTTAGCAACGTGTACTTATTGCTTTAAATAGCGTCTGGATTGGGCAACATCGCTAAAAAGAATACTGAATGGATATTGATGCATTTTGTTTTATTTTTTTTTGGCACATCGTTTAGTTTACTTTTCTATATTTACATAGTAAGCTTCTATACTCTTATTCTAATTAGTTAATTCATTTATATAAAAAAAAACTGTGCGAAGATTGGACTGCATATTGAGTGCAATATGAGTGCTCAAAGCTTCAGTCTTAGGCCCCCTCAAGCTTTTTGGCTTTCAGGGTGTTCTCCAACAATGAAATGGAGAGAACAGAAAGAATATTTTCTTAATTACATTCAAGCTATAGATGAACTTAAGAAAATGTCACCTGAACAAAGAAAAGAATCTTATTACATTCTCTTGGTCCTCAAGAACTGAAAACTTATTCACAAATGACCAAAACCACTGTGTTTGGAGACACTAATGTTTTGATGCTGCAATCCATTACCTTGACTTACATTTTAAACCTAAAGTCTGCATGGGTATTACTAGATTTAAATTTTTCCAACGAAAGCAAGAAAAAGAGAAGTCTATTGATAATTATGTTTCTGATCTAAGGAAATTGGCAATGGATTATAGATTCAGTGCCTTACAAGATGAACTCATAAGAGATCAAGTAGTTATGCACGCTTGCAATCCACCGATTAAAGAGCGGTTATGGATAAACAGTGACTCTGCTCTTGATGATGTCTTAGCGATTGTGCGTAAAGCTGAGACATCAAGTAGATGTGTGGTGGAATTTAAAAAAATAACTCAAAGAGGTAGACAATGTCTGCAGGTTAAACAATAAGACAACTTACAATTCCTTTAAAAGAGATAATCAAAACAAAACCAGACAACAACCAAAATGTTACTGCTGTGATAGCAAAGAACATTTAGCCAATAGCAAAAGCTGTCCAGCATTTAAACAAAAATGCAGCAATTGTGGTATTATGGGCCATAATGCCAAAGTGTGCAAGAAGATTAATAGTATTAAGTGCGTTTGCGATGTTGACAGAAATGATCCTATTACTTCTGATGGTGATGATGAAACATATCTTGGAATGGTAGCCAGTTTGTGCAGCAATTTGCCTTTGAATGTCAGTAGTGAATGCCCGAAGTCTAAACCTGAATGTCACATAACTATTGGTGGGGTGGATTTAAGGATTTTTGCTGATTCAGGTTCACTCTATGCTATTATTAATGAAGATCTGTGGAAAAATACATTTGTGGATAAAATTGGTGAACATTTACTTCCTTCTGATATCAATCCGGAAGGATACAGTGGGGAACGCATTGACATGTTAGGGTTTAGATGGTTAACTTTCAGATTTAAACACAGATCAGCACGTGGAAAACTTTACATAGCAAAGAAAGGTCCCTCTGTACTTGGTTGGGTTGATCAAAAAAAGCTTCACATAGTTCTTGGCCCTAACAGTAAGGAACAAGTGCTAATTATTGATGTTGGCACAATTCTTGGGGAAAAGCTTTTGAAGGAATTCCCTAATGTTTTCAGCAATACATTAGGTAAACTCAAGGGATTTGAGCATAGAATTTTATTGAAAGAAAAAGCCCTTCCTAAAGTTCACAAAGTTAGGAACATGCCATTTTTGGTTTGTGAAGAAGTCTCAAAGGAATTATCTAAATTGATCACTTCAGGGGTTATTGAGCCTGTAGAAGCTTCTGATTGGGTATCTCCCTTAGTGGTAGCTAGATGAAAAAATGGCAAAATTAGACTATGTGTGGACTTACGTCATCTCAATAATAACATTATGGTTGACCAATTTCCACTACCCAAAATCAATTAGATGGTTGCATCTCTCAATGGTACTACATGGTTTACCACCATTGATCTCTCTTCTGCGTACCACCAGATTCCTTTGTCTGAAGAGTCAAAAAGATATACAGCGTTCATTACCCCTGATGGCTGTTTTCAATTCAAACGTATGCCATTTGAGCTCGCATCAGCAGCAGCTGTTTTTCAATGTCTGATGTTTGAGCTGTTTTCAAAACTTGATGGTGTAAAAAATTTTCAAGATGATATCTTAGTATTCGGCAAAACCAAGCCTGACCTTGATAAAATTCTATGCCATGTGCTTCAGATTTTAGATTCTAGAGGTTTGACTGTTGAATTTTTGAAATGCATGTTTGTTGAAAAGGAAGTAAACTACCTTGGGCATGTAATTAATAAGTATGGGATCAAGCCAAAACCTTCCTTAATTAGAGCAGTTGTGGAGGCATCCACTCCTACTAATAAAGATGATGTTCGTTCCTTTATGGGTTTAGCAGAATATTGTGCCAAATTCATTCCTAATTTCTCTGAGAAAACTTTCCATATTCGTCAATTGTTAAAGAATCAGAACACATTTGAATGGTCATTACAGTGTGAAAAGGATTTTTGTGATATCAAGCTTGCTATTGCAATTGTCTCTTCTTTAAAAAGTTTTGATCCATCTGCAAAAAACATTGTCACCAAAGATGCCAGCTGCAAAGTTTTGGGGGCTGTACTCACCCAGATTGATGCGAATGGGAATGAGTATAATATTGCTTATGCGTCCAGATCCTTATCCCCTTCAGAGGAAAAGTACTCTACTATTGAACGAGAAACTCTAGCATGTGCATGGGCGTTGAGACACTTTAGAGCATTTTTGTGGGGAAAACCATGCACTTTGCGATGCGATCATAAACCACTTGTAAAGATTTTGACAACTGAGGGAACTATCAAAGCTTCTGCTAGGATTGCAAGATTGTCTATGCAAATGCAAGATTTTGACTATAGTACATATGTACCAGGCAAGGAAAATGTTTTTGCTGACTTTCTTTCGAGAATGCCGATAATGTTAGAAGAGTGTGAGGATGAAGGATGGAATGGGTTCCAGGTAGCACTTGCACATGATACTGGTATGTCTGCTGTGAGAATGGATGAGTGGAATGATGAATATAGAAAGGATACTACATTGCAGAAGGTGTTAAAATATGTTGTTAATGGCTGGCCAAATATGAATGAGTTAGAAGAAGATGTTAAACCTTATTGGGAGGTCCGTTCTGAAATTTCTGAAATAATGGTATGCTTCTGAGAGGAGAAAGGGTAATTTCCCCAAAAGGGTTACATAGTATGGTTATCAATCTTGCTCATGAGGGACATTTTGGGATCACCAGGACAAAATCAGCTATAAAAAAATATTTTGGTGGCCTGGTATTGATATTCAAGTAGAAAGGTTTGTCAGATCTTGTATGGAATATGTACGAGCTGATAAGTCATTTCAAACTCTCAGACCACTGATGTGTATCGGATCCAAACCTAAATATCCTTGGGAATCAGTGGCTATTGATATTATGGGTCCCATTGGCTCTCCTCAAAAGTAGGTATTGGTTCTTATAGATTTATTCTCAAGATGCCCTGTATTTAAGGTTGTGGATCAAGGTGACACTGATTCTGTTTTGGAGTTTCTGAATCAAACGTTTACTTCGGAAGGTATTCCAACTACTATTTTGAGTGATAATAGTGTACAGTTTTTATCTAAGAAAGCTAAAGTGTACTTTGATAGGTCTGGGATACTGCATAAGACCACCTCATTATATAATCCGAGTGGAAATGGTACAGTTGAGAGGTTCAACAGCGTTATCAAAGGGGCTATTCAATTAATGAAACTGAATCCCCCTTATGTACATACGTTTTAGATTGTATTCTTATTCGTTACTATTGTGATTCTTCACCAAAACTCTATTGTCAATTAGGCTTTAATGTTTTATTTATTTATTTTCTTTGTTTGTGTAAAGGGAAAGATGTGTTATATGTTTTACTATGACAATGGAATTTTGTGTATGTAATAATGGTATGCATGAGGTGGAATGTTGGGTGGATGGATGGGCAGACGGTCGTTGGGAGCAGATAGGAAGGAGGTGGAATATGTGTGCCATTGTTACAGCTACTTGTACCTTATGTTCCTGTTGTACCTACAAAATAAAACCTCCTTTTGGAAACTTCCCGCTTCCCGCGGTATCTCTACACACGGGTCCGTTAGGAGGCTCACTTTCGTGCCGCACTTGGGATACGTTAGGCATGCCGTGTCCCATTCATTGCACACCTTCCATAGAGCGATTCAGGCACATGGCACGGTCTAGGGAGAAAGTGATCAAGACCCTAAGCCCTTGTTTGTGTCTACCCTGATCACTTTCATCCGTGCCAATCCTCTTTGACACAGGCATCGGCCTGTGAACCTAAGAGCCCCCTGGTGGCATATTAAATAACTTAACCTCTTTTTCAAACGAGCACCTGTGAGAGGGCTGTCTCATTAAAAACAGTGCAGGGTGTTTCAGGTTTAAGTGCTCTCACCCGAGTGGAAATGGATTCCTTTCAGGATCACGCATACTTCCCTAACCTGGCCTCAGAGGAGGAATGGCCCGCTCAGTGCCACATTCTGGCAGGGGTGGACCAGCTTCTATCCCAGGCAATTGCCAAAGCGCTGGCACCCCTGCAGGTAAGAGTGGACAAACATATGTCACAATTTTCAAACGAATCAGGGATCCTGGATGCACAGGGGCAGGTACCAGCAGATTATCTACCACAACCCCATTAAGGCATCTAAAACGTACTTGGAGGGCTTCGACCGATTACGGGAGGCATTCCGTAAGGGTGCATGCACATTAAGGAATGTACCCTGCTGGGACGATGTTCTACCCGGAGAACCTGGCGACGAGGTCACCCCGAATACGGCCCTGATCTGTGGTCTCTCCAATAATGGGGGGGGAGGTGATACTGATGATGAGGACTCATCAGATGAGGGACGTAACTCGGGTAGACCATCGCGCTAGACCACGACCCACCTCAGGTTCTTGTGAATGGGATCAAGGAGATATGGACATGTGCAACTCTGAAGACATACACCACCCAAGGTCTTCGGAGTGGTTCCCAGACCAAAAATTGTCCAAGGACGAGACAAGTAAAATCCATCACGCATTGGAAAAGGAGGTACGCACCCGCTTATGTCTGGAGTGCCCTAGACTGACCTTGGAGGGCAAGGTGGCGGCCACCACCACTATTGACCCTAAACTATGTACATTTTTTTCCAAATATATGAAAGATCCTAAAAATGGGATCAACTGCCCCTGGCGTGCATGCCAGGATAAGCTCCTGGACGTCTTAGGGCCCCTGGCAAAGTTAACAGAGCTAACAGAGCACACCAAACTGTCAGGATCCCCTCTCCCCACAGACATTGTGGCAGGTTGGGCAAAGTGGGTGGTCTGTGTCCTCAGAAACACCAATTGTGCCCTCTCTATCTCTCCTAATAAAGATCGACTCCAAACCTGGGAAACTCTCATCATCTGAAGCAGGCTCAAAAGCGCAAGGCAACCTCTTCGGGGAACCCTTTGTGAAAGAACTGGAGAAGTTTGTTTCAATCTTCTCATCGCTGGACAAGGCACAATCATCTATTAAGAAATGTTTCCCTGGAAAGGTTTTCTATGACGTCAGAAGAGGTAGGGGTCGGTCCTCTGGCTGCTCCTTCCAATCAGGCCCCGCCAGAGACCAGGCCCATCGAAACGACGGATGGAACAATGGCCAGCAGGGCACCTTCCCCAACCAGGGAGGTGGGAGGGGGAGATCAAGCCATGCCACCAGAGGAGGAGCTAATGCCCCAGGAGGTTCCACTAGTAAGCAGTACCCTTTTTCCCATCAAAAACTACTGTAGGAGGGAGACTGAGGTTGTTCATCCACAAATGGGCCCAAATCACTTCAGACCCATGGGTGCTGGAGTCTGTGAAGGGCTTCCACATAGAGTTCTACGGAATTCCAGTTCAAAACTTATGACCCCATCCAATATGTTTTTCCCTACAGGAGTCTGAATTGACACAGAGGTCCAGGAGCTGCTCCCCTAGGCAGCTATCATCCAAATATTTCCACACCGAGTGGGTTCTTGAGCAACTTTTTCCTGGTGGAAAAGAAGGACAAGGGGTTTCGACCGGTGATAAACCTCAAGGAGTTCAATGAGTGGCTAGTTTACCGCCACTTCAACATGGAGGGAATCCACCTCCTAGGAGATCTTCTCCTTCAGGGCGACTGGCTAGTCCGACTGGACCTCAAGGATGCCTATCTGACGATTCCCATCTTTCCGCCTCACGTAGTTTCCTCTAGTTCCAAAGGAGGGATCAGACCTACGTGTTCCAGTCCCTACCTTTTGGCTTCTCCTCAGCTCCATAGTGATTCACCAAACTCCTGAAACCTGTTGTGGAGACATTACGGATGCAGGGTATCAGACTGGTTATATATCTTGACAACATTCCGCTAATGGATCAATCTCGCACACCGTTAGTGGCCCACCTGAACACAACTAGTGCGTTATTGCAAGACCTTTGGTTTGAGCTGACTCTGTCAGTTACTTTTCTGGTATTCCTGATCGATACCACTTCAGCCACGTTGAAACGTCTGGAAAGGAAAATTAGCAAGCTCAAGAAGGAACTGCTGAAAGAGAGAGAGAGACAGGATATGCCTCACACAACTAGCAAGAATAGTTGGATTGTTGTCATCCTCGATCCAAGCTATTTTTCCAGGACCATTGCACTACAGGGCTCTTCAACGGTTGAAAGCATGTCACTTGAGGAGAGGTCTTACGTAGTCGGAATGAGTGGCACTGTCACAGGAGGCTAGAACGGAAATACTGGGGGGCACCCACTCCAGAGCACTTGCGGAACTGGCCAAGGACTTTTGGCACTATTGACTACAGAAACAAATATCAGTGACGGCGGAGTACCTTCTGGGGTCCCAGAACATGGAGGCAGAATGGAATTCCAGGCATCTCAGGGATTCCAGTGAGTGACAACTGGATCTGTTAATATTCCAAGACCTAATGGAGCAGTGGGGAACTTGCAATATGGACCTCTTTGCGGCCAAAGTAAACGCACAACTCCCAAGGTATTTCAGTTGGAAACCGGACCCAGGAGCAGCGGCAGTGGATGCTTCCTGCAGGATTGGACTTCAGGACAGGCCTAGGCGTTTCCTCCTTTACTCCTGATCCCCAGAATGGCAGCTCAGGTTCGGAGACAGAGAGTGTCCCTGGTACTCATCACCCTGATTTGGAGATCCCACACTTCTAGAACTGTCATGGATGGAACAACTCAGACTGCCATCATCGCAAGGGTTCCTACAGGATCCTTCCAGATGTCTGCATCCTTGAGTGATGCAGGGACACCTGAACCTGATGGCCTGGAGGATTTCAGGGGACAATGGCAGGACATCAGACTTTCGGAGGAAGCTGACAATCTCATCAGACAAGCATGGGCTCCGGGTACGACCAGAAGATATAAATCGGCTTAGAACCAATGGTCCCGTTGGTGTATGAAGAAGCACCTGGATCCTGTGGGGGCCCGATTCTATACATAATACATTTCCTAGTGGACCTATTAAAAGCGGGCTGCCTTACCACACGGTGAATTCCTTCAGATCCGCGTTCGGCATCCTTGTCGTCATGGGAACGCAGGCGTCTTTCTAGAGAGGTGTGTGACTGGCGCCAGCTCCGGGAGCTACTAGACGGGGTCGAGGAGACCCGTCTACAGTGCTATGGCCCCTAGGATGATCCAGGTAGGTGGCAGAGTGGAGGATATAATGAATGCAGCCGACTGGTCTTCAAAATCCACCTTTAAGAAATTTTATTTCAAATCTATTCATGAGGTGGTGAGTAAGCATCGAACATGCAAAATCCTCGTCTCCAGTCCTGACATAGAATGACATAGAATGAGAAATATCCTAGCTAACTTAAAGGAAAGTTTCAATTCTCTTAAGGACACATAGGCAAGGCTTATCCCACCCTATACTTTTACATTATATCCCTTTCTGGTTTTTCCTCTAATCAACCAAGGAATGGTACACTAGACGGAGGGTTACTTAAGGAGTCCTGTGTAATTACAGGTAATATTCTCAGTCACAAACTAGGCGCCTAAGTATGCTGTTCATGAGAGGATTGAATACTATTCTGCTATTCTGATTGCCAATGGACGTTTATTGTTATTTATTTGGAGGCGTATCATTAAGATATAAGACTGTTGGGATTTCTTCTGATACTTGCATTGAAGGTTTAATAATTCATCAGGTATGTTGGAGGATGATTAAGGTTTTGTTTGTATTCTAGGACCTGATTCCAAAATGGATTGAGGTCGCTTGAACTTAACTTCTTATAGTGAAGAAGAGGAAGGACTGGACCCAACACACATTTATATGGACATTCAAACGGTGTTACTATTGGTTTATGGTTACTATGGAAATGTTATGGGACTCTTAGGATATGTAGTGTTTTATGGTGTTTTTACTTGAACTTTGAACTTGCTGTAACAATAAAAGTGAAAAAAGGACTGCACAATCATCGCCTCTGTGTCCCTAATAGAATTTAAACTTTTTGTTTACTTTAGCTAGGAAATTTCGCATTTCTCCTCATCCCTGCACTACCCAAATCCTGTAACGCAAATCAGCTGAGTTCTCGCTTATAGTTTATTTGAAATTCACAGTTTAAAAGTAAAATTAACACTTTTTCATTTCTTAGGCTTATCTTTGTATAAACATGAAAATGAGATTCTTAAATAGAGCACGTCCATTTAGAATGGACAACACATGAAATAGATATTACATACACAGCAGTCTCCCTGAGGAAATGTTGCACTTTTGCTGATTACAGTTTATGAAATTTCAATCATGCCCAGTTTGTGTCCTCTGAAGAGAAATGCATGCTCCAATTATTTTATGAAATTCGTAGAATCTCTTGAGTGTTTTAGAGTATGAGCAAAGTATACCTTTCTTTAGTTTTAGTTCTTTTGGATTGCTTTACTGTCTCATTTAGATGTTGACGCCCCCTAGCTATCAACAGACATGCTGTCTAGCCTTAGCTTCATGTTAATGTGGAGAAAACACACTATTGTGGAATGCCCCCTCGGTTCCTAGTCTGCTGACTGACCGGCACTCCGAAAGTGCCTTGCATCTGTTATTTCTGCTGTTGCAGAACAGGCAGGGCAAAAGCACAGGTAAGCAACAGGTTACTTTAGATGACAGCTTGCTAAGTGCTCTGGAGGCTTTATTGTTATCAGTGGCACTATTGGCTTGCAGGCAACATTAGGCCTCCCAGACTTTCTCTGATCAGTCACCTTAAAAAAATGTGACTGAAGCGGAAGGCACAACCTACTACAAATACATTATTTTCTTATATATTCTTCTCTTTTTCAAGGTACTCACTAGCTGTAAAATTGTCTCCAGTGCTTCTGATTAGTGATTTATCAGGCTCGTACCTGTTTGCTCAGGGGGGCGCTTGTCTTCCAAGCAGGATAGAAAGTTGTCCATTATTATTGTGAGGTGATGCTGCTGCCCTACACAGCAGTGGGATTACATTTATTGCGGGACCACTTTTGCATGAATACTTCTGACATGTACCTTGCATTGGTATCAAACTCTTTTACAGACTACTACATAAAAAAGGCTAAAAAGTAAGATCTGCCTCATTATGTGATCATGATTCCTTTTACTCAAAATAAACAGTTCCATCCCACATGTGACATGAGTGACAATCGCACACCAGCGCACTGAAAAGATGGAACTGTCACATATAAGTAAACTAAAACCTTGGCAGCTAAGCTCACCCTGGTGGGAAAAGGGCCAGAGCTGCTGACTTTGTAACTAGGGAACCAGGTTTTAGTCTCACCTATAACACAATATCATGTGATTCTGGACAAGTCACTTAGGCCATCATTACAACATTGACGTCAAAAGACCGCCAATACACCGCCGCGGCTGCGGAATTCCGCCACAGCTATTATGACCCACATTTCGGAATCCGCCAAAATTCAGACACCCACACAAGTCCGCCACACAAAAGGTCACTGATAAACTGGCGAAAACAAATCCTCCACCGCCACGCCAACAGAAAAACGCCCACACTATCATGACACACGAATCCACACGGCGGTCTTTCAACCGCGGTATTCCATTGACGGTACACACCGCCGCTATCAAAATACACACACTCTTAAAAACACAGCCACATAGGACAGTTCGAAATACACACACCTGATACACATACACACACCACTCCCACACACCCATTACAATATAAAACACACCCACATCACCCACAAACCCCTACGACAAAAAATTCGGAAAGAAGGCCAGAGAGAGACAGCACCAGCAAGAACAACAGCATCCACAGGCACACAACACCATCACCCACAGAACTTCCACGCACCTCACACAACACACAACTACATATCAGCACACTTATCACCACACACTCCACCCCACACATCACCTACACCACCCCATGGCACGGCAAAGACACCCCAGGTTCTCGGAGGAGGAGCTCAGGGTCATGGTGGAGGAAATCGCCCGGGTAGAGCCACAGCTATTCGGATCACAGGTGCAGCACACCTTAATAGCAAGGAAGATGGAGCTATGGTGAAGAATAGTGGACAGGGTCAACGCAGTGGGACAGCACCCAAGAAATCGGGAGGACATCAGGAAGAGGTGGAACGACCTACGGGGGAAGGTGCGTTCCGTGGTCTCAAGACACCACCAGGCGGTTCAGTGGACTGGCGGCAGACCCCCCCCCCCCCCCCCCCCACAACTAACAACATGGGAGGAGCAGGTCTTGGCGATTCTGCATCCTGAGGTCCTCGCAGGAGTAGGTGGAGGAATGGACTCTGGTAAGACAAATCTTAATTATTACATCCCCCACCCTACCTGCATGCCAGCACATACCCTCACCCTCACCCCCATCACCCCAACTCCTCACATATGTCCCACTATCACAAACCACCCATCACTAACCAAGCCCTGCATGCAACAACAAAGCATGGACACCCATCACTAAAGCATGCCCACTGCACATACCCATACAACCCCCTAAACCATCAGAACACAAGGTCCCACACAGGAATGCAAGCACTGGGGTACACGGTCACCCACCCATTGCACACCATGACACACAGAGATGTAATAACCATCCTTATATACCCCAGCAGGACCCCTACCCAGTGTCACTGGACAGGAGGGTCCACACATGTCCACACCACCAACAGAAGAGGCCCACAGTGATGACAGCAGCTCTGTCCAACTGGATCTAGATGACCAGCCTGGCCCATCTGGGACCTCGGGACAGTCAGTTCCCCTCACCCAGTCACAGGCCACCACAGACCTTCCCCCCTCTGGAAACACCAGCACAGCACGCACACAGCGGGCCCATACCTCCGTCCCCAGGACACGTCAATGAGGTGTGTGTACACCACTACAGGGAACCCAGGCTAACCCACCACCCCAACAACAACAGGGACCTGGGGGCAGTGGCAGTGGGCACACGGTCCAGGGGACGGAGGCCCAGGAACACAGGGGAACTGGGAGGGCTGCTGTGCGACAGGGGGCGGACAGGCCAAAGGAACCCACTCTCCACGAGGCCCTCTCCTCCATCATGGGAGCCTACCACACTCCCAGGAGACGATGGCAATGGTACTGGCCAAGTTTCAGGAGACCCAGCGCCTGCAGGAGGAACAGTATATGGGCTTTAGGGAGGAACTCAGAACCATCAGCTCCACCCTGGGCACCATCGTAGGGGTGCTGAAGGAAGTACTCAACACCAGGGGGGACACTGTGGCACTACAAGGGGCCCCTGGCACTATCATGGACGATGAACTGCCCACCACCTCCGCCGACGCTAGTGGACAGGACGCCCCGCCACAGGACCACCACACCAGCACCCCACCCCCTGCAGATGGAGAACCACCCCGCAAACGGTCCCTGAGATCCAGGACAAAGACAGAGCACGATGCCAAGACCCCCGCCAAGAAATGAGACCACCCTGATTGTCATCCTACTGTCCCACTTTGTCACCCTGTCCATACTTAAACTGCCCCAGCTCCACCTCCTATGCCCATATGGGCAATGCACCTGTGAGACTAATAGACTGGACTCTGCCATGGACATTCCTCCGCCATCACCCCTCACCATTTCACTACCCTCTCCAATATTGAGCACTTAAATAAACACACTTAAATCACAAAACAATCTGAAGTCTGTCTGTGATTTCGAAATAGTGTATTAGCAATTACAGTGACAAAATGCTGTTTCAATTGTAATGTCAACATACCCATGTCACACAGCTCTAGTCCATGAGGAATCTAAGCAGATGTCACACAGTGGGACCCCCACTGTGAAATCGTAAGGGAAAGTGACAACTCAGTGACCATACACTGGGTGAAAACGACAGACGGTAGAGAGGTAGTAGTGTTAAAGTACATGTAGTAGGCAGGTCTGTACTCTTACCTGTGTCTCACTGGAAATATTGCTGGATCACTGAGTCCCTGTTGTTCATGTCTTCTTCTGCTTCTTCGTCTTCACTGCCCACAGGCTCCACAGCTGCCACAACACCGCCATCTGGACCATCCTCCTGCAGTAAAGGCACCTGTCGTCGCAAAGCCAAGTTGTGAAGCCTACAGCAGGCCACGATGATCTGGCACACCTTCTTTGGTGAGTAGAATAGGGATCCACCTGTCATATGGAGGCACCTGAACCTGGCATTCAGGAGGCCGAAGGCCCACTCGATCACCCTCCTAGTAAGCCCATGGGCCTCATTGTAGCGTTCCTCTGCTCTTGTCCTGGGATTCCTCACTGGGGTCAGTAGCCATGACAGGTTGGGGTAACCAGAGTCACCTGCAAATGGTGAGGGACAACTGTTAGACATGCACTAACCTGGAGGGATATCCCCAGACCCAGACAACCATTCCCACTGACTTGCTTCCAGGTGCTCACCTAATAGCCACACACGGTGCCTCTGGAGTTGTCCCATCACATAAGGGATGCTGCTATTCCGCAGGATGTAGGTGTCATGCACTGAGCCAGGGAATATGGCATTCACATGGGAGATGTACTGGTCTGCCAAACATACCATCTGTACATTCATCGAATGATAACTCATGTACTTTCTGTACACCTGTTCACTCCTGTGGGGGGGGGGAACCAAAGCCACATGGGTCCCATCAATGGCACTTATGATGTTGGGGATGTGTCCCAGGGCATAGAAATCACCTTTCACTGTAGGCAAATGCTCCACCTGAGGAAAAACGATGTAGCTCCGCATGTGTTTCAGAAGGGCAGACAACACTCAGGACAATACGTTGGAAAACATAGGCTGGGACATCCCTGATGCTATGGCCACTGTTGTTTGAAAAGACCCACTTGCAAGGAAATGGAGCACTGACAGCATCTGCACTTGAGGGGGGATTCCTGTGGGATGGCGGATCGCTGACATCAGGTCTGGCTCCAACTGGGTACACAGTTTCTGGATTGTGGCATGGTCAAGCCTGTATGTGATAATCACATGTCTTTCCTCCATTGTCGAAAGGTCCACCAACGGTCGGTACACCGGAGGATGCCGCCATCTCCTCACATGTCCCAGCGGACGGTGCCTGTGAAGGACAACAGCGAGCACAGAGTCAAACAACTCAGAGGTATGTACCCACAGTTTACACAGAACACCATTCATACACAAAAGATGGCCTGTATGTGTGTAGAGTGTAGGCATAGGTATGTGTGACGCAGTTGAAAATTAAGCCATGTGGGCCCCTGAAATGGCGGCTGCCTGACCTGTAAAGTGGGACAATGGGATGTGAGGTAACTGCGCTGGCGTTGTACACCGTCGCGGTAGGCGGTCGAAGACCGTGGCGCAATGCTGCATTGGTTAACATTGGACCCTATGGGTCCCAGGAGCCAATGACGATGTACGTTAGCGGTGACGGTACGCACCACCGTGGACGTGACCGCCATTTTCTATCTGTTCAATCACTCGATACCTGATTTTCGACAGGAGAGGACCTACACTGAAAGTGCTGCTGTGACCTCGGTCTGGAAGAGACAATGGCTCGAGTGTCTGGGGAAAGGGCCCCTGCCTTCACATCGGAGGAGTTGGAGAAGCTCGTGGATGGGGTCCTCCCCCAGTATACGCTACTCTACGGTCCTCCAGACAAACAGGTAAGTACACAGGGAGCCTGTTGTATGGGCTATGCTTGTGTGGAGAGGGCTGGATGTAAGAAGGAAGGGGGGAGAGTTCTGCGTGCATGAAAGACAGTGAATGCATGTGCCACATGGCAAGGGTAGGGATGGGGGCCAATCAGTTGGACGGTGCAGTTGGTAATAACTTCTCTTTTTCCCCTGTACATTTCATGTAGGTCAGCGCCCACCAGAAAAAAGATATTTGGCGTGCCATCGCCAAGGACGTCCGGACCCTGGGGGTCTACCACAGACGGAGCACCCACTGCCGGAAAAGATGGGAGGACATTCGCCGCTGGAGCAAGAAGACGGCAGAGGCTCAGCTGGGGATGGCCTCCCAATGTGGGAGGGGTGCCCGTCGCACCATGACCCCCCTGATGTTCAGGATCCTGGAGGTGGCCTACCCGGAGTTGGATGGGCGCTTGAGGGCATCACAGCAGCCACAAGGGGGTGAGTACACTCTCATTCTGCTGACTTTGCGCCCAGTGGAGGTGTCTGGGTGGGGGAGGTGGGCTGTGGGTTTCCCTAGGCCAGGGCGAGTTCCGTAGGCAGGGCCCCTGTGTAAGGCAGGCCATGTGGCACCCCAGCCCACCTCTGTAGAGTGCCAAGTACACCTAGTCATGCCCCTGTGTCATCTATGTGTGCAGATGTTGTCCATAGCCTTGTAGGCCATTTCGCAGTAATTGAACAGTGGACCCCAAGAGTGCGGCGTAGTGCAGGGGGCTTGTGTGTCTGTCATGTCCGCCAACGGTAGCGGTAATGCATGTACTCAACATGTCTTTCTTCTGTCGGCCCCCCCTTTTTGTGGTCTCCCTGTTCTTGTGTGCATTAGTATCATCAGGCGGAGGAGCAGTGGCACCGGAGCACGAGGGAGCTGCATCCCACATGGCCCTGGGGGGCGAGACTACTGACTCAGAGTTCACCAGTGGGACGGAGGGCGAGGGGAGCTCCACGGCAGGGGACAGGAGCTGACACCAGCGACACGGACTCATCCTCTGATGGGAGCTCCCTTGTGGTGGCGGCAACATCTGTGCCCCCTGCATCTACAGGTACAGCCGCCACCCCCCCCTACCAGCACCGCCCTCCCAGCAGCCCCTCAGCCTTTGCCCCATGCCCGCTCACCCAGGAGGGCGGGCATCACCTTCTCCCCAGGCACCTCAGGTCCTGCCCCAGTCACCCCTGCTGCCCTCAGTGAGGAGGCCATTGACCTCCTCACGTCCCTCACTGTTGGGCAGTCTACCATTTTGAATGCCATCCAGGGTGTAGAGAGGCAGTTGCAATGAACAAATGCATTCCTGGAGGGCATTCATTCTGGTCAGGCGGCCCTTCAGCGAGCTTTTTAGACTCTGGCCTCAGCACTGATGGCAGCCATTGTCCCCGTCTCTAGCCTCCCCCTCCAACTTCCTCCACCCAGACCCAATCCCCTGTACCTCAGCCTATCCCAAGCACACCTACAGACCAGCATGCACACACGTCAACACACAAGGGAAGCTCTGGGAAACATAAGCACCACGCATCCCACAGGCACTCACGCAAGCATCACACACATACAGACACACCAACATCCACTGCCTCCACTGTGTCCCCCTCCTCCTCGTCTCCTTCCTCCCTCCCAGTCTCGTCTACATTCACACCTGCATGCACTACCTCTACAGCCACTACGTCCCTCCCCAGCACACCCACCACCACACCCCGTTCACGTGCAGTCACCACCCTCTCTACCATTCACACGTCCCCTGTGTCCTCTCCCAGTGTGTCTGTGACGCCCCCTCCCAAGATACACAAACGCAGGCACACAGCCACCCAACAGCCATCCACCTCACGACAGCCTCCAGCGCATGCACCTTCACCCAAAGTCACCAAACGTACACCTCCTACAACCACCACCTCTTCCTCCACTCCCAAACCCCCTCCAGCTACCCGTACCAGTGTGTCCAAAAACGTTTCCTGTCCACCCTTGACCTCTTTCCCACACCTCCCCTACCCCGTCCGTCTCCTAGGTCCCGAACTAGCACCTCAGCCACAACATCTCCGGGACCAGTGGTGCCTGTAGTCACCGGAATCTGGAGTGCACCGGACACCAGGGCAGCCAGTGTGGCACGGAGCCACAGCAAAGACAGTCCCCCACCTGTGAAGCATCAGAAGTTGGCCAGTGCCCGGTGGGAGAGGGGGAAGACTCCACCAACCAAAGCCGCTCCCAGGTGTCCCGGTGTGAGTGTGGAGTGAGCTGGGACACCTTCCAAGGTGGGGAAGGGCCACAAGAAACCGAGCAAGTCTGGGAAAAGCAGCACGGCGGAGAAGACCGCCCTCATCCCCGATGCCCAGGAGACGACCTCCAGCGCAAGCCCAGCTGCCCAGGACAGGACCCCCAGCACTAGCCCACCTGCCCAGGAGGCCACCACCAGCACCAGCCTACCAACCCAGGAGGCCACCGCCAGCACCAGCCCACCTGCCCAGGAGGCCATCGCCAGCACAAGCCCTCCTGCCCAGGAGGCCAGAGCCAGCACCAGCCCACCTTCCCAGGAGGCCACTGCCAGCACTAGCCCCGCTGGGCCATGAAGGACCGCCAGCAACAGCCCCGCTGGGCCATGAAGGACTGCCAGCAAAAGCCCCGCTGGGCCATGAAGGACTGCCAGCAAAAGCCCCTCTGGGCCAAGAAGGACTGCCAGCAAAAGCCCCGCTGGGCCAAGAAGGACTGCCAGCAAAAGCCCCGCTGGGCCAAGAAGGACTGCCAGCAAAAGCCCCGCTGGGCCATGAAGGACCGCCAGCACAAGCCCCGCTGGGCCATGAAGGACCGCCAGCAGCTGAGACCCTGCAATGGAGACCGCCATCTCAAGCACCGCTGAACAGGGCACCACCAACTCAAGCACCGCTGAACAGAGCACCCCCATCTCAAGCACCGCTGGCCCATGAACAGCAAGGGCACTGACGCAACTGAGTCCGTCACGGGGTGAATGATGCACTCTGGGCACCATGCCCCCTCCAGAACCAGTGGAGACTGTCATACACTACCTCTTTCCTTAGCAGGATGAAGCACTCTGGGCACCATGCCCCCTCCAGAACCAGTGGAGACTGTCATCCACTAACTCTGTCCTTAGCAGGATGAAGCACTCTGGGCACCATGCCCCCTCCAGAACCAGTGGAGAAAAGCATCCACTACCCCAATCCTTGGCAGGATGAAGCACTCTGGGCACCATGCCCTCTCCAGAACCAGTGGAGACTGTCATCCACTACCACTGTCCTTAGCAGGATGAAGCACTCTGGGTACCATGCCCCCTCCAGAACCAGTGGAGACTGGTATCCACTTGTGAGACTGTGGCTTTGCACTCCCCAGGATATGGCAGTGGGCAAACCACCCACTGTAGAGACTTGAGAGACTGTGGCTTTGCACTCCCCAGGATTGAACAGTGGGCAAACCACCCACTTGGGAGACTTGAGAGACTGTGGCTTTGCACTCCCCAGGATTGAACAGTGGGCAAACCACCCACTGTAGAGACTTGAGAGACTGTGGCTTTGCACTCCCCAAGATTGAACAGTGCGCAACCCACCCACTGTAGAGACTTGAGAGACTGTGGCTTTGCACTCCCCAGGATATGGCAGTGGGCAACCCACCCACTGTATAGACTTGAGAGACTGTAGCTTTGCACTCCCCAGGATTGAACAGTGGGCAACCCACCCACTGTAGAGACTTGAGAGACTGTGCTTTGCACTCCCCAGGATGGAACAGTGGGCATGTGGCTCAGTCGTGGATTTGGCGTCGTGCACTCAAGCAGCTGAGGTGCCACCCCTTTCCCTCCCCCTGAGGTGCCTGTTTAGTTGCTCTATGATGCCCCTGCAGTGTTCTCTCCATCATGGTCGGGGATCTTGTGTGGGCCTCGCCCATACCGTGTGGTCCCAGTGTTCCACGGACTTTCTTAGAGCACTACCTGGACTACTATGCTTGGTATATATTATGTACATGGTGTATATATATATATATATATATATATATATATATATATATATATATATATATATATATATATATATATATATATATATATATATATATATATATATATATATATTTCTGCCTACTTGCTTTTAATATATTACAATGGTTACACTCATTTTCTATTGTCTTTGCATTCTTCCGGGTGGTTTGGGGGGTGTAACTGTGATGTATTGATATGCATTAGTGTGTGTGTTGTAGTGGGTGAGGGTGGGGGTGTTGCGTGTGTGTGTGTCCCTGTTCTTTGCCTCTCCCTCCCCTGTGTCGTAGGTACAGTACTCACCGTGGTCTTCGCCGGCGTTTGTGCTCCTGGTAGAGGAGCAGGAAGACTATTGCAGGTAGAATTTGGAGTTCCAGGTCCATGGCGTCCTCATTACTCGTGGGGTGTGTAGAGGTGAGCGTTTTCCTGTCGGGATTCCTGTTTCCGCCGTGTTTTTATCCGTGGTGAATCCACCTCGGAAAATGTGGCGGATTGGCCTGTCATAACAGTGTGGGCGGTACATTGTCTCCCGCCTGTCTGTTGGCGGTGACCGCCGCGCTGTTTGTTTGTACCGCCGTGGCGGTCTGAGTGTTAAAGTGGCTGTCTTTGTTGGCGGTTTCCACCGCGGTCGTAATTGCTAATTTTTTACTGCCGGCCTGTTGGCGGTCTTACCGCCGCTTTAACACCGACCGCCAGGGTTGTAATGTCCACCTTAATCTCCCCGTGCCTACAAAAACATGAAAGTGTCATTGTGTAATGTGACTGCTGCTCATGTAAAGAGCTCCAGTATGTTCGGGTCTAGTTCACGCTAAATAAAACTGCAAAACTACCAAAAAAAAAAAAAAAAAAAAAAAAAAAAATATATATATATATATATATATACATATACTTTTTTGTCTATTTTCTCATTGTGTGGCACCCTATCTTTAATTGTGTGTAATGTAAGTTTCAAACAATGGTTTACACAGTCACCATGACATTTATGGACCCCCTAACATTAAAAAACAAGTCAGTATTCCCTGCTGCACCAAACAAGATTCAGTTCTATGTGCCTGTGGTTTTACAAATATACATCTGCAGTGATCACATTAACCAGCAAAGGTTTCGTAACATAAAATAATGCATCCCTAACTGATTAGCTTAACTTGCATTTAATGTTTATTTAAGGTGTGCGTGTTATTTGATATGCAGTAATCGAACAGTGAAATATCAACAAAATAGTTACAGAATATTTTGTTCTTTTTAGCACACCTTTGATTCCGCCTCCAAGCTCATTGACACCATCTCCATTTCACTCAGGATCACAGTAACAATACTTTTTTTTAAAGGACTTCAACCGTTGCGTTGAATAGCTATGTATAGTCTTAGAAAGCTAGTGATATTAGCATATAGGTGGTCATTACAACCCTGGCGGACGGTGTTAAAGGTGCGGTAATACCGCAAACAGGCCGGCGGACAAAAAAAGGGAATTATGACCGTGGCGGAAACCGCCAACATAGGCAGCCACTTTAACACTCCGACCGCCACAGCGGTACAGACAAGCAGCGCGGCGGTCACCGGCAACAGACAGACGGAAGACAATGTACCGCCCACAGTATCACAACCCGCCAATCCGCCACCTTTTCCGGGGCGGATTCACCATGGAGAAAACTTAGCGGAAACAGCTTTTGCAATGGGAAAACGCTCACCTCTACACATCCCACGAGGAAGGAGGACACCATTAAGCCAGAATTACAAATCCTCCCTGCCCTTGTCTTCCTGCTCATCTACGAACACCAGGAACAGCGGCGGCGAAGACAACGGTGAGTACTGCACCTACGACATGGGGGGGGAGGCAAAAGTCAGGGGGACACACACACAACACCCCCACCCCCACCCTCACCCTTGCGCATTACAACACACACACCAATGCATTTCCAAACATCACAGTAACAACCCACAACCCCCCCGGAAGAATGCAAAGACAAAAGGAAATCAGTTCAAAAATTGTAATGTATCAAAATACAGTTACCAAATATATACCGATATATATACAGATTCAAAAGTATATACATTACGAGGAGTAGTGCAGGTATGCACATATCCATGTCCGTGCACCACTGGGCCAAAAATGCATGGGCGAGGTCCACACTAGATACCTGTCCACAAACGGAGAGAACACTGCAGAGGCATCAGATAGAAATACAACAGGCACCTCAGGGGGAATTGAAGGGGGGGGCACATCAGCCGGATTACAGCACCACGCCAGATCCACGACGGGGCTCCATGCCCATTGATGTATCCTGGGGAGTTCAAAGCCACAGTCTCTCAAGTCTCTGCAGTGGTTGGTTTGCCCACTGTTCCCTCCTGGGGAGTGTAAAGCCACAGTCTCTCAAGTCTCTGCAGTGGTTGGTTTGCCCACTGTACCATCCTGGGGAGTGCAAAGCCACAGTCTCTCAAGTCTCTGCAGTGGTTAGTTTGCCCACTGTACCATCCTGGGGAGTGCAAAGCCACAGTCTTTCAAGTCTCTGCAGTGGTTGGTTTGCCCACTGTTCCATCCTGGGGAGTGCAAAGCCACAGTCTCTCAAGTGGATAACAGTCTCCACTGGTTCGGGAGGGGGACTGGTGCCCAGAGTGCTTCATCCTGTTAAGGACAGACGGAGTGGATGCATGTCTCCACTGGTTCTGGAGGGGGAATGGTGCCCAGACTGCATTAGGCTCCCCCTGACAGTTCCTGTTCCGTCACTGTCCCAGCTGTATATGGGATGACGATGCTTGATGTGGTGGTGTTTTCCTTCTTCAGCAGTGCTTTGCCCTGTTCAGCGGTGCTCTGCCCTGTTCAGCGGTGTCTTGCCCTGTTCAGCGGTCTTCACCATGGCGGTGATTTCCTTGTTCAGCGGTGCTTTGCCATGGCGGTCTCTGCCCTGTTAGCGGTGCTCTGCCCTGTTCAGCGGTCTTCACCATGGCGGTGATTTCTTTGTTCAGCGGTGCTCTGCCCTGTTCAGCGGTGCTTTGCCCTGTTCAGCGGTCTTCACCATGGCGGTGATTTCCTTGTTCAGCGGTGCTTTGACATGGCGGTCTCTGCCCTGTTCAGCGGTGCTCTGCCCTGTTCAGCAGTACTTTGCCCTGTTCAGCGGTCTTCACCATGGCGGTGATTTCCTTGTTCAGCGGTGCTTTGCCATGGCGGTCTCTGCCCTGTTCAGCGGTGCTCTGCCCTGTTCAGCGGTGCTTTGCCCTGTTCAGCGGTCTTCACCATGGCAGTGATTTCCTTGTTCAGCGGTGCTTTGCCATGGCGGTCTCTGACCTGTGCATTGGTGTGTGGCATGACGGTCCCTCATTGCCCAGCGGGGCTGTGGCAGCCGGGGCCCTCCTGGGCACTGACTCCGGCGGTGGTCTCCTGACCAGTGACGATACTGCTGCCCTCCTGGGCACTAACTCCGGCGGTGGTCTCCTGACCAGTGACGATACTCCTGCCCTCCTGGGCAATGACTCAGGCGATGGTCTCCTGACCAGTGGCGATACTCCTGCCCTCCTGGGCAATGACTCCGGGGGTGGTCTCCTGAACAGTGACGATGGTGCTGGCGTCCCAGCCGCCAGGGAGGATGGCGCCCTTCTCCGCCGTGCTGCTCTTACCAGACTGTGCAGACTTCATCTGGCACTTCACCACCTTTGGAGGAGTCACAGCTGACTCTGCAACCCCCCTGGGACCCTTGTGAGCACTTTTGCGGCCAGGAGTCTTCACCCTGTCCCGTCACAGACACACTGGGAGAGGACACAGGGGACGTGTAAATGGTAGTGGGGGTGGTGAGTGCAGGTGAGCGGGGTGTGGTGCTGGGTGTTCTGGTGCGAGTCCTAGTGGGTGAAGATGTAGTGCATGCAGGTGAGAGTGTAGTGGACACTGGGAGGGAGGAGGGAGACAACGAGGAGGGGGACACAGTGGAGGCAGTGGATGTTGCTGTGTCTGTATGTGGGTGATGCTTGTATGAGTGCCTGTGGGTTGTGTGGTGCCTATGTTTGCCAGAGCTACTTTTGTGTGTTGAGGTGTATGCATGCTTGTCTGATGATGATGTGCTTGGGATAGGCTGGGGTACAGGGGATTGGGTGTGGGTGGAGGAAGTTGGAGGGGGGAGGCTAGACACAGGGACAATGGCTGCCATCAGTGCTGAGGCCAGAGATTGCAGGGTTCGATGATGGGCAGCCTGACCAGAATGAATACCCTCCAGGAATGCATTAGTGTGTTGCAACTCCCTTTCTACACCCTGGATGGCATTCACAATGGTAGACTGCCCAACAGTGAGGGACCTGAGGAGGTCAATGGCCTCCTCACTGAGGGCAGCAGGGGTGACAGGGGCAGGGGCTGGGGTGCCTGGGGCGAAGGTGATGCCCACCCTCCTGGGTGAGCGGGCACGGAGCGAACGCTGAGGGGCTGCTGGGAGGGCGGTGCTGGTAGGGGAGGTGGCGGCTGTACCTGTAGAAGTGGGGGGCACAGATGGTGCCGCCACCACAAGGGAACTCCCATCGGCGGACGAGTCTGTGTTGATGGTTGGTGTTCCGGTGACTGACGTGTAGCTCCCCTCGCCCTCCGTCCCACTGGTGCATTCTGAGTCAGTGTTGTGGCCCTCCATGGCCATGTGGGATGCAGCTCCCTCGTGCCCCGGTGCCACTGTACCTCTGCCTGATGATGCTGATGCACAAAAGAACAGGGAGAGCACAAAAAGGGGGGGGGGAGACGACAGAAGAAAGACAGGTTGAGTGCATGGCTTACCGCTACCGTTGGCGGACAATACAGACACAGCAGCCCCCTGCACTACGCCTTGCTCTTGGCCTCTACAGATGCAATTCCTGGGATATGGCCTACATGGCTATGGTGGACATCTGTACACATGGATGCCACAGGGGCATGTATACCTGTACTTGGCCCTTTACTGAGGTGGGGTGGAGTGGCACATGGCCTGCATTACGGAGGGGCCTAGCCTATGTAAGTCGCCCTGGCCTAGGGAAACCCACAGCCCTCCTCCCACACCCAGACCCCTCAACTGTGCGCAAAGTCCCCAGAATGAGGGTGTACTCATCCCCTTGTGTCTGCTGTGATGCCCTCAAGCGCCCATCCAACTCCGGGTAGGCCACCGCCAGGTTCCGGAACATCAGGGGGATCATGGTGCGACGGGCACCCCTCCCATGTTGGGAGGCCATCCCCAGCTGAGCCTCCGCCGTCTTCTTGCTCCAGCGGCAAATGTCCTCCCATCTTTTCCGGCAGTGGGTGCCCCGTCTCTGGACGTCCTTGGCGATGGCACGCCAAATGTCCTTCTTCTGGTGGGCGCTGACCTACATGACATGCACAGGGGAAGAAGAGGAGTCCTTACCAACTGCACCGTCGATGTGAGTGGCTCCCATCCCTACCCTTGCCATGTGGCACATGCATTCACAGTCCTTCATGTTCCCTGAAGCCTGCCCCTTCCCTCTTACAACCAGCCCTCTCCACCCAGGCATAGGCCATACAACGTGCTCCCTGTGTACTTACCTGTTGGTCTGGAGGACCGTAGAGTAGCATGTACTGGGGGAGGACCCCGTCTACTAGCTTCTCCAACTCCTGAGCAGTGAAGGCAGGGGCCCTTTCCCCAGACGCAGCAGCCATTGTCTCTTCCAGACCGAGGTCACAGCAGCACTTGCAGTGTAGGTCCTCTCCTGTTGAAGATCAGGTATCGAGTGATTGAACAGATAGAAAATGGCGGTCACGTCCGCGGCAATGACGTCCACGGTGGTGCGTATCATCACCGCCGGCGCACTTCAGAATTGGCTCCTGGGACCCATAGGGTCCAATGTTAACCAATGCAGCATTGCGCCGCGGTCTACGACCGCCTACCGCGACGGTGTACAACGCCAGCGCAGATACCTCACATCCCATTGTCCCAGTTTAGAGGTCAGGCAGCCGCCATTTCAGGGGCCCACATGGCTTCTTTAACTACTGCGTCACACATACCTAGGCCTACACTCGACACACATACAGGAAGAGTTTTGTCTTTGATGTCGTGTTCTGTGTATCTGTGGTTACATACCTGGGATTTTGTTGACTCTGTGGTCGCTGTTGTCCTTCCTAGGCACCATCAGCTGGGACATTTGAGAAGATGGCGGAATCCTCCGGTGTACCGACCGCTGGTGGACCTGTTGACAATGGAGGAGCGACATTTAATCATCACCTACAGGTTTGACCGTGCCACTATCCAGGAACTATGTACCCAGTTGGAGCCAGACCTGATGTCACCAATCCGCCATCCCACTGGAATCCCCCCTGACGTGCAGGTGCTGTCAGTGCTCCATTTCCTAGCAAGTGGGTCTTTTCAGACAACAGTGGCCATGGCATCAGGGATGTCCCAGCCTATGTTTTCCAACGTGTTGTCCAGAGTGTTGTCTGCCCTGCTGAAACACGTAAGGAGCTACATCGTTTTCCCTCAGGTGGAGGATTTGCCTACAGTGAAAGGTGACTTCTATGCCCTTGGACATATCCCCAACATCATAGGTGCTATTGGTGGGACACATGTAGCTCTGGTTCCCCCCCCCCACAGGAGTGAACAGGTGTACAGGAACGGAAGAGTTATCATTCTATGAATGTACAGATGGTATGTTTGGCAGACCAGTACATCTCCCAGGTAAATGCTATGTTGCCTGGCTCAGTGCATGACGCCTACATCCTGCGCAATAGCAGCATCCCTTATATGATGGGTCAACTCCAGAGGCACCGTGTGTGGCTATTAGGGGACTCTGGTTACCCCAACCTGTCCTGGCTATTGACCCCAGTGAGGAATCCCAAGACCAGGGCAGAGGAACGCTACAATGAGGCCCATGGGCGGACTAGGAGGGTGATTGAACGCACCTTCGGCCTCCTGAAGGCCAGGTTCAGGTGCCTCCATATGACAGGTGTTTCCCTATTCTACTCACCGAAGAAGGTGTGCCAGATCATCATCGCCTGCTCGATGCTTCACAATCTTGCTTTGCGATGCCAGGTGCCTTTTCTTCAGGAGGATGGTCCAGATGACGGTGTTGTGACAGCTGTGGAGCCTGTGGACAGTGATGAGGAGGAAGCTGAGGAAGAAGACATTGACAACAGGGAGTCAGTCATACAGCAATATTTCCAGTGACGCACAGGTGAGAACATTTTTTTTTTTTTACCATTACATTCACTTTCACACTTCTACCTCTATCCTGTCTGTCATTTCATAGCAGTATTTGGTCACTGAGTTGTACCTTCCCATTACGGTTTCACAGGTGTGGTTACCAACGTGTGTCATCTGCTTGCATCCTTCAAGGACTTGTGATGTGTGACATAGGTATGTTGGCTTTACAACTGGAAACGCATTTTGACACTGTCATTGATAATACATATTTATCCAAATCACAGACTGACTCCAGATTGTTTTGTGGTTCAAGGGTGTTTATTTAAGTGCTCAAAAATGGAGGGGGGTTGTAATATGGTGATGGGGGACGGTGGAGGAATGTCCATGGCAGAGTCCAGTCCATTGGTCACACAGGTGCACTGCCCATATGGGCATAGGAAGTGGAGCTGGGGCAGTTTAAGTATGGAGAGAGTAACAAAGTGGGACAGTGGGAGGACAATCAGGGTGGTCTCATTTCCTGGTGGGGGTCTTGCCATCTTGCTCTGTCCTGTTCCTGGATCTCAGGGACTACTTGCGTGGTGGTTGTCCGTCTGCAGGGGGTGGGGTGCTGGTGTGGTGGTCCTGTGGCGGGACGTCCTGTCCACTAGCGCCGGCGGAGGTGGTGGGCAGTTCATCGTCCAGGCTAGTGTCAGGGGCCGCTTGGAGTGCCATGGTGTCCCTCATGGTCTTTTGTATGTCCTTCAGCACCCCTACGATGGTGCCCAGGGCGGAGCTGATGGTTCTGAGCTCCTCCCTGAACCCCAAATACTGCTCCTCCTGCAGGCGCTGGGTCTCCTGAAACTTGGCCAGGACCATCGCCATAGTCTCCTGGGAGTGGTGGTATGCTCCCATGATGGAGGATAGGGCCTCGTGGAGAGTGGGTTCCCTTGGCCTGTCCGCCCCCTGTTGCACAGCAGCCCTCCCAGTTCCCCTGTGTTCCTGTGCCTCCGTCCCCTGGACCGTGTGCCCACTACCACTGCCCCCAGGTCCCTGTTGTTGTTAGGGTGGTGGGTTCTCCTGCGTTCCCTGTAGTGGTGGACACACCACTGATTGACGTGTCCTGGGTACGGAGGTATGGGCCTGCTGGGTAGGTGCTGTGCTGGTGTTACCAGAGGGTGGAAGGTCAGTGTTGGGCTGTGCCTGTGCAAGGGGAACCGACTGTCCTGATGCCCACAATGGTCCGGGCTGGTCATCAGGATCCAGTAGGGAAGAGCTGCTGTCGTCACTGTGGGCCTCTTCTGTGGGTGGAGTGGAGTTGTCTGGACCCTCCGGTATGGTGACGTTCCTTAGTGGTCTTGCAGGGATATAAGAGCATGATTATTGCATCTGTGTGTGTAATGGTGTGCAATGGGTGGGTGTTTGTGTACCCCAGTGCAAGCATTCCTGTCTGTGGGTTTGTATGATGATGGTTAGGGGGTTGTTATGGGTATGTGCAGTGAGCATGCTTTGGTGAGGGGTGACCATGCTTAGTTGTGTCATGCAGGGCTTGGTGTTGGGATGAGTGGTTTGTGGTATTAGTACATTAGTGAGGAGTTTGAGTGATAGGGGAGGGGGTGAGGGTGGGTTGTGTGATAGCATGCAGGTAGGGTGGGGGATATGATAGTTAAGATTTGACTTACCAGTGTCCATTCCTCCACCGACTCCTCCGAGGCCCTCTGGATGCATGATGGTCAAGACTTGCTCCTCCCATGTTGTAAGTTGTGGGGGAGAGGTGGGGGTCTGCCGCAAGTCCGCTGTACTGCGATGTTGTGCCTGGAGACCACTGAACGCACCTTCCCGCGTAGGTCGTTCCACCTCTTCCTGATGTCCTCCCGATTTCTTGGATGCTGTCCCACAGCGTTGACCCTGTCCACTATTCTGCGCCATAGCTCCATCTTCCTGGCTATCAAATCAAATCATTAACATTTATAAAGTGCGCTACTCACCTGTGCGGGTCTCAAGGCGCTAGGGGAAAGGGGTTACTGCTGCTCGAAGAGCCAGGTCTTGAGGAGTCTCCGGAATACGGAGTGGTCCTGGCTGGTCCTGAGGATGGTGGGAAGGGAGTTTCAATTCTTGCCCGCCAGGTAGGAGAAGGACCTCCCACCCGTCGTGGAGCGGCGGATGCGAGGGACGGTGGCGAGAGCGAGGCTGGTGGAGCGGAGACGACGGGTGGGAGCGTAGAAGCTGAGGCGGCGGTTGAGGTATTCTGGTCCCTTGTTGTGGAGGGCTTTGTGTGCGTGGGTGAGGAGACGGAAGGTGATCCTTTTGCTGACGGGAAGCCAGTGCAGGTGTCTCAGGTGGGCGGAGATGTGGCTGTTGCGGGGTATGTCGAGGATGAGACGGGCGGAGGCGTTTTGAATTCGTTGCAGACGTTTCTGGAGTTTTGCGGTGGTCCCAGCATAAAGGGTGTTGCCATAGTCCAGGCGGCTCGTGACGAGGGCGTGGGTCACGGTCTTTCTGGTGTCGGTGGGGATCCAGCGGAAGATTTTCCGGAGCAGGAGGAGGACACGGCGTTGACTTGTTTGGTCATGGTGAGAAGTGGGTCCAAGATGAAGCCGAGGTTGCGTGCGTGGTCTGAGGGGGTCGGTGTGGTGCCAAGGGCCGTGGGCCACCAGGAGTCATCCCAGGCGGTCGGGGTGTTACAGAGGATGAGGACTTCCGGTTTGTCTGAGTTCAGTTTCAGACGGCTGAGTCTCATCCAATCTGCGACGTCCTTCATTCCATCTTGCAGGTTGGTCTTTGCGCTGGTGGGGTCCTTGGTGAGAGAGAGTATCAGTTGAGTGTCATCGGCGTAGGAGGTGATGATGATGCTGTGCTTACATACAATGTCGGCGAGGGGGCTCATGTAGACATTGAAGAGTGTCGGGCTGAGCGAGGAGCCTTGTGGGACGCCACAGATGATCTCTGTGGGGTCAGAGCGGAAAGGTGGGAGGTAGACTCTCTGAGAGCGGTTGGAGAGGAAGGAGGCGATCCAGTCCAGGGCCTGGCCTTGGATCCCGGTGGAGCCGAGGCGGGTTATTAGGGTGCGGTGACAGACGGTGTCGAAGGCAGCCGAGAGGTCGAGGAGGATGAGGGCGACTGTTTCACCATTGTCCATCAGGGTTCTGATGTCGTCTGTGACTGAGATGAGGGCGGTTTCAGTGCTGTGGTTGGCTCGGAATCCGGATTGAGAGGGGTCGAGAAGGTTGTTGTCTTCAAGGAAGTTGGTAAGCTGCTTGTTGACGGTCTTCTCTATGACTTTGGCAGGGAAGGGGAGGAGCGAGATGGGGCGGAAGTTCTTCAGGTCGCTTGGGTCAGCCGTAGGTTTTTTCAGTAGGGCGTTGACTTCAGCGTGTTTCCAGCTTTCGGGGAAGGTAGCAGACGAAAACGAGGAGTAGATGATGGTCTGGAGGTGCGGGGCGATGATGTTGTCAGCTTTATTGAAGATGAAGTGTGGGCAGGGGTCCGAGGGGACACCTGAGTGGATTGAGTTCATGGTGGTTTTGGTCTCTTCTGTGTTGATGTGGGTCCAGGCGTTGAGGGTGATGGCTGGGGGTGTGGGTTCAGTGTTGGTCGGCTGGGTCTGGTGTCCGAAGCTGTTGTGTAGGTCGGTAATCTTACGATGGAAGAAGGTGGCGAGGGAGTTGCACAGGTCTTGAGAGGGCGTGATGGCGTTGGCGTTGGGGTTGGAGAACTCTTTTACGATGCTGAAGAGTTCTCTGCTGTTGTGGCTGTTTTTGTCCAGTCTGTCTGTGAAGAAATTCCTTTTGGCTGCGCGGATCAGGTGGTGGTGTCCACGGGTAGCGTTCTTGAGGGCGGTCATGTTGTCTGCGGTGTGGTCCTTACGCCAGGCTTTTTCGAGGGCGCAACAGGTTTTCTTTGATTCCTTAAGGGTGTCAGAGAACCAGAGAGGTTTTTTGGTGTTGGGCTGTCTTGGAAGGCGTCTGAGGGGAGCGAGGTTGTCTGCGCAGTTGGTGATCCAGTTTGTGAGGCTGAGGGCTGCATCGTTGGGGTCTGCGGCGAAGGTGGGTTGGTTGTCGATGACCGTGGAGAAAAGCTGTTCTTCGGGGATTTTGTTCAACTGTCAACGAGGGATGGGTTGAGTGCGGAGGTGGCGGGTCTCGCGTCGAAAGGTGAAGTGAACACAACTGTGGTCGGTCCAGTGTAGAGCGGAGGCGTGGCTGAAGGAAACGTGTTTGCTGGCGGAGAAGATGGGGTCAAGAGTGTGTCTGGCGAAGTGGGTGAGGGTGTTCACCAGTTGCTTGAGGCCGAGGTTGGCGAGGTTGGCGAGCAGGGTAGATGAGGGATCCTCTGAGGGTGGTCCTGGGGTCTGTGCGGATCTGGAAGTGCAGGTGCTCGGCGGCGAGGGGGGTGTCTTCGGTGGAGGTGGTGACGCTGATGGAGTCTTTGAAGATGATGGCGATTCCTCCTCCTACTTGGTTGGAGCGGTCTTTCCTGGAAATCTTGTAGCCTTCAGGGATGGCTATGGCGATGTCGGGGGCCGAGGAAGCGTTCATCCAGGTCTCAGTGATGAAGGCGACGTCTGGTGCGGTGGAATCCAGGAAGTCCCAGAGTTCAACGGCGTGCTTGTGGACGGATCGAGCATTGATCAGGATGCATTTGAGGTGGTTGATGGCGCGTGGGCTGGTGGTCGTGGTAGTTTCATGGTGGAAGGTAAGTTTGCAGGTGTGACATGCGAAGGGTCCGTGGGTCCGTTTCGGGTTAGCTTGGAAGCAGGTGTTGGAGCGTCCTGGGTTGAGGGCGTGGAGGGTGATGGGGTCGTAGCGGTGCAGCGGGGTTTGGGAGTGCTGAGGACCAGGGGTCGTGGCGCTGGGCGCGGGCCAGGCACAGACGGGCGCAGACGGGCTTGCCTTTGGTGCGCCTTTGGCGCGCCAGCGGCGCGGTCGCGCAGCGGCCGCCATAAGAGGGAGGAGGGAGGGGAGGGTTCAGCCGGGGGCGGGGGACGGGAGTGGGGCGACGAATGGGAGCTGGGGGGGTGGGGGCGTGCAGGAGGTGGCGGCGGGAAAGCGGAGGGAGGGGGGACAGGTAGAGGGGAGAAGAGATGGGGGAGGGGGGGTTAAGGGTGGTGGGGGTGAGTTTAGGAAGAGAGTTGGGAGGAAAGTTAGGAAGATAGGGGAGGGGGGGTTATAGAGGTGGAGGTGGGTGAGGGTGAGGGATAGAGTGAAAGGATAGGAAGATAGATAGAGAGATAGAGTGAAAGGATAGGAAGATAGATAGAGAGATAGAGTGAAAGGATAGGAAGATAGAGAGATAGAGAGATAGAGTGAAAGGATAGGAAGATAGGGGTGTTACAGAGGAGGTGGGAAGTGAGGGGGAAAGATAGAGAGATAGAGAGAGATAGAGAGATAGGTAGATAGGGGTGTTACAGAGGGGGTGGCGAGTGAGGGAGGTCAGAGGGACGAGACAGGAGCAGGAGGGCAGATGCGGGAAGAACCAGGAAGCAGGTAAAAGAAGAGGAGGAGCAGAAGAGGAGCCGAAGATCAGAAGATAGAAGAACACAGAAGAAGGTAAAGAAGAAGAGGAGCGCAGAAGAGAGAAGAACACAGAAGAAGGTAAAGAAGAAGAGGAACCGAAGATCAGAAGACAGAAGAACACAGAAGAAGGTAAAGAAGAAGAGGAGCGCAGAAGAGAGAAGAACACAGAAGAAGGTAAAGAAGAAGAGGAGCGCAGAAGAGAGAAGAACACAAAAGAAGGTAAAGAAGAAGAGGAGCGCAGAAGAGAGAAGAACACAGAAGAAGGTAAAGAAGAAGAGGAGCGCAGAAGAGAGAAGAACACAGAAGAAGGTGAAGAAGAAGAGGAGCACAGAAGAGAGAAGAACACAGAAGAAGGTAAAGAAGAAGAGGAGCGACGAGCAGCAGAGGGAAGAGCCAAGAAGAGGGACAGAGAAGAAGAAAGCACACGCAGGTCGCGGTGCAAAGGAGAGAGAGAGAAGCACACAGAAGAAGAACACAGATGAAGACAGAAGTCGGGGAGCAGGAGAGAAAGAAGAGTACAGATGAAGACTACAGAAGAAGAGCACAGAGGAAGAACAGAGATGAAGAAAAGAAGCAGGAGAGGAGGTGAGTAGCGCGGGGCAGGGCGAGGGGCTGGGCGGTGGGGGGGGGGTACTTACTTGTGAATTCGCTGGGCTTGCTAGGAGGTCTCAGGAGCCTGGGCTTGTGGAGCTGCAGCGGCAGGGGGAGCGACCTACCCTTGGGTCAAGATGCTATAGGTGTGTGCTGCACCTGTGAGCCAAATAGCTGTGGCTTTACCCGTAGGATTTCCTCCACCATGACCCTGAGCTCCTGCTCGGAAAACCTGGGGTGTCTTTGGCGTGACATGGGGTGGTGTGGGTGATGTGTGGGGTGGTATGTGGTTTATTGTGCGTGTAATGTTGTATGAGTGATGGTGTTGTGTGCATCTGTGTGGTGGGGTTCTCAGTTGCTGTGCTCTCTGTCTCTCCGTCCGTGAATTGTGGTCGTAGGGGTTTGTGGGTGATGTGGGTGTGTGTTTTATATTGAATTGGGTGTGTGGGAGTGGTGTTTGTATGTGTATCAGGTGTGTGTATTTGGAATTGTCCAATGTGGCGGTGTTTTGGAGATGTGTGTGTATTTTGAGCGCAGCGGTGTGTACCGCCAATGGAATACCGCGGTTGACAGACCGCCACGTGGATTCGTGGGTCGTGATAGCATGGGCGTGTTTCTGTTCGCGTCACGGTGGAGGAATTGTTTTCGCCAGTTGATCACTGACCTTTGGTGTGGCGGACTTGTGTGGGTGTCTGAATTTCGGCGGATTCCGAGATGTGGGTCATAATAGCTGTGGCGGAATTCCGTGGCCGCGGCATTGTATTGGCGGTCTTCTGCACGGCGGTAAGCGGCTTTTACCGCCGATGTTGTAATGACCCCCATAGTGTCCTACAGTCTCTCACTTCACTGTGCACCTTTTATTTTAGATATTGTGTCAAATTAACCTGTGATCTGTACTTTCTTAACACAGTGTACTATTCACCCGTCAGAATTGCACAAAAACTTTGTTCTCTGGTTTAAAAGGGGAATGAGAACTATAAATGAATCAATAAGTTAATGAAGGTAGTGGCCTAATTGTAGTACATGTGATCTGGAAACCTGGGTTCAAATCTTGACTTCCCCGCATGACGAAATTGTGTGATCCAAGTAAAATCAAGTTAGTTCATGTATTTAATTGCTTAATAGAGACATTTGAGAACATTTTCAAGTAAATCAATTCAAGATGGATCGCAGACAAAAAAAACTCACTTGTATATACTTCAATAGCCTGTAACATACTACTGTCAATAAAACTAATATTGGCAATGAAGTAAGGGACACTAGACAACTGCTTCACTTTGTTCACTCATGGTGTTGTCAGAAGGGAGGGTTAACAAATGTTTTAAAGTTCATGTTTAGAAACTTTCCCTTCAAGTAAATGTCAGTGCAATCTTGTGATCTAATGTACTAAACTAACACACTTCCATATGTTATAGAAACACTTTCTACTTTTTAATGTCATTATTATTTTCTTATTCTTTTCTTGGTGTGTAATTTGCATCCTAAATATTATGAGGGTCGTGCATGTTCTTTGTCACTTAGGGGTGATCTAGACAACTGAATCGGCCCTGGTCAGAGTAGGCAATTGTCCAGGGCTCTACCTTCCAAGGGGCCTGGCCCTTCCCTTTCCTCCACAAGCACTATCAATGGATGATTGCATATGCAGAGTTTGCCAGGGTGGATCGGTGCTGCCTATTCAAAAACTTGACAGTGCATCTTCTGTTTCCTGCCACTCTGCTAAGACTACTCTCCAGGTGTGCAATATTTTCCAATACTCATGGGGGGGAGATCATCTTGTCCGAGTTTAGGAATTGCCACACCTTGTTCTTCTCTTCCTCACTTGTCCTTTTCTGTACATTGTCCCTTTAAATCGGTTGCTGTGGCTCTCCCATCTGACCTCAACTTCAGGTCTGCTCTTTAATTCTCTTCGTCTGGGGGTCCGGGCTCCCAGTTCTGATGTAAATGTACAGTTCCTGATGCACACTTTAATGCAGCAGTCAGGCCTTATTTGTGCTGTAAGACTACAGGCAAGTTGTGGGTTCTTCACATCCTGACAGCTGTGGAACTGTCGCCCACGCGATCTGCTCTATCCCATTGATTATTTTTAAGTTTAACACCTACTGGAGGGTTAGATGAGCCAGATATTTTTGTTCAACCTGTCTGAACTAGTAGAAAGTGAAAAAGCCACTTACCTTAATGTTTCCCAAACCGCTTACCATGGGGTTTAAAACAAAACATAATCAAAATGTTGCTGTTGCCTTTCTCGCCAAGAAAGATTGGGTAGATTTGGGTAGGGGTGATGCTCCTGACACTGTAGTCAAGGGCATCAGTTTACTATTGAACACAGACATAGGCCCATATTTATACTTTTTGACGCAAAACTGCCGCTAACGCCATTTCGGTACGCCGTGCGGGCGTCAAATTTATACTTTAACGCCCGGCGGTGCAAACCACAGGTGTAAGTCATTTTTTTGGACGCACACTTCAGCGTCAAGTCGTAAAGCAAAACAACGTTAACACGGCGGAAATTACCGTGGGTCGATTTACGACACCGGATATGCGGCGTTTTTTGATGCAATAGCGTAAAAATTCCCTGCAAACACAGCCATTTCAGAGAGCCAAAATGGATCCCAGATGCCTGTACAGACCCCAGGAAGATGACAACAGACCAGGAACCAGCCAGGAGGACCCACACAAGACCCAGGACAGTTTTAAGAAGAAAAGAAAGTGTCACTTCAGTGCAGAGGAACAGGAAAGTTTGGTTAAAGAGGTGACGGAACACTTGCACCAACTGTTTGTCACCTCAAAGTTGCCAATCAGTAGGAGAGAGGCAATATGGCAACAAATTGTTGACAAGATTAACAGTGTGGCAGAAGTACGCAGAACAGTCATCGAGTGCAAGAAACGCTGGCATGACTGCAAGCGCAGGACCAAGGAAAAGATGGCCAGGAACAGGAAGGCAACACTGTAGACTGGAGGTGGGAGTCCAGCACACCAGGAGGCCCTGGACCACATGGAGGAGATGGTCGCAGCTGCCATCCCTGAGGAGATCGTCACAGGGATTTAAGGACAGGACAGCGCAGACTACCAGGAGACAACACACATGCAGAGTAAGTCGAAAGAGGAATTATAATGCACTAATGTCAACTGTAAGCAGGGGGGGGATACCGACCACAAAATGCATGGAAGTCATCATATACATGGAGTGGCATGGGTAAGGGGTAGGGCATGGGGGCATGGCCTGTACAGAGAGAAGCTGGGGCACACCATTACACTACACCAACAACAGTCCCATGGGGGCATGCTGCCGTGCCAACGATGGAGCTAGGAGGGAAGGGCACAACGTCAAACTGACATCCCGGCACACATCAGCCACTATACACCCTACATTAACTAGGGCCCGATTAACAACCTCTAGCCATACCGACAACTGGAATGTAACAGTGACAACAGTTGCCACTACCACTTCCTCTCTGTGTGCAGCTCAAGTTGTCAATGGCAGTAACGTCCCCATGGATCATACACACCTAAATTAGTGGGTTGAGGATGACAACTTTAACAGTCCCCTGAAACAAGACAAAGGCTCCAGTCCTGTCAAATGTGAATGCCCATAGTTGCCGCAAACATCAGCCAATGTCATCAACAGTAGGAGCTACACAGCACTAAGGACACACCCATGCTGCATATGCCAGGGTCCATCCTGTGCCTGGGTCACAATGCAACATCCCATATGTCATACTGCTCAGACAACAGCATTGAGGGGGAGGACACATGTAACTGGTCACTGACATACACCTGCACAGTCAGAGGAGGAAATAGGACACTGCTACGACTATCAGGGCAATCCAATGTACCAAACATTCCCCTACATCAGCCGTACACATTACCAATGCCAACATCCATATTGTGCCATAACAATGCTATGCATAGGATATGCTACATTTCAACTACATATAAGTGGATGTGAAAGATCAGAGACTGGTGCAGGTTCAGATTGTTAAGTGAGCTGCTAGTGCCATCCGAACACCCACAGCCAGTGAAAGGCCTCGCCATTAGAATGGATGTAGACGGAGGCTTGAGTAGGACATGGAGGTGGCAATTCACTATTTGGCCAAAAACAACACTAGAGGAGATGATGCCGACAAGTCTAATAACTTAATACAATACATGTGATATACAGGTGGGCCATAGGCCTGGGAGAATGCCCATCTGAAAGACTGGAGCAATGAACAGGAAACAAGATCACAATGTGAAAACATCACAAGGCAGGCATGTCACATCACCAATGCCACAACACAGACACACTAATTGTACCCTTTTTCATTGCAGAGGATAATGGATCTCCTGCAGATATGCCTGTCCAGGAATACCCTCATGACATGGATGACAAGCTGACAAACATCAGCACCAAACCCTCCAAGATGTCCTTGGAACCCTCCAGACCCCACCTTCTGTCACAAGGAGGAGCTCAGAACAAGCAGCTATCACAGAGGACCCACCCACAACACCAATTGTAAGACCTGCCAGCTCCAATACAGCTGAGGACTCAGATGACACAGGCATCAGCTTTGAGAGAACTGTAGTCGGAGTACAGCGGGAGCTGGCCAAGGAGGTGCGGGTGGGGATGCAAACTATGGCAGCCAGCCTAGAGGGGGTGCGTTCGTGCATGATGTCATCTGCAGATCAGGCAGCAGCCATGCAAGCCCTAACATCCATCCTGTAAGGACTACAACAAACTGTCAAGGAATTCACCACTGCAGTACACAACACCTCGCACCCCAAACCTTCCACTGCATGCACAAATGAAATCATGACCCTCTCAGGGCCGACCTGGCAGCCTACCATCGTGATGTGGCTGCTATTCTTAAAAATCAGCAGATCCTCCTTGCAGCAGTACTGCCCTTAAGACCTTCACAGGTAGCAGCGATTGGGATGTCTGACTCCACATCTTCTAACACTGAGGTGTGTGTTGCCCCTTCACAACTACCACCACCAAGGGCAGAGGAGGCAACACGCACATCAGAAGAAGAAGACATGGAACATATCACCTTCACACGGAAAAGTACCCGGAAGCACTAGTCCCTGCCACATGGCCAACTATTACCACGGTTCAGCGCTTTGTAACATGCCAGTCTTACAACAACTGTGCTCAATGACTGTTCTGCAAACCACTGTTTATCTTGTCATCCTTCCCAGTGATTGTCTCTCACTTACTCATTGGCAAATCCTGTCCCTCTGCACTGTCTGACACATCACCCCAGCATGTCAAATTAATTTTCCTTTACCACTTATGTAGGATCACAATGGAAGATGTCACTATAATGGACTCACAATCATGGACAATGTACATATACCACTACAGCACTTTCGAATAAATAGCACTTACACAACCCCTTTGTCTCTGTGCAATGTGACACATCAACTGTGCAGTAGATAACTGAAAAGTGCCTATTGTCAAATTACGTAGCTTGTCAATACAACTGTCCTGAAATTATGTAGTTTGATAACTATGCACAGTGACCTGGATTGCACCATACTCTGCCCTTCCTGAAGGTAATATCTGATGAAAAGAGAAACCATACACCATCATGCTGTGTTGGACAGAATAATGCTTCCTCAAGGGATATCTAAGCCATCAAATAGTGGCAGCAAGATGTTGTCACCATGCAATACTAACACATATAACAGTGCCCACAAATCTAAGCAAACAGCCAAAAAACTGCATGAATGAAGGTGTCTGAGTTAACATCCAATTAAGTAATCATGCTGAACAGTGTCACAAATGATGTCTGTGAGTCAAGATGACGCTACTACAAGAGTGCTTACGACCACTCACCTTATAAGGGTTTCCTTGATCATCACACTGCAGTCAGACATAAAACAGTTCCCCAATACCAAATCTGGAAGCACTGTTTGTGACTTTGAAAACATACGTAATAAAAAAACAAGTTGGGATCCATAGTAACTGTGATTGGTGGTTGCAATTAATGGTGGAATCTTGGCAAGGTAGCTCTGGGCTAGCTGCCAATCTTACAGCTCAGTTGGGATTTGTTTGTAGCATAGGACACAAATGTAATAGAACATAATTCATGTACACTTATGCCAAGGCCCTAATCAACAAGCATTTAACACATATTGTAAAGGGTTCACTACATATTTATTAAATGTTAAAAACAGAAGAGGAAACTCTGGGAAAGGTCTTACCTACCCTAATCTACCCTAACTACTCATTACCCACAACTGTCCCTAACTAGCCTAAGCTAAACGTACTTGTAACAAACGTTCTAAACATCTACCCCCCAGTCCCCTATGAGATGGGACACATGGAGGACAACAGATACTAACCTAAACACATACTATCCTATACTAAACAAATATATTTTTGTTTGTATTTTTTAAACATTTTTTTTTCTAAACACACAAGAACCCCAACATAGCCCCCCACCCACCCACCCACACACTCCAAAAGAAAAAATAGAAATAATCAGGACCCTCTACCGCCCACCCACTAACACTAACTAAAATAACAGCCTATACTAACCTAACACTAAGCCCACTAAGTATAAGAACAAGAACAAGAAAAGAGGAGGGAGGGGAGGGAATCATGTCCATTAACAAAGTCTAGAGGTTGGCCCTCTGGAGGGTCTGCTTAATGGACCGCACACGCCTGTTCATATGGCAAACATCCCGGCTCAGGTGACTAATTTTACGGAGGACACAGTCCATTTTTCGCCTCATGTCCTGAAAAGCTGAAGGGTCAACTGTAGCAGCTGGGGCGGTCTGGGTACCAGCTGAGGACATGTGTGGGCGTGTATTGTCAATGCCTGTGGGCTGCCCTTAAGGTGGTCCACTGCTAGGACCTGGAGCACTTGCAGAAGTTGTTGGGACAACAGTCCCCGCTGTGGGTGGTGCCACCTGGGTGGAAATGGTGGTTGTGCTGGTGATGACTGTGGTGGGCAAAGTAGGGCCACCCTGTGTAAAAGCCCTCCAGGCTCCAGAGGCACGTTTGGTCCTGTATCTTCAGGCCATCCGTCTGTACCCCGACTCTACCAGCAAGATATGCTGGTAACGCATTGCCCACCTCTGGAACTCACGGACCTGGCTGGGTGTCATGTTAGCAGCTATGAAGACAAAGGCAAAAAATTACATTAGGAACTGCATTGTGTGAAATGGCACAAGAAGTAAATCAGACAGTACATCTACTGTACTTGTGACAGCTCCTATCATCATACAGATCATTGAATGTCCCTGAGGAAGTACATGGCAGGCCAGCCTACAAAGGTCGTATCACACATAGCACATCCAAACCCTACAAGATGGGTAACAACTGCCATTAATTTGGCATCAGAGTTCTGACAGTTGTCAGCTAACATTCATGTAGCACATCCTCCGCCAATGCCAGGGCTACAAATGTTAGTATACGGGATGGAAATCTAGGGCCACATGATCTGCAAGTTGTAAATGGACTTGCTAGTATAGTACTCATGTGCTATACCTGAGTTTGTATATTAGGTTCCGACCAAAGATTCACTGATTTACATGTCTGTGTAACATACTTGTATAATCAGTCCTAGGTACACTATTCACAAACCCATGCCTGTGTTTGTGGGTGGGGGGTGGAGAAACAACTAACAATTTCAAACAACTTGGACACCCAGGAAGCTCATGAAAGCTGGACATGTGTTTGGCTCTACACACACACCACAGGTAAGGTGTATCAACAAATAGGAGACAGCAAACCCTTGACCAATCCCAGCGCCACACATGTCTGGAAATGCAGACTTTTGTCCACATCATATACTTCCAGTAAGGCATGACTTACAACAGACACCCCTGGCCATGATTTGCCTGCACACCTAGGCCATTGCACTCAAGTGCCACATACTCGTAGCACTACATGTGGAGCCACATGCTACTAGGAAGTTCACCCTACAGTTTTATAAGTACATTAGTGAATAGGGAAGCAGAAGTCTGTGGGTAAGCATTTTGCAGCCCCATTCTGGGAGAATGTGTGTCTGACAGGCAGACTAAATCTGAGATTAGGTCCAGTGCGACTCTTGTTGATACAAGTGTTATCCACATGACTCACCCCAGTTCACATTGCGGGGCCTACAGGAATGACCTAGAATCCCTAGATAAGACAATAGGATAAGCATTGGCAAACTCCAAAATGCTTAGAAAAGGAAATCTCACTCATGGAACAAGACAAATGATGGGCCAGCGCTTCATACCTTGCTATGTGTTCAACACACAGGAGTCCATCACACATCACCAGCAAACACAACGCATAAGAGACATATCAAAACTTACTGGAGTTGTCGGTGTCCTCAAATGAAGCCACCTCGCCCACAGTGTAGGGTGCCGGTCCACCTGTAAGGCATGGAAAGAAGAAATGTGCTCAAAATCTGTGCACTAACCAACAATTCCAAAGGCAAAAACTATGTGTAAGATGACATAAGTAAGTAAAGCCACTCAGACATGATGATACTGCATCCGACATAGCACGGCTAACATGTACATAGCATGGGTCTCCTGTGACAATTACACACATATCTGAACTTATGCAGTGGCCCTAACTATCATGTGGTGGCAAACATGTTCCTTCATTACTGAGCAGACATAATAATGGTGTGTATTCATCTCATCATGTGCACCACCCAAGAGAGACATCCAAAGCCTGTTTACTTGAGGAGTGCATTACCAGTCAAACAGCCATTGTGGCCATGACTCATTTATGACACATAGGTACAATGTACAGAGGGGCAGGGACATTTGTAAGCCCTCATGTTGGTACAGTTTCTTCATTTGATATGGCCCAGCTATGGTGATTTGCACCAACCATAGAGATATGAACCCATGTGCATACCTTTGGCCTGCCATCCCTAAACGAAAAGTGGAACACCAAATACCAGTGCAAGATGTTAGCTGAGGGCACCTTACACTTTTTCCCTATGTTTCCAAATCCAGATCTGACATGTAACCAAAATGATGAAGGACCACAATAATCTCTAACATTCATAGAACTTCCGTGAACGCTTTCCTTACACACTCACCAGACACACATGAGACATATGTCTTGGCCACATTGCTATCATCAATTGACGTGATGCCTGCACTCAATTTCTGCATCATGTAGTGTTTCTAAAGTCAGTCTAGCTGTTGCGTCAACAAAGGTTGCCAATATTTTGGAAAATCTATACTTCACTGGCAAATATTACCTATATAGACATGATTGGCTCCTAATTTGTGTTGCTGTCTGACACAAAGGCGGCACCAAATTACATTACTGACAGCTAGCAATTGTGGTCCTTCACATAGTCCATCAATTACCCTGTATGTTTCCGAAGCATTCCACACACTCAACAACTTAGCAGGCAGATATTGTACAAATCATCTGATGTCACCACAGGGCTTTTAATTGTGCACATTTACATGATTTGCACTAACCAACAGGGCCACCAATCACTATTGCAAGGTGGTCCAGCAGATCTTGCTACCTGGTGATGAGGTCAGCCCAGTGGTGCTTCAGCTGGTGGTCATTCCTCTGGCTCCGAAACACGAGCTACAAGTGATACAGGACCTTTCCCCACCGGATTCGTCGTCCCTCGGTGTGATACCCCTGTATCACCCTGCCTCAATCATCAGTGGGAGGAAATGGCACACCACCCATATAAACCCCCCAAGCTCCTCCTCACCCATCTTGCCAAGATGTGGCCTACCCAACATCTTAGCACCGAAAAGGGGAATAGGGGATAAAGAAGAGCAAAGGGGGAAAGTAGAAAGACAAAAAAGTAAACGTAACTAAAAGAGCCCAACTATCCCCAAACTAGCACTACCCACAACAGACTCCCACAAAAACACAAATACATTACAATACTGGACAATAGTACACAATAAACACTCAGACAGTATACAACAACAATTTTAAATAACAAACTAACAAGTAATGGAGCACACAGGAGACAAAAGCACAATTTCACTGGACAAAACTCAGAACACAGCCACACAGTCTAGAAGAATCACAGACTGCAAAGTGAAAGTGAAAGTACCCCCACTGTACATGTTCTGTAAACAATATATCCTATTACATTACTTCCTGCATAAAATGGCCACCGTTGTTATCGTTATGCGTCATAATTGTGTGACGCATACAGTGTGTGCGTCATTTTTTTCAACGCACAGGAGTAAAAATTAGGCTGCATCCATATATTTGGAAATAGTCTTAACAGTTAACCAATTTTAAGGGCATAATGCGTCGTTTTTCGGGCATGAGCGTAATTTTTTTACGCTTGTGCATCATTTTTTGACGTGTGTGCGTAAAAATTTCAGGGCAGTAACTGGGTTTGGGTAATGGTTTGGGTAATTTTGCCATTTTAATGTAATGTTACATTTGTGACACAACTGAGATAGGCTGATTGCACCCACTTTGATGTTGATGGTGTATGGGCACATATGAGACATCATACTGTTGCGGAGCATGATCCGCTACATCCTTAACATGATTCTCACGCTTGGCTAACGCACTAGATGGCCATATGTGTGGACTACATATATGTATTGCACAAATTGGGCATGTTTGGTGTCAGGAGAGGATAGCAAGGTGACGCATATAAGTACACTACCTCAATGCCTATGGCTCAATGTGTGTGCATTGGCTACTAATGTAGTTGTTTTTTTAGGGGTGTATGTTGTCACAGTTACATCCAGGTCTCATCATGAGTCAGTTGCGCCTATTCCTGTATCTACTGAGTATCCTTCTGAGATCAATGGAAGTAAAGTCGATGAGGATATGAGAACCTACATGGGGATGGTCCCACCCTGTCACTGCAGATGTGTTATGAGATTGTCAACAGGGCAAACTTGGTGTGCTGAGTGAGATCATATGTCAGGAGTCATGTTCCGGCAGGTGTCATTACATTTGTACACAGGGTGGCCTGTAAACTGCATCTGGGAACATCATAACTTCTGTGTTAATTAATCTTGCAGCTATTCTCCACGCACAGCCCATCAATATGTTGTGAGCAATGTGATTCTGCATGTGAACTGTCGGGGTCCTAACATGTGTGGACTTTTCATGCACATTATCTGAGGTTTCTGGTTCTGCTGGAGGCACCATACCCAATCCCTGCATAAGGCCCTGGTATACTGTCACACCTTGTCGTTCATGCATACATGAGACGCAGACAAGGGATAGGCCATGATGTTGGTAATTTTACTAATATGGTACAATTAAAAAGCAGATGATGCTATACAATATATTTGGGTATGCAATGAGGAAGCACCTGACAAAATACCCCCTGAGGAATGTGAGGTTTGGTAACGCAAGTGTGGTACATATGTAGCCACAAGGGACCTTTAGGGTAACGCACAGACAGGTGCCAGTCAGGCTGACAGGATGCAGGGTCAATCAGGATTCTGCAATTTCACAAGGTACATACTCAGTGGTCTGACTAAGAATGGTCCGAGGAAGAACAAGACAGTTGACAAGGAAAACTGTGTTTGTCCTGGGTTTTTGAAGGTGACACATAAACCCAAGGGCTGTGTTACACGGCTTAAATACTAGCAATGCATAACAGTGTATTTGACAAAATGGCAAATTCTATGCTTTTCCAATCATCTGCATGGGCAGTGCATGTTGAAATGGGTGGTGTGCATGGAGGTGATCACAGGTGTGCGCTGCATCAGTTTATCACAAGTCCTGTAGGTAAGATCTGATTTCAAATGGCCAACAGTACCTTTCACACTGGAAGCAATCTACAGGTCATAACAGGGCATAGAAACTACAAGCCAGTGTATTAATTGACCTGATGTCCATGCATTCAGGTTTACTATGACAATGGCATAACATAGGAAAGGTTGTAGCACACTGGATGACTATTGTTAGTCTGTGTGTGTAGAGGAGGGAATATCGGGGTACACATAATACCATTCCAGGGACCTCTTCAGACAGGTGGGTTGCGACCAGGGGCATGGGTGTGTCAGGAGTTAGGAAATGGGCTGAAATGTACATGGAATGTCATGTGCGCAATGCTTGTCATAGGTGTGGCACTTGTGCTGTCTATGTTCTGCTTCTATGGATCTCTAGTCACAGATAGTCCTTGCAAAGATAGGTGCTGTGCAACTTACTGCTGTGAAGGGTCTGGTCATACATTCCTGTTACCGATGCAATAGCACATCCACTGCGTCATGTATGAGGCATTTTTTCCCTTAGTGACTGATGGTGTCTTAGTTGTGTGCCATATGCTGCGATGAACCATGTTTCCAACATGTATATGTGAAATAGGGGTGGTCCTCTGCTATTGTCCTTCAAAGGTGAAACGTACAGGATATATGTAATTTACATTGTGTGTATATGTGACTGTTGTATGATACGCATCACAATTGCTCAGGAAGTTTCTGTGTCATTATCGGTATATCAGCAATGCTCAATGATGCTACACTATTATTCTGATAGTTAGAGATAAAGGTGAGCAAAAAAGATTACCCAGACCATGATATGGTGATTATGATCAGTGTTTATTTACATTAGTTAATACAGTGGTGATGGTGAGTTGGTTTAAAATAAATTGTTCACAATATGTTGGCGCCTATGCACTCCAGCAGCTGTGTTTTGTTGTTCCCCCTCATGTTGCAGGCCAGCATCCTCCTCTTCCTCCTCTTCAGGCATGTGTGGCTCTGGTTCTAAGAGGGAAATGATCCTTCGTATGCAAATGTTGTGCAGGATGGCACATGTTAGAATGATCTTACAGACCAGTTCTGGGGAATATATGAGGCTGCCACCAGTGATGTCGAGGCACCTGAAACTCGACTTAAGGATGCCGAAGGTCCTCTCGACTATGCTGCATGTCCTCCCATGTGCGTCATTGTAGACACGCTCTGCTTCAGTGCTTGGATTGCTAAAATGGTGTCATAATCCATGGCTGGATTCCATACCCCTGATCAGCTGAAAAAGAAAATGAATGAGATCATGTGGATGTAGCTTGCCCCATTGATATCAGCTTGCATGGCAGTAGTTGTCTTGTGTTGTCTGTGACTCTTTTGTGTTATTGTGTTGGTTCCTAGGCTTCTAGGATGTACCATCTGCATTGGGTTGTTTCCTTGGCTGAACAAGTGCTTGCCTGCTGACCGGTTGTCAGCAGTATATTTTGGGATTTGCAGTACAGTGTGCACTCCCTAGCATTGTGATTTGTGATACAGGTGTCCCTGTGTCTTCACTGGGGGTGAGATGATAGTTCCATACACAGATTCAAATTGACAGTGGTGGTAACACGTTAGCATCTATGTCCCTTGGACATCCCATACCTTCAGACTTATGCAATGGATTAATTTAAACATCTACGAGCTGCTTACATTTTGCAAGGTGACAATTGGCCAAACCTCTCCATATGTTGTGATCATTGACGTCTTAACATTAGACTGTACACTAATTTCAGATGTGTGACATGTTCACTGCAGACCTATGAAACATGGCTAGTGATGTCACAACCTCAGTGTGTTGCTCTCCACATGTTGCTGTCGTGGTGTATGTGTTGTGTGTCCTAGAGGGTTGCTGTGCAGTGTGTATATAAGTAGGTTTTTGTACTTACCAACAAGTAGTCCATTGCCATATCGTCCATCCTGGAAGTGTTGATTGATGGTACAGTGACGGAAGATGAATGAGTCATGAACACTCCCAGGATACTTTGTCACGATGTTGGTGAACAATCCTTGGTGATCGACAATGGCGTGCACATTGATGGAATGTGTGTGCTTACTATTGCAGTAGAGGTGTCAGTTGCAGCAGGTGGCACAAGGCCTATATGTGTGCAGTCGATAGCACCAAGGACGTGTGGGAAGCCACTAATGAGGTAAAACCCCTCTTTTGTCTCCTGTTGCTTCTGCAGTGTGTTTGGGAAGCAGATGTGGCGGGGTGTGAGTCCAATGATGGCATCCAGTACTTTGGGCAAGAAGGCAGAAAATGATGGCTGTGATATTCCGGCAACCAGGGCGCCAGTGCTTTGAAAGGAGCCACTTGTCAGCGTGTGAAGTACAGCTAGCAGCTTGGTTTCTGTTGGGATGGTGCGGGTGTCAGCAAGGTGGGTGCCAACTGTGGCTCTATGTTGCGCAGCAGCTGCTGAATGGCCTGCCAGTTCAACCTGTACCTCTGGATGATGTCATGTTCCCTGAGGCCATGAAGGGTTGTTCTGGTGCGGAATATTCTCTCCTGCCTTCTGCGCTGCCTTTGGGGTCTCCGCTGGTGTTGTGATAGCTGCTGCTGTTGTTGCTGTGCTCTGCGTCAGCGTGCACGCTGGATGAGAAGCACCTCCATGTCTCCCTTTTACTGCTCTGCTGTTGCTTCTGTGTGTTCTGATTAAATACAGGTATGTTTGCCCCATTTTAACACCTGCCCTGACCCAGGCGTTAATTTTTGACGCAAATCGGGCTGTGCGTCATTTTCCGGCTCCGCCTCCCGGACATGCTGCATTTTTGCCCGGAAGCATAAATACGGCGCACAGCCGTTTAAGTAATTTTTTGGATGGGAACGCCTACCTTGCATATGATTAAAGCAAGGCGGGTTCCCACATCCAAAAAATGACGCACACGGTGGGATTTTGACATCCGCGGGCTCAGGCGTCAAAGTTTAAATATGGGGCAAGGTTTGCACTTAATGTGCGTCAAACTTTTTGATGCACATTTGGCGCAGACAGAATATAAATAGGCCCCACAATGCGCTATCTGAATGTAGCATACCTAAAGGCAATTGCATACAGAGCACAGTAAGTAAGTAATGCAATAGAAGAAATAGTAAACCAATGCATTGATAAAGTAGTGGGATGTGGCCGTATCTTCGGCTGTGTTGGTAAAATTGACCTTTCATCTTGAATTTTTGTCTTGAATTCGGACCCTTTGTTCTCAATTTTTACAGTCCTATAATTAATTTGCCTCCATGCCAGGTGGTCACCATACCAATGAAGTGACTGGAGGTGGCACCGTATAGAATTGTGATGGGGGTAAAGATAAGAAGGGGCTTGAAGCTGCATTCCGAAAAGAACTGCAGCTAGTGTGCCACTGTTGACGCTTCAACTCAAGTACCATTAAGGAAGGTCAATTTGCAGTATAGGGAGAATCCACTGCTCAAATAATCGGCGAAGATCATTAATGAAAATGTACAGAACTAGGGGCCAGATGTAGCAAACGTTTTGCGACTCGCAAGCAGCAAAATTTGCAGTTTGCGAGTCGCAAAACGCGTTTCCCAATGCAGAAATTCATTTTGCGAGTCGTTACCGACTCGCAAAATGCATTTCAGACTCGCAAATAGGAAGGGGTGTTCCCTTCCTATTTGCGAGTCGCATTGGGATGCAATACCATTTGCGACCGCATATGAGGTCGCAAATGGCATCGCAGTTACCATCCACTTCAAGTGGATGGTAACCCAATCGCAAATTGGAAGGGGTCCCCATGGGACCCCTTCCAGTTTGTGACTGGAGCCCAAAATATTTTTTCAGGGCAGGGAGTGGTCCAAGGGACCACTCCCTGCCCTGAAAAAACCCGAAACTAAAGGTTTCGGTTTTTTTTGAAGTGCAGCTCGTTTTCCCTTAGGGAAAACGGGCTACACTTCAAAAAAAAAAAACTGCTTTATTTAAAAGCAGGTCGCTAACATGGAGGTCTGCTGACGTCAGCAGGCCTCCATGTTAGCGAGTGCCTATACTCGCAATGGGGCCGCAATTTGCGACCCACCTCATGAATATTCATGAGGTGGGTCATTGCGACCCCATTGCGAGTTGCAGTCGGTGTCTGAGACACCGTACTGCATAGCAATTTGCGACTTGCAAATTGCGAGTCGCAGGGACTCACAATTTGCAAGTCGCAAATTGCTTTTTTCCTACATCTGGCCCTAGGTTTTTTTCCGTTCTTATTTTGTAGATTTATTCCAATGTCAAATTCATCATTACAAAAAAAGAAGAAAGTTAAAATCAGAAGCCAATTCATTAATAAATGCAATAATGCACTCTGCTTTTAAGAAATTAAGAAGCCAAAGTACGGATGACAATAGTCAAATTAATAACAAGAAGCCCAAATAGAAAAAAAACACACAGCATCTAACGCTCTCTAAGTGACAAGCAGTTCTCTCTAGTGCAACACAAGAATGAGTTAACTCCTTACCAAATGGCTTTTATAATGCTTCAGGCAATGAAAGCACACACATTCATAGCATGACATCACATAAAAAGGGAGCACTAAAAGGCAGGCAACAAGTTAACAGATATCATCTTTACTATCAGCCCTAAAGTCCACCATGTGCAAACCTGAGAGACAAATGCTGTTTACCGAAGTGGTCACATGGTAGGACTGAAAGCCCACTGCAGATCAAGGAGGTCCAGCTTAAGACAGTACAATAGAGGGTATTTTGAAGGAGCTCACCCTCCTGCAGATTTCAATGGGCTGAGTATGAGTATGAGTAAATCATCCCTGTGGCTCCTCTACATCAGAGCAGATATAGCATCCTGTGGCACCTGAATACAATCAATGGAAGGCAGACTGTACCAGTTGGAGTGACAGATTGAAGCTTTAGTTGATTGGGGACAGAACTATTAGTTTATGCAATGAAAAATCACAGAACTGGAAGACAATCTGACAACCTGCGCTTCTCACAGAAACCTGAAAAGCTGGAGGAGGAAGACAAGATTGCCTTTCTGACCCGTTGTGTACTGGAAGGAACCAAGCTGTACTTTAGCCCCCTCTAGAAATACAAATAGCGCATAGAATTAACTTGCGATGACCTCAGAATAATGATGGACCTCATCAAGCCATAGCCTGTTTTTTCAGACATCAACAAGTATGCCAGATTATAATGCAAGCCAGTAACATGGACCCTACCTAAACAAAGTCCAATGAATTACATTTACATAGGATTTTTCTCCACCACTGTCCGATGCCGCAAACAATTTCTGGCGCTCAGGTCCCTTCTGGAAAAACTTGGGATACGCTACAGTCTATCAGATTCAACTACAATGATTATAACTCAGAATCACAAAATGTTAGAAAATGACGATCCAGGTCAACTAAATGGTTTTCTAGACCCTCTGCATAAATGTGACAGGGACACTGTACAAATTCGAGATACACTCTGACAAAAGGGACCAGCACAGGAAGGGGTGTTTGAATGTTTGGAAGCAGTCACTAGACATTCGTCGTCTGGCCCACAATCCAGACAGTCAGCCAAACATCAGCTGCAGAATGACAAACTTAGGCTTTCCTGAGACCAGTCTAAAATCCTAAACTGCAGAGAATACTTTGTTATTTGTTTGTCTTAATTATTGAAAGTGGCTTTGCCACAACTCTCCTTCTCTCCTTCAATGTCACCTTGCCTAACTTTCCCACCCCTGCCATGCCCCCTCTTTTTCTCCCTCTGGATCATGAGGATTGCTCTTGATCTTTAGCTCGGGGGCATTTAACCAGAGAGGTGGGAAGGATTAGGAAAACATGGGAAATATAAGTGGGTAGAAGCAAAGGAAAAGAGACTTTAAATATCTCACCTCAAACAATAGCCCCGCAGACCCCATAGCAAAAATGTCTGGTCCTGCAGGACACACTTAAATGCCACCTTAGGGGCAACACAATCAGCTTGGAGTGATGGGCCCAAGCCAGAGAGACAGACAACCATCCACACATAGGGCAACACAATCCTCAACACACACTAACTTGACACACCAAGCTAACTACCCATTCCTCCAGTGGTAAGGTAGGGAACACCCACTACCTTTACTTCCCCACCTGTAGACGCAACCAGACTTACCTAATGTAGTTGTTTGAGTTAGTACCCCACGGCTTCATTTGCCCCCTTCTCCCCCACAGATTCCACTAGTCTAGCTTTGTGACCTTTCTTTGCATTTGGAACTTATCAAACTAACACATTTTCATTGAGAGACATCTACAATTAACACACTTGAGGTATTGACTAGCAGTAGTATCCCTAAATGTAAATGGACTGACACATTTCATAAAGAAGAAAAACATTGTGACGGACCTGCTGTCAAGCACAAACCTGTTCGTCCCACAGAGACACAATGCTGGCCCAAGTTGCCTGTTCCCAACTCCACCCAGACGCTGCGTGCCTCCCACATATTTGTACGTGACCTGCACGGGAACATTCCTGGGGAAAAGGTGTGGATGAAAGAGAGAGAAACAGGGACGTCACCTGGGAGGATCAGGATGGCTAGCATTGGTCTACAGAGAACAGATATCTCCTATGATGAATTAAGCATTTAGTCAAATAACACTTTTCATATAACCGATATACTAAAACTACTCTTTGCCAATTCCCACAAACTGGGTGTACCTGTCAGGGTTCCCTTTCCCGCTTTTGATGGCTCTCTCCTCTCTCTAGGGATTTTAAAGAAACAGTATGGAACCTGCAACCAGATACAATGTTTAGTCTTCTATTCTATCTACATGTTTTCCCACCTTGTTCCCCAGACAATGAGGGCCCACTGGAAGACCTACCTAAAGTGTTCAAGAAATTCAGTGTACGTCTTGCCTTTTTGGGTCTGGATGAGACTTTCTAAAACACAGTCACACTCACAATTATAGACATTTAACAGGCAAATAAGAATGAAAAATAATTTTTAAGTATTTAGATTTCTCAAATATTCAGGGATTAATCAGCGCAGCGTTAGTGTCGGAAAGAACACAGTTCAGTGTTTTAACCACACCGAGAGCATAGGGATTATGTACTAAAGCTCACTTTCATATGTAATTGGTGTCATCACTGTTATATCACAGTGATAATTGAACATGGAAATAAAAGAGCTTTGACTCACATCTTGAAACTACAGTGTGCCAAGAACTGAGTGTTCTTTATCATAGACAATGATTGGTATCGCAAAAATGCTACATAAAACTCAACTATAACAAACATGTTAATTGCACATCGTTAAAATAACAAATTGTCCAACACACGCTCAAATCTGTACTGTCATTGCAAGCTAACAATAATGAGCATTAATATTCAGCAGACAGCAAGTATTCCAGTAACCAAGGATACTGATAACATGCCCTTCTAGTGGGCGCTGCCCGTCTGAACATTCGACAGTCAACTATCAAAGGTAACCAGTAAGAAGCCTTTCAAGCACGTGCAGCACATAACCACCTTTTGTGGTGCTAATCTTCTTGATCTCTTCTTTACTAGGATCCATGACGCTTGGCTGTGGAGTAGATGATCCAGGAACAAGCGTGGAAGAGCAGAGAATCCCACTCTCTGAAGACGTCTGACAGGAAGCAATCACCTCAAGACTGGTGTGGCTTTAAATAGCTGCTGCACCTGGCCACACCCATTCTGAGTCATGAGTATGCCACAAACTCAGGCAACAAGTTGACACGTGCCCCGGATTCATACACAAGTTCTAAAACAAGAATTGGCTCAAGTAAACATTTCTCAAAGACCACAACAATCATTGGCCCCTGCAAGGGCGGGTGATTTGCTTAGGGGCACACTTTATTAAACGCCAGATGTGGGTTATGGAGCATATTTGGGTTTACATGCCAGACACCTGCTTATGTTACATCCAGACATTTCTCTTATCCAAGAGACCCACCTATTTGACGCAGAAGGTCAGAAATTATGCAAAAATTGGGTAGGTAAAGAGTATCATGCTCATAAGATGAGTTTAGAGACCACCCCACCTAGATCCCCTATAACCTACCTTAGGGGTGGTGCAGCCATCTTGACATGAAAGGACCTATCAATCAAAGTACACAAGGATGAAATAGCAAAAGTGATTAATGACCTACCATATAAGGCAGAAGGAAATGATGGCTACCCATCGGAATACTATAAGATTAATAAATCATCCCTGGCCCCATTATTATTTAAAATATTCAAGGAAGTACATGTTGGGTGCATGCCGTTATGACTGGCCCTATGTTGCTGGTGGTGGGTGTTTGGGGTTAACTTGAACCCCCAACGACGGACTACCTAAAACCCAGAGACTGGAAATGTAAGTCGTGTACTTACCTCTAAAACTGTTCTTTACTTTCTTCCCCCAGGAACTGTTCAGAAAATGCACTGTCAACTTTTAAAATAGATATTCTCGGTTTAAAAAAAAAAACTGTTTACTTGACTAAAGTGAAACAAAGTTACATTGATGTCTGTGCTAAATACTTACCTGTGATAGTATTTACTTCTGAACTGAATCTTGTGGTTCTAGTTATAAAGTAACAAAAACAGTTTTTCACATAAAAATCATATTGGTCTGGAGGTAAGTCATTGAGTGTGTCTTTCTTCTATTGCTTGTATGCGTACAACAAATGCTTAACACTACCCTCTGATAAGCCTAACTGCTCGACCACACTACCACAAATAGAGCATTAGTATTATCTTGTATTGCCTCTGTCAAGCCTCTGGGGAACCCTTGGACTCCGTCCACACTATATCTCATTGTGATACAGTATATACAGAGCCAGCTTCCCACAGTTCTGATTAGGGCCACAAAACAAAAACAACCCTTATAATAGGTACAATATATGGACCTGTAACAGATAAAAGAAGTACCTTTAGGCACATACCTAGACTATTACTACAACACCACCCCATGCAAAGGTTCTTCTCAGAGGGAACTGGAGCATGACAATAGAACTCAGCATAGACAAATCATACCAGCCAAGAGCGGACATTCTGCTGATAAGGGCCTAAGGACAGATGTATACCTAACCCCTGGTGATTATTTCACCCTAGGAATCATAAATATACATTTAATTTATGGCACATGATACCTGCTCATGTCTATTTATTTTCTGGCATCCACCTTGCTTTTAAAAAGGGTAATGAAAGCAGAAATTCTCCCCAATGGAATTTCGGACTATGACACAATACAGCTATGGCTTGACTTTGACTTAGTGAAACATCCTGTAGGCCAGTGGAGACTTAATATGCTCAATCATACACTGCTGCAGCACAACACAGCTGCAACAATGCTTCTTACTTACCTTATACGGAATGAAAACATTGTCCCCTCTATCCAAATGGTCTTGGAGGCAACCAAAGTCTACATTAGATGTGAACTAATGTGAGAAACTGACCAGAGAAAAAAAGAATTAGCAAAATGCCCAAAAGAACCTGAGAAGCAGATGAAAGAGCTTACTTGTTTCTGTAACAGAACTTATATCAGAGAGGACAATAATTATTCAATACAGGCCAAACATTACCATTACCAACTGCTCACCCACAAGGTGGAAACACATTAGTTGCTCACGGGGCTTTGAAGGGGCGGCACGTGCAGGGGATGGGAGAATTAATTTAATTTAAAAAATACACTTATCTTCACTACCGGTTGCGGCCGCCACCACCACGCCTCTCCTCTCCTCTCTCGCAGGCAGCAGGCACAGGCTCCCAGCCTGCCCTGCGGCCAATCCTGACACTGGTCAGAGCAGCATTATGATTGGCTGGGAGTGCCCAGCCAGGGCGCTCCCAGGCAGACCGGCAACCTGTGCCTGCTCTCTCCAGCCCGGCAACACAGTGCTGGGCTGGAGAGAGCAGAGTGTGCATGTGTGTTTGGCTGGCTCGAGACGGCCGGCCAAACATACATGCGCATTGAGGGGAGGGCTCTGTGCACTCCCCTCGATGGCTGTCATCCCCATTGCCCCACCCCTTTTACTACAAAACAATAATAAACATAGTTTATTATTGTTTTGTAGTAAAAGGTTTGCAGCTGCTGTAGCTGGCCAGTGGGGGGCGACGCTCCTCCGTCATAGCGGAGGAGCTGCCACTGTGGAAACAACCTTTCACCTCAAGTCATGCCTTTGAGAGGATGGTAAAAAAGCAGAGCGTTTGTTGGCACTGCAGGTGCGGCACCAAGAAGCACAGAACTCTATGTCAGCAATAAAGAACTGAAAAAGCATTTAGTCACACAGCCTCAAGATATATTAGAAGTCTTCACAAAGAATTCTAAAACTCTTTAAACAGCTACTGTTCAGCAAATCATGGAGGATGAGAAGTTATTTTTTTCCACTTGTCATATACCGCAATTGACAGAGACCAAAAACTCTCCCTAGACCAAGTTGTAAAAGAGGATGAAATAACAAAAGTGTTTGATGACCTACCATATAAGGCAGCAGAAAATGATGGCTACCCATCGGAATACTTTAAGATTAATAAACCATCCCTGGCACTGTTATTATATAAAATATTCAAGGAAATACATGTTGGGTGCACACCCTTACGAGACACACATACTGCTAAACTGCTTTCATACTGAAACCGGACAAGGATCTGTTAGAATCTGCCAACTTTAGACTACTTTTCTTAATTAATGTGGGCATTCTTCTTAATGAAATGGCAAAAGTTGTAGCTAACAGGCTAAAGGTTGTGTTAACATCATTTATCAACCGAGACCAGGTGTAATTAGTATTGTCCTGTACTTCAGCTTCTTATTTGAGATCATTAGCTTGTGTCCTGTGGCAAGTTACAGACACTCCAGATTACAAGGTTGCTGTCTGGCTAGAGGTGGGTGGAACTGGGGCACCCATTTAGAACAAAAAATTAAAACAGGAAAAAAACATATAGCAAAACCATATCATAGTAAAAAATTAAAAGCATCAGAAACTGCTCATTTGATATTCACTGCTCTAGGCAAGGAGTGCCACATAATACCCTGCAAGGGTTTATTTACATATCTCCTTGTGGTGCCCCAAAGAGAAGGAGGGCACTACTAGTGTATTTTCTGAGTTTTTTGTGGGGCTGCAGTGAGTACAGCAACCCTCCCCTAGACATTATTTAACAACTTGAAAACGCTGGATGGCCTATTGACATCCTCCGTGCTGCCTATGCAGTACGCCAACGGATCATCCTCCTAAGGAGTGTGGGTGGGGGAAGCTCTGCTGCTTGCACTGGATGCTTCCCCTCATTAAGGGTTCTGTGAGGACTTATGCGGAATCGCTTCCACATCAGTTCCCGCCACTCCTCTGCCCATCAGGCATCTCAGCGAGCAGCACAGCGCACTGACATCATTGATCCCACCAGATGGCTCGAGAAGAGCAGGCGTCTAGCATTGGGTTTTCTCCTGGCAGCGTGGCCCTTCGAGTTTGCGGGAGAGCCCCCTCCCCCACACCCCTTCCAGCAAAGACTAGATTTGTCATGATCCCAAGTATGGATCCTAGTTGGGGTGTAATACCAGGAGGAGGCTACTTTAAAGGCTGTCTCTGTACCGGCTGAGTTATAGGCTGTGTGGTGCGCCCTATAAAAAACACTCTCCCACTCCTCTTCCGATAGCTCCCTCTCTAGTTCCTTCTCCCATCTCAATTGACCCTTAGTCTTGGTTAAACGGACCTCCCCCCGCAAGAGGACATAGAGCTCAGAAACCACGCGCTTATCGCCCTTTTTCATTAGAATACATTTTTCAAACTGTGTTAACGGCCTATCTATTAATATCCTATTGGCTGGAAGCAGAGCCCAGTGTCTTATTTGATAGTACATCATCCTGTCAGCCTCGGTTAGGCCATATAGCTCCCTCAGCTGGTCAAAGGGGATAACCCCCTGCTCATCGAATAAATATCCCACCCTTTTAAAGCCCCCCTCGTACCACCGACGCAATGCTTCAGATTGTACGCCCGGGCCAAAATCGGGGTTCGCGCCCAGAGAAGTCATTGGGGACGGGAAGGTCGTCAAACCCACCCTGCTGGCCACCCGATCCCACACTCTCATCGAAACCTCCGTGACCGGGGATATATACAACCTCTGCGCCTGTGACGGCGCCTGAGCCAGGGTTCTTTCCATATGTGAGAGCCAGCCACTGCCTGGTCCATGAAACACCAATGCTTCTCAGAAGACGGTTGGCTCCATTCCAAGAGGAAACGCAGCTGTGCTGCTTGGAAGTATCGAAGGAGGCAGGGGACCGCCAGCCCCCCCCTCCCTCTTGGGGCGATACAGGTCCTGCCACGATAACCGCGCTGCCTTCCCTTCCGATATAAATCTTAGAACCGCCGTTTGGAGGGTCGCTATCGTTCGCAGCGGGGGATCCAGTGGCAGCGCCTGAAACAGATAAAGTATACGTGGTAGGGTGGTCATCTTCACTGCCGCAACCCTGCCCAGCCAGAACAATGTCAGTTTCCCCCATGTCTCTAAGTCTCGCTGCACCTCCCGGGTTAGTTTCGCATAGTTCAACGTCGCTGTGCGGGCGACTGTGGAGCCCAGCTCGATCCCCAAGTATGGGAGCCCCGAGGAGGACCATGTAAAGTGGAATCGGGCCTTCAGGTCCCTTTCATGCTCCACACTGATAAACTTGCCCATAGCCTGCGATTTAAGCCTGTTCATTCGGAACCCCGAGACCTGTCCAAATTCGTCTAAAACACCCATTAGCGCCGATAGTGAGGTCATAGGCTCTGCCAGAGTAAGGATGACGTCGTCCGCGTATAGCGATAACAGATGTTCATCCCCCCCAACTTCACGCCCATGATCTGAGGGTTGTCCCGGAGCCTCTGCGCCTTAGGCTCCATATAGAGCGCGAACAGCAGGGGCGAAAGCGGACACCCCTGCCTGTTCCCTCTCTGGACGGCGAATGGCAAAGAAAGTGTCCCGTTAACTCGAACCACCGCCCGAGGCGCCTGATAAATGCAGCGAATCCATGCCATGAAGCCAAACCCAGTCCGAAGCGTTCAAGCACCTTGAACAGGTCTGGCCAGTAAACCCTATCGAACGCCTTTTCAGCGTCGGTAGATAGGAAGAGCGCCGCCCTAGGAGAGCGTTCGGTTTTATCCAAGAGGTGAAGCAGCCGCTTGGTATTATCGCTACACTGTCTATGCGGTATAAATCCCGCTTGGTCGGGATCCACAAGCCCCGGCATATAATAGTTGAGGCGGTGTGCCAAAATGCCAGTGAATAATTTGGCATCAATATTCAGGAGGGAGATCGGCCTGTACGAGGCGCATTCCTCGGGATCCTTCCCCGGTTTCGGGATAACCACGATAGTAGCGTCTAACATACTAGGCGCAAGAGCGCCCGTTTAACAAAAAGAGTTAAAAAGTTGCACAAGAACGGGAACAAGTTCCACACAGAAGGATTTATAAAAAAGCGCAGAGAAACCCTTATAGGTTGATCTAACGCGGTTGCCTCTCTCACAAACAAAGGAGTGATTGCTATGTCCTCTAAGAAGGATTCTGGAGTTAAGGTACCGGGTTCCTCAGCCCTGTATAGATTTCAATAGAATTCCGCAAAAGCCTGCGCTATTTGGTAGCATGTGCGCGCTTCTGCTCCAGAAGGGGAGCGCACCATTTTTATCATTGACGCTGCACGCTGCGCTCTCAACCTATGTGCCAGTAGCTTCCCGCACTTGTTACTTCCTACATAGTACTTTTGTTTGAGGCGGACTACTGCATACTCTGCCCTATCCCAATCCAACCTCCTCAGCTGCTTTTGCACCTTCTCGAGCTCTCGCCATATTCTAGGAGCACCGGTGTGTTTATGTGAGTGTTTTAACACCCTCACTCGCTGCTCTAGGTCCCCCCTGAGTCAACTCCTTGCCTTATTGTCCCTAGAAGAAAGCAACATCACCTCGCCCCTCAAGACAGCCTTCAGTGCCTCCCACAGTGTTGCAATGCTTATTGTCCCATCATTGTTAAGGCTAAGACAATCTGTTATTGCCCTTCGGATCGCCTCTACCGTTGCACCGTTCTGAAGCATTGAGTCCCTAAATTGCCATCCCGATGCACTGACCCTCTCCATGTCCATGTGGATCTCAACTGTAACCGGGGCATGATCTGACAGGGCCCGCGGCTCAATCGCTGGGTCTCTAACCCTGGGGAGAAGCTCCTGGGATGCCAGGAAAAGGTCCAATCTAGCGTATGTTTTGGTTGCTGATGAGTAAAAGGAGTAGTCCCTCAACGATGGGTGCACACTCCTCCACACATCCACCAGACCACACTCATTCAACCACTGCCGCCCTGCATCCGACAAAGACCCTGTCTGCCCATACCGATGGCCTGAGCGATCCAGGTCCCCATCCATCACCAAATTAAAATCGCCCCCCAGCAATACAGCACCATCAGGGGATTGGAGCAGCGGAGTCAAAGACTGTCTCAGGAGGATTTCTTGTTGGGAATTAGGTGCATATAGGGAAGCGATCGTGAAGGAAACCCCCCCAGTCTAAGCCTCATGGCCAAAAGCCTCCCTGGAACCTCGTGCAATTTTGATATCACTTCCCCCGGAAATGAGCGTGATAAAAGTATCGCCACCCCTGCATGCTTTGATGGTAGCGAGGACCAGAACTGCCTGGGGAACCACTTAGAGAGCATACAGTAGGTATCTTTAAAGACAAGGTGCATCTCCTGCAAGAGACATACATGAGTCCCCGATCTCTCTAAAGCTGAAAGGATGGCTAGCCTCTTAGTAGGGTTATTGAGCCCCCTAACATTTAAACTTATACATGTAATGGTCATAGCCTATACTGAGGAGAGCAGGCAGAAGAGGCAGAAGCACAACAGAGGACTACCCCCTACATTAATATCTACACCACCTAGAACACTCAGGCCTGAGGGTGTCTCCGCAAAGAGCCAGCATCGCAGGGAAACCCAACAACAGACAACTAATAAGCACAACAGGTGCATAGAACACAGAAGTCCTCGGTCGTCCATCCTCGCGAGGTGCAGTCTCCACGGGGCAATATATCCAACCAAGTCAGGTAACCAGGTCCATTGCCCCCGCCACCTCGACCCTCTTCGACGATCAGCATATTGTTAGCAATGCGGCCAATAGCAATCCTGGGCGCCCCTGGGTGTCCACACTAGGCTGAAGTTCCGGCGGCCACACTGTTCAAAGCGGCTTCTCTCTCCGATCTCAGCTCCGAGGCGCTGCAGCTTCCTTTTCTTCTCTTTTCTCCGCCAACGAGGAGGGCCCCGCCGGCAGAACTCCCCCTCGCTCACCTCCCGGCCTATATCCTCCAGACCCAGGATGCGGCTAGCTTCCAAGATGGATTTCACCTGCCGGAGCTGCTCCTCCCAGCGGAAGACCAAGCGGAACGGGTGGCCCCAGGAATAGGACATATTGTGCGCTCTCAAGTGATCCGTGATCGGTACACTCTGGAGGTTGCGGGCCCGCTGTAGAATCTTTTCTTTAAGGACAGAATTGTAGAGACAGGCTTAGATGTCTGGGGGGCGGTCTCCAGGGCCCCCGGCACGCCCAACTCGATGTACCCGGTCCAGGACTACCTCCCCTGTCTCGTCTATGCCAAGCAGAGAGCGAAACAGGTCCACCACGTAGCCCCAATGTCCTCTTTTTCAGTACCAACCGGGGCCCCTCTAATCTGAATATTTTGTCGCCTCGAGCGATTTTCCAAGTCCTCGACCGCCATCTGGAGGAGGTCCTGCCGCTCTCGGAGGCAGACTACCTCCTGTTGCAGGCCCGCCACCTATTCACCGCAAGGGATCTCACTGTCCTCTAGCTGCGATACACGTTCACCCAAGGAGGTAACCTCTCCTCGTAGCTCCTTCACCTCCTGTGAGATGTCCCTATGCAGCTCTTGGATATCGCCCCGGAGCGACTCAAACAAGGAGGTCAGAAAGCCCTTTGTAACGGGAGAACTCTCCTCTGGATCTGTCTCCACCCGACTCTCCAAGGCCCTCGTCTCAGATAAGTCCTCCGCCACAGTCTCAGATATAAGGCGCGCCCCTGCCAGCATGTCCCTCACCGAGCGCTCGCGTTTGGATTTTGATGTCGCCATGGCGTGCCGGCTTGGTCGCGCCTCGCCGGTTCAATCCCGCAGGGCCTCCAGGGTTTCCGTCTGAGGCCAATCAGTATATGCCGCCCTGTCCGGAGCCGCTCCCAGGTCCAGCCCCCAGCAGCCACCACTTGCAGCAATCCGCTTCTGGCGCCGTTTCCACAGAAATGCAGGACCACGCTTATCAAAAGTTCAAATGTTGGAGTGAAGCAGCCCAGAGGCCAGGCAACTGGGCCCCTACCTTCTACTGGGTACCCGCACTTCACACAGCCCCACTCCATGGCGCCAGGGTGAAGAGGCCCAGTCTGCAGCCCCCGGCCCGATAGAACATGAGGGAGCGCCCCTCTCCCTCAGGGTGCTCAAGTCTCCAAGCGCCGGGTCCTGCGGTTCAGTCCAGCTGGTCTGGGGCCCAGGGTGAGTCCCCAGGCCCTCAATCCCTCGGCGGCACGCTCAGAAGGGCCGCCGGGGAAAGGCCCGTACCGTGGCCCAGGCCGCCTCTCGTGCCGCTCCGCGGCCCCGCCCCGAATCCGGGGCTGAACTCAGCTCTCCCCGCGGGAGCAGCGCAGCCCGGACCCGGCCGCAGCGGAGCAGTACAAAACACCCGGGGGAGCCTTACAATGCGGGGGGAGCCTCCAGGCTTGCCCCAAACGGGCTGCAAGGCACTTTTCTGGGTCGAGGCGGCGGAGCGCTAGCGGGCACGTCTTAGCGCTCCGCCATCTTGGACACGCCCCGCAAATGACAGTGCAATTTTAAAAGAGCATTTACGTGACTTTTTTTCTTCTCTAATAGCTAACTCTTGGATTTAAATTGTGTCATTCATGCCTGTGGTTCAGGTTTGAGGAATTTGCTTTTGAAGGGTTTTTCACACACACAGTGAAACCAAACCAAACTGTCCCACCCTAACTGTTTAAACCCAGAGTGGTCATTTGTATTTCTTGGATTGTTTTTGTTCCTTTTAGTTTAACCCTATGCATGCAGGAAAGTTATACGTCATGTAATTAATGCCCTTGTTTGTCTTTCTTGTGCATGATAAGTACTACCACAGTTCTAATTGTAGTGTGCAACAGTGAATCTCTGTGAAGCCAGCCCTAGTGTTGCAGTACTTATTGTTATGGTACTCAGTTTGGGTTTTTCGTAATGCAGTGTTAGCAATTGTGCCAACAGTTATTGTCCAAGAAAAGTGCTGGAGCATCCCGGTGTTCTTCTACCGCTCCCGTGCCCATATCAGAAAGAGAGATTCAGTTTCAAGGAAGTTGAGTGAACTAACTCTATCACTCTGTCAACAACGACCTGCAAGACGTGGCAGTGCTTTGTCTCTTTCTCTTCCACTCCCCCTTTCCTTTTGGGACACCTGCCGGGGTTTCTGTGTCCACCAGGAAGTGCCGAGAGGTGTTCCAGGAGGTCAGGGGCATACCATCGCCCTTGCAGACATCCTGCTTTTGAGGTGAGTGGCCCCGTTTCTACAGCTGACACTCTGGACTGATTCTGTAGAAGACCTGTTTCTCTGCTGTATTGTCCTGCTGCCCTCTGCCTTGCTAAGGAAGGATTGGACTCATCACACTTGAACCCTGAGTGACTCCATGGGCTTGCTGGCTTGCCTCCTTTTCTTCTGAATTTTCAGGGCACTAAAAACATCCAACTCATCATCAACAGCACTTAGACTTTGCTTGCTGCAAGTCTTGCCCCTCCAAGAGGTGCCAATCCAGACCTCGGTCCTTGGCAGTGGGTATAAAGTGCTGCAACTGCCAGAGCCTGCTCATCTACACTATTGCACTAATCAGAACTGGTGCATCTCCATCAACACTGATGCATCGCCGCAGCTGCAAGGATCGAGGACATTGCATCGCCCTCAACGCCTTTGCATCCACACTACTGCGAGGATCAGGAGCATCACATTGTAGACTGCACTACACATCACCTCCGTTCCTGATGCATCTCTGACTTTACGCTGTTCTGGGCCGCTGCATCGTCTGCATCTTCGGGATTGACACCAAAGCATCGCCTTCCTTGCTCCACACATCTTGTCATCAAGGCATCTCTAAACCAAGGGCCTGTTTCAGCAGACCAAGGCTGGCCCCCCGTATATGACCTGTACTCCATTGCGGTCAGCATGACCTTTTAGTTCTGACCTGGTCTAGTGCGATCAGATAGTCCCAGTTGGCGCTTTATGCTTCTAAGCACTACAACTATGTTTGTTCTTTTAAAATTCATACCTTGGCTTATACTTATTGGATTTCAGTTGTATTGGTCTTGTTCCGTTCATATCAATATAATCTATTTTTCTTATCTAGTGTTGAGTCTTTTTGTGGTGTTTTCACTGTGTTGCACAAATACTTTACACATTGCCTCTTAAGTTAAGCCTGCCTGCTCCATGCCAAGCTACCAAAAGGGCGAGCACAGGTTCAATATGATTAAATTATGTGGTTCCTGTATGGACTGGGTGCATACCTCTACCAACCAGAAACCCAATTTCTGACCTAGTCTAGATATATCATTAGTGAATGTTGGTTGTTTTGGTTAGGTCAAAGTATGAGATTCAAACCCATAAACTGACCTGGGTGATAGATGTTATTGATAACCTCAAACATGAACACTCTGATTAACAAAGGAACCTTCAGAAAGAGATCTATCTCTTATTTTGTCTCTCTTGCATGCCCAATGTAAACACAAGAAACATTTAAAAAGGCATTTTCAAAACATTTATTGAAATTATTGTATTTTTGCAAAGATAGCATGAGAATTGATTGTTAGAAGGATGAGACATGTTACTGTAATCACCATTATTAGAATGGTGAACAACACAAACAACTCAACCATGTTCATTGTTACTAATGTATTCTCACTCCTATCTGTATCTACTACTGTACAAAGAGGGCATAGCAGGAGTACCCTCTGCTTGATCTGTTAGGATAGCCTAAGCCTCATATGTTGGTCTCAGATGTCTGGAAGCTGGTCTAAGTGTACAGTTTATCATCCTTTGCAGGATGGCTGTTGGAGTCAGCAGAGCGGCATCTCAGGCACAGCTGTTTCATGATTATCCAACATGAAGTGCTCCTCTCCACAAACGTAGCATGGATGCTGTTTATATAATGAAACATTTTCCTTATTGCGCTGTGACAGAGGTGCAGAACAGCTACTTTTGTTTGTCTCGCATAAATGGGTTGTCACCTAAGAAGCATAGAAAAAGAAAAACAAAGGCATGGTTTTCTGATTGTAAGTCCCTAGACTGAATGTGCAGACTACAGGGCGACAATGCCTACCAAGATTAAATGCATGTGCAGCACTTTCTCGTGTTAGTAAAAAAGTATGTAGAAAGTCACCATTAGAAAAAGATTTCAAGCTAAAAATGAGAATATAAAATGAAGACCTAACGTGGGCCGTGCAACACCAGAAGAACACAAAAACATGTGCCAACTACTTTGATAATGTGTGCAGCACACCTAACTACATTTCTGGCAGAACTAAATGCAGAATGCAAAGTATATGGAGAGGTTCTTTAGGTCAACAGCTAGGAGACCAGAACAAAGGTTTCTTGCCAAAAAGCAGCACCTCTACCTTTTCACCATTCAATTTAAGCTCATTTGGTTCATCAGGTTGTTACTCTAGAATATAATCACAGAGATTGGATTGTGTAGTGGCTAGATCTTTTGTGACAGAGGCGATGGTCTATGTATCGTCTATGTAGGAGGTGATGTTGAGTCTAGAAGATCTTACCAACTTCATTATAGTATATCTTTTTAATGTAATGGTAATTTCATATAATGTACTTTAAAAGAGTGTTGTGATTTGGTTAGAATTCGAAAACCTGAGCTTTGATTACAATTTCATCAGGTGGCTTACTATTGTGTCTCTGGGAGAATAACTTTATTTTTTAGGCTCCCATTGTGAGATGCCACAATTTATGTAGGGGAGATACCAGAGCTGACATTAATGATTCTCGGTGGCAACCTCAAACCTAAATCTGATAATCACAAGTTTTTGTACTCCGCATGGGGAAGAACCACATGGATCATGATCTACTGGGTACTTTTCAATATTGTTAGACCTAATTCAGGAAACACATGAGATCAGATTTACCAACTAACCGGAGCAGGTTGTAAGCCTGACCAGATAAATGCTATGGGATGAGAGGTGCAGGTGGAGACAGCAGGGTTTCTGGTGCTATGAGGTGAGGGGTTCAGTGGAGTCAGCAAGGTTTCTGAGGGGCAGGTCCTTGTGTAACAAGATAGAATGCTGTGGTCCCCGTGGTGTTGCAGGCATCAATTATTGACTTGTCTACACTGTGCCTCAGCCCCGCCCCATCCAACAGTGGTTTTACTGGGAGCAAATCCAATCTAAAATCCAAATTAAACGTAGGACCAGTGTTCCTGCACCCAGTAAACTCAGTTGCAGAAAAACCAGGAAACTCAAAGTTTTGTGGAGCGGTGTCCCACAAGGGATACCACTACACCAAACTGGGAGTCATTTCCCTTGTCCGGTAAATAGAGTGTTCAAAACAGGTAAAATGCAGTTTCTATAAAATTGTGAGATACTTCTTTACATGTTACAAAAACGTGCTTATTGAAATCTCAACAGCAGCATTCCTAGATGTATTTGCTCCAGATGGCAGGATAACCTAGTTCTTAAAAACAGGATAAGTATGTATCTTATTTAATACTAGATTCCAAAATGTTCACATAAGTTGTGGCAAAGTCCACGAGTCATCGCCAATATTTGTGGTTTCAATGGAATTGTCAGAGTTACCTGTTCTCGACCATAGCAATTGTCCTATTCTCAGCTCCTTTGGCTTATCTGAAGCAATGTGCTCAGAGGTTGAACGCTAAGGAACCTGGGAATGATATTAAGCATTTATGTACACAATGTAATTCTGATGTCTCTCATCACAGGTACGTCTAGCTAATACTCTCCTAAGCCTAGCATTCCTCATCATGGTCCCAAATTAGAGTTAACCCCCACAGGGCTCATACATTTCTAATGCTTTTCTATCAACTAGGTATCAGTAACTCTAAAGCTGCCCATTGAGAAGATCAGGTCTATAATGAAGTATATTGCCCAGACAGATTTTATCTCGCTAAGACAGTTGTTCAGGATAGTAGGCCTCCTTCCTCCTTGATGGAGGCCATGTTTCTGTGTTCTCGCCACTAATGTGTTGCTGAGATATCTAGAGTGTCAGTTTGCAATAACTTTGGCCTCCACTGGCAGATACTCTTCCATCACTTACACTTTGTTGTTCAAGCACTGATGCCAGAAACCCCTGGCCAGATCCCTGGTGTTTCACTTTGCCCACCTGAGTTTGTTGATGTAGTACACTTCTGTGATGTTGTCCCACTTCAGAAGAATGCAGTTGACCCTGTCTTTTGTCCAGCACTTCACTGCAAAGGAACCCACTAGACGCTCCAAGCAATTTATGTGAAGAACTAATTCCTTATCAGAAAAGATGCCTCCAGTAGACGAAGAGCTGCAACTAACCTGATAGCATCTAACATTTAAGGAAGGATCTAATGGTCACCCTTCTATTGCACACCTCTGTATACTGTAACAAATATTGTAGCATTGTATGGGCCTATTGAATCAGGGGAATCAAAACCATGGAGGAGAGGCCCTTCTGTAAATGGGCAGTCTTTTGTCACTGGAGACCCCGATAGTGGGGAGGACCAAGAAGAAGGGCCTGAATCGACAAGTGATACTGTTTTCTCCATGGGCAATGCCAGAGGTATTGACACCAAGTTTATGCAAAATCCCTGGTAAGTTAACAGCGTCATAGTGATTAACTCCACTGAGACCACTGATGAGATACACCAGGCTTTGAAGAGGATAAATGCCTTGACTTACTTGTGATCTGGAAAAGCACAGGTTGTGAGAAACAAACAATGTAATCTAGATAACTGATAAGTCTCGTTCCCAGGGTCCGCAAGTGTTCAGAAAATGGTCAAATCACCTTGGTGAAGAACAATGGGTTGAATATAGGCCATTCAGTAGGGTTGTGAACCTGAAGCTCTGACCCCTCCATAGAATCTGGAAATATGATGAGGAGGAAAAACAGGGAAAGACACATAGGCAACCGTTAAATCCACCCTGACCATTCAATTATTTTATCTGGGAAGAATACCTGCCTTCAGTCCTTCCACATATTGACCTTTTGAAAATAAGCATTTAAAAAATCTATGCAAAGCAGGTTTAGAGTCAATCATGTAATAGTATTGTGTTTCCTATTTCTAAGTGCTGTAAGTAACAGTTCTTTGTGTTTCATAATTGGATTCTATTCAGTTTACTTTAGAAGAAAGAAAGCTTTAAACTATCTTTCATTGGTTCAAAATTGTGCCCGTCAGATCACTAAAGGCATTTACAGTGAGCATGAACTCACTGCACTAATGTCTATGCACCAATTTAACCATATCTGATCTAGCAGCTTCATCCTATGTACCACTGCAAGACAAGTCCCTATTTCTCCTAGAGGCCTGTCCAACTGTGACTACACACAAAAAGGTGGGAGCAGATATACCCTACCCTGTGCACCTCACAGTAGCTGTATTGGTGCCCACAATTGTGATATGTTCATGTCTGGAAGCAGTCTGGCAAAATGTGAGCTGGGTGAATCAACGTTAGCTGCCCACCATGCAAGTTCTAATTAATGGCAAGCAGTCAGATGTGGCTTCTGCCCAGAGAGATAGTACTGATAACTGCTGCAAGGAGCTAACTGGCCAGGGCATTTTTTTGCGCACAACGAGCTCCTTCTGGATTGCGTGATGGGACTTTAAACCCTTTCTCTTAAACAGCAACTGGCAGGTGAGTGATAGGTGGCCATCTCACTGTCAGCCTTGTCATCTTTGCAACTTTGCTCTTATTTCAATACATGCAAACTGCAGGTCTTTAAATTAATTTACAAGTGTGTACTTTCAAATGCTTGTAAAACCCAGCAAACAGCTGGTGAGTTGACAGGTAGTCCACGTTTCAACTAGAAGCAATGTGACAGTCATCTTGGAAGTGTACAAAATAACATTACAAGATGTCCATTTGCTGCTTCTGGCTATGTCAGTGCTTACAAGACAATTCTTCAAGCATTGGCATTGCCAATAGTAGCACCATCAGGTAGAGACCAGCATGCAGAGGCAACTCAGAATAGGTGGGGAGAGAAATAGACGGGAGAGCGGGAGAGAAAGATACCAAGCCACACAGTGCTCAGCTTTGGCAGAGAGAGAGTATGGAGGGAGGTGGGAAGAGAGGGATACAGAGGCAGTGTGTATCGGGGATTACCAAAGATCATATGGGAGGAAGCGGTGGGAAGAAAAGGAGGGGTGGGTTGACAGAGAGTAAAAGGGAGAGGAAGCAGCAGGACATGTGTAGGAGGCTGGACTGGCTTGTAGAGAGTACCAAGGGGTACTTGCACCTTGCACCAGGCCCAGTTATCCCTTATTAGTGTATAGGGTGTCTAGCAGCATAGGCTGATAGATAATGGTAGCTTAGCAGAGCATCTTAGGCTGAACTAGGAGACGAGTGAAGCTCCTACAGTACCACTAGTGTCACTTGCACAATACCATAAGAAAACACAATACACAGTTATACTAAAAATAAAGGTACTTTATTTTTATGACAATATGCCAAAGTATCTCAGAGTGTACCCTCAGTGAGAGGATAGGAAATATACACAACATATATGCACACAATACCAAAAATATGCAGTCTAGTCTTAGAAAGCAGTGCAAACAATGTATAGTTACAATAGGATGCAATGGGGACACATAGGGATAGGGGCAACACAAACCATATACTCCAAAAGTGGAATGCGAACCACGAATGGACCCCAAACCTATGTGACTTTGTAGAGGGTCGCTGGGACTATTAGAAAATAGTGAGGGTTAGAAAAATAGCCCACCCCAAGACCCTGAAAAGTGAGTGCAAAGTGCATTGAAGTTCCCCAAAGGACAAATAAGTCGTGATAGGGGAATACTGCAGGAAAGACACAAACCAGCAATGCAACAACAATGGATTTCCAGTCGAGGGTACCTGTGGAACAAGGGGACCAAGTCCAAAAGTCACAAGCAAGTCGGAGATGGGCAGATGCCCAGGAAATGCCAGCTGTGGGTGCAAAGAAGCTTCTACTGGACAGAAGAAGCCTAGGTTTCTGCAGGAACGACAAGGGCTAGAGACTTCCCCTTTGGAGGACAGATCCCTCACGCCGTGGAGAGTTGTGCAGAAGTGTTTTCCTGCCGAAAGACCGCCAACAAGCCTTGCTAGCTGCAAATCATGCGGTAAGCGTTTTTGGATGCTGCTGTGGCCCAGGAGGGACCAGGATGTCGCAAATTGCGTCAGGAGAGAGAGGAGACGTCGAGCAAGACAAGGAGCCCTCTCAGCAGCAGGTAGCACCCAGAGAAGTGCCAGAAACAGGCACTACGAGGATGCATGAAATGGTGCTCACCCGAAGTTGCACAAAGGAGTCCCACGTCGCCGGAGACCAACTTAGAAAGTCGTGCAATGCAGGTTAGAGTGCCGTGGACCCAGGCTTGGCTGTGCACAAAGGATTTCCGCCGGAAGTGCACAGGGGCCGGAGTAGCTGCAAAAGTCGCGGTTCCCAGCAATGCAGTCTGGCGTGGGGAGGCAAGGACTTACCTCCACCAAACTTGGACTGAAGAGTCACTGGACTGTGGGAGTCACTTGGACAGAGTTGCTGGATTCGAGGGACCTCACTCGTCGTGCTGAGAGGAGACCCAAGGGACCGGTAATGCAGCTTTTTGGTGCCTGCGGTTGCAGGGGGAAGATTCCGTCGACCCACAGGAGATTTCTTCGGAGCTTCTAGTGCAGAGAGGAGGCAGACTACCCCCACAGCATGCACCACCAGGAAAACAGTCGAGAAGGCGGCAGGATCAGCGTTACAGAGTTGCAGTAGTCGTCTTTGCTACTATGTTGCAGTTTTGCAGGCTTCCAGTGCGGTCAGCAGTCGATTCCTTGGCAGAAGGTGAAGAGAGAGATGCAGAGGAACTCGGATGAGCTCTTGCATTCGTTATCTAAAGTTTCCCCAGAGACAGAGACCCTAAATAGCCAGAAAAGAGGGTTTGGCTACCTAGGAGAGAGGATAGGCTAGCAACACCTGAAGGAGCTTATCAGAAGGAGTCTCTGACGTCACCTGGTGGCACTGGCCACTCAGAGCAGTCCAGTGTGCCAGCAGCACCTCTGTTTCCAAGATGGCAGAGGTCTGGAGCACACTGGAGGAGCTCTGGACACCTCCCAGGGGAGGTGCAGGTCAGGGGATTGGTCACTCCCCTTTCCTTTGTCCAGTTTCGCGCCAGAGCAGGGCTAAGGGGTCCCTGAACTGGTGTAGACTGGCTTATGCAGAAATGGGCACCAAAAGTGCCCATGAAAGCATTTCCAGAGGCTGGGGGAGGATACTCCTCCCCTGCCTTCACACCATTTTCCAAAGGGAGAGGGTGTAACACCCTCTCTCAGAGGAAGTCCTTTGTTCTGCCATCCTGGGACAAGCCTGGCTTGACCCCAGGAGGGCAGAAACCTGTCTGAGGGGTTGGCAGCAGCAGCAGCTGCAGTGAAACCCCAGAAAAGGCAGTTTGGCAGTACCAGGGTCTGTGCTACAGACCACTGGGGTCATGGGATTGTGCCAACTATGCCAGGATGGCATAGAGGGGGCAATTCCATGATCATAGACATGTTACATGGCCATATTCGGAGTTACCATTGTGAAGCTACATATAGGTAGTGACCTATATGTAGTGCACGCGTGTAATGGTGTCCCCGCACTCACAAAGTCCGGGGAATTGGCCCTGAACAATGTGGGGGCACTTTGGCTAGTGCCAGGGTGCCCTCACACTAAGTAACTTTGCACCTAACCTTTACCAGGTAAAGGTTAGACATAAAGGTGACTTATAAGTTACTTAAGTGCAGTGTAAAATGGCTGTGAAATAACGTGGACGTTATTTCCCTCAGGCTGCAGTGGCAGGCCTGTGTAAGAATTGTCAGAGCTCCCTATGGGTGGCAAAAGAAATGCTGCAGCCCATAGGGATCTCCTGGAACCCCAATACCCTGGGTACCTCAGTACCACATACTAGGGAATTATAAGGGTGTTCCAGTAAGCCAATGTAAATTGGTAAAATTGGTCACTAGCCTGTTAGTGACAATTTGAAAGAAATGAGAGAGCATAACCACTGAGGTTCTGGTTAGCAGAGCCTCAGTGAGACAGTTAGGCACCACACAGGGAACACATACATATAGGCCACAAACTTATGAGCACTGGGGTCCTGACTAGCAGGGTCCCAGTGACACATAACAAACATACTGAAAACATAGGGTTTTCACTATGAGCACTGGGCCCTGGCTAGCAGGATCCCAGTGAGACAGTGAAAACACCCTGACCTACACTCACAAACAGGCCAAAAGTGGGGGTAACAAGGATAGAAAGAGGCTACTTTCTCACACAACCCCCCCCCAAACGAAGGACAATAAGGCTAACCTTGGCCAGTTGAGACTTTATTGTCTAAGTGGTGATAAGTAGAGAGTAGCTCTGCAATAGACTGGTTACTCCCTTTATCATCCACTATATGGTTACTTCCCTGTGGGGATGTAAACCACCCTGTTTGAAGTTTTTTAGCTAAGCAACAATGTGAAGATGTATTTTCAGAGTTTATATCAGTAAGTTTTAGTTTAGAGCAGTGGGAATTGTCCACTGAACCTATTTGTAGTGATGGAAATGCCAGACAGGGATGCTGTCTCAGAAAAGCCATAGCTGGGCAAAAACTTTGTCCATATGGCTGGAAGAGAGAACAGGGATGCTGTTTCTCTTTAGTTGGAGCAGGGCAGGGATGCCGTCCTATGAGCTCCACACTAGGGCAGGGATGCTGTCCTAAGTGTTGTGAGGCAGTGCAGAGTTTCTGCACTAAAGTTTCTCTGGGAGGGTTGGAGGGATGCTCCATGTTAACTAAAATGGTGCTCTTTTTCTCACCAATGTTAGTTATCCCACAGAGAGGTACTTCTACCTCAGGGAGTACAGCTTTGCCAGCTGATGTTTCCCTTGGAACAGGTGCCACCCCAGGAGAGGTTTCTCCCACCACAGGAATGGTATCCTGAATGGTAGGGTGGTTAGGGGATACTGTGATACCCTTTTTACCTGTTGATGGAGAGGGATCCTGAGTTTTCAGGCCTTCTCTCATTTGCTTTTTCATTTCAGTAGAAATGAGAGGGAACAATTCCTCAGGGATGCCCAGCATGGCTGCATGGGCATAAAACTCTACATCAGCCCAACCTGAGGCCTCTAGGTCATTACCTAAGAGACAGTCTACAGGTGAGCTAGGTGATACCACCACCTGCTTAGGGCCAGTAACTCCACCCCAACTAAACTGGATTATAGCTAAGGGAAGAAACTTAGTGGAGTTATGCACATCAATAATCTTATACTGTTGTCCAATGATGTGTTGTTCAGGATGCACTAGGTTTTCAGTCACCAAAGTGATACTGGCACCTGTGTCCCTGTAGGCCAAGGCCTCAACACCATTTATTGAAACTGTCTGCCTGTACTTATCCATTGTAAGGGGACAAGCAGCCAGTGTGGCAAGGCCAATGCCACTAGGTGTGACAGAAACTGTCTTGGGACTGACTACCCCAGTTTCTACTATGGACCCATAAGTGAACCCAACTACACCCTTAACTTGACTGTTGCCAGCAGTCCCACCACTAGTACCACTACTGCTAGGGGCACTAGAGCTTGATGTATTAGTGGTGGTAGGCTCAGGGGGTTTACCTGGACAGGACTTATCCCCTGGCCTATGGCCTCTATTTTTACACACAAAGCACCAGGGCTTTTTAACTTGTGTAGGTTGAGAAGAATAGGAATAATTTGTTTTATCCCCACCCCCTGAAGAGTGTTTAAGATTAGAAGTGGGATCTTTGGTTTTACCCTTATCCCCATGCTTATCTTGAGATTTTTCACCATCTTTCTTCTTATTGTTCTCTTTGTCACCCCCTGTATGAACTTTTCTGTTCACCCTTGTTCTGACCCATTTGTCTGCCTTCTTTCCCAATTCTTGGGGAGATGTCAGATCAGAGTCCACCAAGTACTGGTGCAACAAATCAGACACACAATTATTAAGAATATGCTCTCTCAGGATCAAGTTATACAGGCTTTCAAAATCAGTAACTTTACTGCCATGTAACCACCCTTCCAAGGCCTTCACTGAATGGTCAATGAAATCAACCCAGTCTTGTGAAGACTCCTTTTTGGTCTCTCTGAACTTTATCCTGTATTGTTCAGTGGTTAAGCCATAACCATCCAGGAGTGCATTCTTAAGAACTGTAAAATTATTGGCATCACTTTCTTTCACAGTAAGGAGCCTATCCCTACCTTTTCCACTAAATGACAGCCATAGGATAGCAGCCCACTGCCTTTGAGGGACATCCTGTACAACACAGGCCCTCTCAAGTGCAGCAAACCACTTGTTAATGTCATCCCCCTCTTTATAAGGGGGAACTATCTTATGCAGATTCCTGGAATCATGCTCTTTTGCAGGATGACTATGGGGAATACTGCTGCTGCCACTATGGGTTTCAAAACCCAACTTCTGTCTTTCCTTCTCTAATTCTAAAGACTGTCTATCCAAATCCAGCTGTTGCTTTTTAAGCTTCAGTCTGGTTTGTTCCACCCTCAACTTATTGAGTTCCCTTTCTAACAATCTGTCATCAGGGTTGGTGGGAGGGACATTCCTAGACACAGAGGTATGATGGGAATGAACAGAAGGAGACCTGTCCCTTACAGAGGGCACCCTAACAGCTTGGCTGACAGTGTAATGTGAGAGCACATCATCTGTATGATGTGACTCCACCTCAGTACCAACTATGCTAGACTGTCTTGTGATGGGCAGGCTAAGAAGTTTCTTTCCTGAATCTTTTCCTGGGGGAGTCCCTGGATCAGATTAGGAACCATTAGCTACTTTTTCAACAGATGGGGCACTTTTAGCCTTATCTTGTTCTCTAAGCATGTTAAGTAACAATTCCAAGGAAGGATTCTTCCCTACACTCAAACCTCTCTCTACACAGAGACTCTTTGCTCCTTTCCAGCTAAGGTGGTCATATACAATCTTAGACAGGTCAACATTTTGGCCTGTGCCAGACATTTTTAGAGAGAGTTAAAGTGATAGAAAAAGAGAAAAAAGTTTTCAGAACTTTTTGGAAAGACAGAAAAAAACTTTTTAAACTTTTAAGAACTTTTTGAAAGTTTAGAAGTACTTTTCAGCACTTTATAAAAAAGAGTGAAAAGAGGAAATGCAAAACTTTTTAGTTATGTGTACACACACTGAACTTGTTTTGTATATTTTTCTCTTATGAAAAGTACAATGACAAGAGTGGTAAGTAGTCTCAAAGCACTTATCCCACCGCTGCACAACCAATGTAGGAGGCTGGACTGGCTTGTAGTGAGTACCAAGGGGTACTTGCACCTTGCACCAGGCCCAGTTATCCCTTATTAGTGTATAGGGTGTCTAGCAGCATAGGCTGATAGATAATGGTAGCTTAGCAGAGCAGCTTAGGCTGAACTAGGAGACGAGTGAAGCTCCTACAGTACCACTAGTGTCACTTGCACAATATCATAAGAAAACACAATACACAGTTATACTAAAAATAAAGGTACTTTATTTTTATGACAATATGCCAAAGTATCTCAGAGTGTACCCTCAGTGAGAGGATAGGAAATATACACAAGATATATGTACACAATACCAAAAATATGCAGTATAGTCTTAGAAAACAGTGCAAACAATGTATAGTTACAATAGGATGCAATGGGGACAAATAGGGATAGGGGCAACACAAACCATATACTCCAAAAGTGGAATGCGAACCACGAATGGACTCCAAACCTATGTGACCTTGTAGAGGGTCGCTGGGACTATTAGAAAATAGTGAGGGTTAGAAAAATAGCCCACCCCAAGACCCTGAAAAGTGAGTGCAAAGTGCACTGAAGTTCCCCAAAGGACAAATAAGTCGTGATAGGGGAATACTGCAGGAAAGACACAAACCAGCAATTCAACAACGATGGATTTCCAGTCGAGGGTACCTGTGGAACAAGGGGACCAAGTCCAAAAGTCACACGCAAGGCGGAGATGGGCAGATGCCCAGGAAATGCCAGCTGTGGGTGCAAAGAAGCTTCTACTGGACAGAAGAAGCTTAGGTTTCTGCAGGAACGACAAGGGCTAGCGACTTCCGCTTCGGAGGAAGGATCCCTCACGCCGTGGAAAGTTGTGCAAAAGTGTTTTCCCGCCGAAAGACCGCCAACAAGCCTTGCTAGCTGCAAATCGTGCAGTAAGCATTTTTGGATGCTGCTGTGGCCCAGGAGGGACCAGGATGTCGCAAATTGCGTCAGGAGAGAGAGGGGACACCGAGCAAGACAAGGAGCCCTCTCAGCAGCAGGTAGCACCCAGAAAAGTGCCAGAAACAGGCACTAGGAGGATGCGTGAAATGGTGCTCACCCGAAGTTGCACAAAGGAGTCCCACGTCGTCGGAGACCAACTTAGAAAGTCGTGCAATGCAGGTTAGAGTGCCGTGGACCCAGGCTTGGCTGTGCACAAAGGATTTCCGCCGGAAGTGCACAGGGGCCGGAGTAGCTGCAAAAGTCGCGGTTCCCAGCAATGCAGTCTGGCGTGGGGAGGCAAGGACTTACCTCCACCAAACTTGGACTGAAGAGTCACTGGACTGTGGGAGTCACTTGGACAGAGTTGCTGGATTCGAGGGACCTCACTCGTCATGCTGAGAGGAGACCCAAGGGACCGGTAATGCAGCTTTTTGGTGCCTGCGGTTGCAGGGGGAAGATTCCGTCGACCCACTGGAGATTTCTTCGGAGCTTCTAGTGCAGAGAGGAGGCAGACTACCCCCACAGCATGCACCACCAGGAAAACAGTCGAGAAGGCGGCAGGATCAGCGTTACAGAGTTGCAGTAGTCGTCTTTGCTACTATGTTGCAGTTTTGCAGGCTTCCAGAGCGGTCAGCAGTCGATTCCTTGGCAGAAGGTGAAGAGAGAGATGCAGAGGAACTAGGATGAGCTCTTGCATTCGTTATCTAAAGTTTCCCCAGAGACAGAGACCCTAAATAGCCAGAAAAGAGGGTTTGGCTACCTAGGAGAGAGGATAGGCTAGCAACACCTGAAGGAGCCATCAGAAGGAGTCTCTGACGTCACCTGGTGGCACTGGCCACTCAGATCAGTCCAGTGTGCCAGCAGCACCTCTGTTTCCAAGATGGCAGAGGTCTGGAGCACACTGGAGGAGCTCTGGACACCTCCCAGGGGAGGTGCAGGTCAGGGGAGTGGTCACTCCCCTTTCCTTTGTCCAGTTTCGCACCAGAGCAGGGCTAAGGGGTCCCTGAACCGGTGTAGACTGGCTTATGCAGAAATGGGCACCAAAAGTGCCCATGAAAGCATTTCCAGAGGCTGGGGGAGGCTACTCCTCCCCTGCCTTCACACCATTTTCCAAAGGGAGAGGGTGTAACACCCTCTCTCAGAGGAAGTCCTTTGTTCTGCCATCCTGGGACAAGCCTGGCTTGACTCCAGGAGGGAAGAAACCTGTCTGAGGGGTTGGCAGCAGCAGCAGCTGCAGTGAAACCCCAGAAAAGGCAGTTTGGCAGTACCAGGGTCTGTGCTACAGACCACTGGGGTCATGGGATTGTGCCAACTATGCCAGGATGGCATAGAGGGGGCAATTCCATGATCATAGACATGTTACATGGCCATATTCGGAGTTACCATTGTGAAGCTACATATAGGTAGTGACCGATATGTAGTGCACGCGTGTAATGGTGTCACCGCACTCACAAAGTCCGGGGAATTGGCCCTGAACACTGTGGGGGCACCTTGGCTAGTACCAGGGTGCCCTCACACTAAGTAACTTTGCACCTAACCTTTACCAGGTAAAGGTTAGACATATAGGTGACTTATAAGTTACTTAAGTGCAGTGTAAAATGGCTGTGAAATAACGTGGACGTTATTTCCCTCAGGCTGCAGTGGCAGGCCTGTGTAAGAATTGTCGGAGCTCCCTATGGGTGGCGAAAGAAATGCTGCAGCCCATAGGGATCTCCTGGAACCCCAATACCCTGGGTACCTCAGTACCATATACTAGGGAATTATAAGGGTGTTCCAGTAAGCCAATGTAAATTGGTAAAATTGGTCACTAGCCTGTTAGTGACAATTTGAAAGAAATGAGAGAGCATAACCACTGAGGTTTTGGTTAGCAGAGCCTCAGTGAGACAGTTAGGCACCACACAGGGAACACATACATATAGGCCACAAACTTATGAGCACTGGGGTCCTGACTAGCAGGGTCCCAGTGACACATAACAAACATACTGAAAACATAGGGTTTTCACTATGAGCACTGGGCCCTGGCTAGCAGGATCCCAGTGAGACAGTGAAAACACCCTGACATACACTCACAAACAGGCCAAAAGTGGGGGTAACAAGGCTAGAAAGAGGCTACTTTCTCACAACATGCACTTCCATTGATTGCTAAAACTGAAATACCAGAGAAACATGCAAAACAAAAATAGTTCCACAATGTCAGTAGTGGAATGATACAGTTACCCAGTCAAAAAGAAGGGTGCAGCCTAAGTGCTCTAGGGGAGGGACAAAATGAATAGGGAAAAAAGATATGAATCAGAAGCAGTAAGTTGAATAGACAAGAGAGCAGTACATTATTGAAATTATTGAGAGGTAGATCCAAAGACCACTTTCAGTATATGTTAAAGTATTGGTTTCAAGACTGTCTGCGACAGACAGCTATAGCCATCTCTGGCAGAAGCAATGGTCACAATGCCATCTGCAACAAACAACTAAAACCTACGTGTAGCAATTAAGGTTGCCACCTGAGCAATGCTTTGCTGACCTGGATGTTTTTATGCCAAGTTAAGTAAAACAATCAGGACAATCATTACTATCTGGAATTTTGGTATTTTTCCACTTAGAAATATAAACTAAAAGCAACAAATACAAGATGAACAAACATCAAACTATTTTTCATGCTAAGTCGACTGTTTCTAAATATTTTTCAAAGCAAACAGAGTTAGAATTGCTTGGTTAAAAAATAATGCAGAAAATTTTGCACAAACTGTTATCTTAGTATGTGTTACTGATCCTTTAAGAACAACCAAAAACTCAAATTGATGGTAACATTTTCTCCAATTACTGTGACAATTCCAATAGCGGGCAGTGGTGCTGGAACAATTTTCAGGCTTGGGGTACTGCCATCTTTGTTACATCACTGAGCTTATAGAGATTATGCAAAATTCAAGCATCACACAAAGAACACATGTCGCAAATGAGCCACACCCATTCAGCAGGAGAGAGGTAAGGGTGTAGTATGTGGCATCTATTGCATTTAGGACCACACAGGCACAAATATATTGCTAAACCATGGCGTGGTACCACACTGTCCTTTACAAACAGAACAAAATAATCACTAAATTTGCAGAGACTTACAGTTCTACTGATAAAGCTACAAAGGACACAAACAATAATGTGTGGTAATTGTGTTTCACTGAATATTTGTCGTTTATGCACCACCAAGTAAAGTGTCTTGATTTTCTTTTGGTCCTTGTAACATCTTTCAAAATACTTCAATTGGGCACATTTGCACAGTCTATTTGTAGGTATTTACATGACATTGCATTTTGGGCATGACACATGCCGGGAGTGGACAATGACATTGCTGATGCTTTGTCTCGTTCGCAGTGGGAGAAATTCCATGGGCTGGACACCTGAGCCTGTCAAGACCTGGATGCCATCAGAGTTATGTACACTAGGATACAGAGGATGCTTCAGCTGGTGGTAAACTCGCTAGCAGTTTCCACCCGGGAGGCTAAAACGCAGGCCTTGCATGAATTTCTGCTTCAGGGAGCTCACAATTGGCAGGAGGGATGAGAAAGAATTGAGGACATGGTGCAGTACATACTGGCATTGATCGAAGAAGGGCATTCAAGAGTTTTGATTTCAGGGAAACTAGCGGTGATAGCGTTTATTGGTAAATTACTCTGGGGATATGCACCATCGGCGGGTGAGTTGGGCAGAAGAATGTTGGAAGGATGAGCCAGGGAAGTAGGCAAGTCAGGCCCAGCCAGGAGACCAGTGACTCTAGATATGTTGGGGCAAGTGATTGCTACCTTGCCAGAGGTATGCAACAGTAAGCAGGAGACAGTTCTTTTCAGCGCACTGATGTCTTGGATGTTCTTTGAAGCATTCCGAGTATTGTAGCTGCTAGGGGCAAAAGGGTGTTGAGGGCTACATTGGGAGGAAACGCACATGAGCCAAGGAAGCTTTTAGGTATGGTTGCATAGGTCCAAGACAGATCAGAAAGGCAAAGGGAGGACTATATATCTAAGATAGTACCCTTTGGCTATGATCTTCTTGCTGCACTGGGGAAAGTTGTTCTGTGCCCAGAGCGCAGTGGGAACAGACAGGGTTTTCCAACACGGAGACGGAAAGCTGGCCACGGCTTTTCAACATCTGGCCATTCTGCCAAAAGAGTTGAAGAAGCTGGGTTTGGAGGCGTCTGATTTTGGCCCACACTCCTTTAGAATAGGCATGGCTGCAGAAATGGGAAGAAGGGGGTGGAGCAGGGGTAGTATCATGCAAGCAGGGAGATGGGCGTCAGATTATTTTCAGCTGTACTTTTGATGTGGGAGGAGAATTGATACAGAGGTGTGTATGACATTGTTGTATTTGTATTTTTCAGGTTCAGTTCCTGGTCTGGATGTCGCCAAACTGACAATTTGCCTGGTGGGACATTAGTTTATATAATGGGCCCAGATCCAAGCGAGGAAGAGCAGTGATGGGGTCAACTTGGGACTCGATCTGGCTAATAACGCATGCAGTGGGTAGGTAAAGGGGGGATGCATTGGAGAGAACTGTTACCATGTCTCAACAGGCTTTTGGTGAGAAGGCAATGACCCAACTCAATAATAATACACCGGGGGGGGAATGATGTGGTGAGTGAGAAGGGTCTGGTGGTCATGAAGCCTATAAAGTGGGACCTGAGGGACATTCAACAGCAGTGTCCTGGCTGCCACAAAGTGTGGACAACTTTTGTTCTGTGGAGAATTTGGAATGGGGCAAAAGGGCAGGCAGAAATTGACAGGGCATGGCACATAATTAACAAAGAAATGCACTCATTTTGTGGAAGTAGAAGTATTACGACCCTGGAGCATACCAATTTGCGTTTTGAGGACCATGAGTTTTTCAGAGGGAATGATGTCCACCTGTCTTTCCTCTGTATGGAATTGCACTTGTTTCAAATTAGATATTGACTGAAACAGTTGTTTCAGGTTCATTAAAGCTACCTAGTTGGTGTGGAGGGCAGAAAAAGTCTAGTGGGGCCATTTTTTGGTCGGTCGGGGTATATCAATATGCCATGGTTTACAGAAGTTTATGATTGTTAAAAGCTGCAGTCCAGGTTGAGAAGGAATGGGTGGACAAGAGCACGCCTGGACGAATCAGGAAGTTAAACATTCATTAGAAAATTAGATTCCTTACAGGGTTAAAGTTACAAAAAACTAGAAGGGAGTTCAAAACTAGCAAGCACTCTTATTAGCCGAGGAATAATACAGTATTGCAATAATAAGGTTGGAGGGAGGGGGGAGTGTAATGTATGGATGGTGGGTAAGTAGCATAAGTGATTTGTTTGCATAGTGAGGTTGTTAGTTTTGTAAGTCAAAGACCCAGGATTGTTATTGTTAGTGCACCTGTTTTTTAATAAAGCTGCCTTTTCCACACAATCCTGTTGTTAGTTGTCAGTAATGCGCCCCTCTTCCCTAAAGTGACATCCTATGCCCTTTGACCTTCACTTTCACTTATACACACACACACATGCTTACGCATGCACACACATTCACACACTCTCTAGCACATGAACACATTCTGCTAAACAATTATGAGCACAATATACATTTTAAAGCAGTTGTTACTCACCACAGCTACCAGGAAAGGTCATAGGCCAGCTAATTGTACTTACTAATAACAAGTAATGTAATATTATTCACTATTAGTATAATGAAAAAAAAATTGTTAGAAAACGAGAGTGGAGCTCCAACCGAGCTCCCCCTGTGTTCCTGTCACTGAATTTTCCACCTCTGAGGTCAAGTGTCGCAAAGGCAGTGTGAGGGCTCACAAGGGGGAAGCCAGGGGTCACCGCTGTTACTACAGGCGACCCCTAAAAGACGCCCCATCACCTCAATTCTTCCATCCTGGTATTTTGATAAAATTGAATTAACATTAACCTTGGACTCATAGTTTGACTCGGGTGTCATGGTGCTTGACCCCATTTTATTTTCTTAACGTGGGAGTTTAAACGTAGTACTGTTTGAAGAAAGTGCAGACAACTGGAGGCTCCGTGATATTCCTGCCAAGCATCGTTATTAAAGCTCAGAAGTTTGAAAGTTGTACCAAATTCACTCAAGCGCTATTAACTAAATTTGGAAAATCGTTGGACTCTGCGCCTGAAAATAAACTATTCGACTGTTGCAACACCCTCATGCGTTCAGTTCTTCAGGAAACACACGATAGATGGATGTTTTGGATGTTCTCACGATGTTTATTAAGAAGCATCAAACATCATTACCCAGATGTTCACCCTGGTCCTCACATCTCCTCTCCGCCCAGTTCTCTCTCTCCCATTGACTCTCCAGGTTCCATAACAGAACAGAATACCCAGCGAGAAATGTGATTAAACAAGAAGAAAATAAAATGATAGTAAAGCAATTTGTTTGAATACCCATTTCTAGTGCTACACAACAGCTTTAAACAAAGGGGCAGATTTATGAAAAGTGGCGCTGCACCTAGTGCATTGCCACTTTTCTTGCGCCCCTTAGTGCCTCCCCTCACGCCACCATGTGTGCACCGTATTTATTATACAGCGCCCCATGACGATAGTTAGGGAACTAGCATCAGATTTTTTTAAGCTAGTGTGGCGGTTTGCAGGATTAGCATTGAAAATGTTGGCGCTAATCCTGCAAAGCTCCTAGAGGACCATTGAAACCAATGGAAGCCACCTTTTAACGCCTGCTCTGAGCAGGTATTATAAATACCAGATCGTCCCCCTTGCATACAGTATGCCTGGTGCAGGCATTATTTGGCGCAAGGGGTTACAAAGTGGCACAATGCATGCATTGCACCACTTTGTAAATCTGGCAAATCTGGCACAGCATTTTTGGCCCTCTAACTCCACATTAGCATAAAAAAATTATGACAATATGTTGTTTGATGGTGCTGGGCCCTCTAATATCTGGCTTAAAGTATTTTAACCAGCTTCTGTCTTCCCAAGTACACAAGGACTCTGATTTAAGAGGGCCTATTGCCAGCTTAGAGCTGTCATTTTTTTATGCTTAGGTGGTGCTAAGGTGACCTTTTCCCCACGCCACAAGAATAGCGTCAAAAATGTTGATGCTTTTACCCCCTACACTGCACCATGGTGTGCTGTATCTTGGATATGGTGCACACATGGTGGCAGTAGGGGGGCGCTAAGGGGCGCAAGGAAAGTGGCACTGCACTTGGTGCAGCGCCACTTTCCTTAAATCTGCCCCAATATATTTAGACGAAGTCTGTTAACCATCGAGGTTTCCTCTTCTGTCTTTCAGACTTTCTTACATGACTCTTCTGACCGAATCACAATCAACTTCCTCAACATTGTTTCCTACAACACCTTTATTTGCCTTCACCAAGCATGACATGCTCCACACATCCTTCGACTAAAGGAGCACTACATTTAACTTCCGCAATTTTGAAAGACCCAATAAAACTCGAAGACCCCTTTTTTGAAAATCTGTTTTTTTTACCCACACCATGTCACCAGCACGCCACTCTCTACCTTTCACCGCCTTTAGCTTATCATAGAGTTCCTTTTATTTCTAGTGAAGGATCCCTCGCTTCTCCTTTGGAATACCTTGAATTAGGGACCTATGTTCATGGAGGCTATGTGGGTGTAACATCCCCCTAAAATATATTGCCAGTCGAGTAACGTATCAGGCGATGGACTGGGCAGATGCGCTGAACAAAGACTTAGTTGTGGTGTACGATTTTGAGACAGATCTCACGGAAATTGGCACAGCGCATGGACATGCCCAGTCACAGTGACCCCAGGCAATGCATCTGAGACAGAAGCGGTTGGAGTCACACAGAGTGATCAGATCAGGTCTCCACTTTTTGTTGTTACAGCAATGGCTTTGGTGTGTGACAAAGGAGATGGTCCAACCACCCACAAAGCCTTAAAAAAAGCCATAAACTCACACCACCAACTCATCAGGACCACCAAGAGAAACGCCTTCCAGGAGCGCATCAACAACGCACACAACAGCAAAGAGCTCTTCAGGATCATCAGTGACCAGCCCAGAGCGAACTCCACAGACATCCCCCCCTCACAAGAACTCTGCAACAACCTCTCCACCTACTTCCACCGCAAGATAGCAGACATCTAAGACAGCTTCCCGACTCAGGACCATCCCATGTCCACCACCGTCATATCCACCACCGGAGCTCCTCCAAACCCCCACCAGCTACTCTGCTGGGCCAACATCTCCGACAAAGAAACTCTCAACATCATTAACTCCATCCACTCCAGCTCTCCCTCCGACCATTGCCCCCACCACATCTTCAACAAGGCAAGCACATCATCAGCTGCTCTTTCAAACCTGCACCTTCCCAGAAATCTGGAGACATGCCAAAATCAAGCCCTTACTGAAGAAACCCACCGCAGACCCAGATGACCTCAAGAGCTTCCGGCCCACCTCTTTGCTCCCCTTCCGAGCTAAAGTCATTGAAAAAGCTGTCAACAGACAACTCACCAAACACATTGAACTCAACAGCATTCTGGACCCTTCACAGTCAGGCTTCCGGAGCAACCACAGCACCGAGACCGCCCTCCTCAACGCCATAGATGACATTCACATCCTCCTAGACAGGGGTGAGACCGTGGCTCTTATCCTCCTCGACCTGTCCGCCGCCTTCAACACCATCTCCCACCATACTCTACGGACTTGTCTCCATGACGCCGGCATCCACGACAAGGCACTAGAATGGATCACCTCCTTCCTCTCCGACAGGACCCAAGAAGTGTGACTTCCCCTTCTACTCAGAGGCCACCAAGATCATCTGCGGCGTCCCGCAATTATCCTCTCTGGACCCCACTTTCTTCAACCTCTACATGGCCCTGCTAGCTACCATCGCCAGACACCACACACTCAACATCATCTTAGACACACAGCTCATCATCTCCCTCACCAACGACCCGCACACAGCCAAAGATGTGTGCATGAGTGCTTGCATGTGAGAATATGCGCGCATATGGCTGTGTGTGCACAACAATGTTCCTCTGTGGACATGTGAGAATGCATGAGTGTGCGTGTATGCATAAGTGTGCGTCTATGCATGTAAGTGCGCCTGAATGTGCCTGTGAGTGCACGAGTGTGGGTGTGCACATAAATGTGTTAGTACACATGAATGTATGTTTATGTTCACATCCTTGTGTCTGTGCCCATGAGTGCATGTAAGTATGTGTATGAATCTGTGTTCAAGTCCCGGTAGATGCACTTTGTGTTTCATACTTCGAAGGTGGATAAATTGAGTTCGGTAACAATAAACATCTGCTATTCAATCCATTAATACAGATGCACGTGTTAAGTGTCTGTGCAGCAAGAGTTTCTGCATGTGAGTGTCTCTGCACTTGTATGCGTGTATAAATGCATGTGCACATGCACAAGTGATTGGATGTGCCTGCGTTTCACAATGGCTGGGGCAGAAACCAGCAGTTCAGAATTGAGTGTATTATTTTCTTAAGCATAAATGGCTGTATGTCTGCTTCTAGAGGTATGCAGGCAGCTGAGTTGCACCTATGCACTCATGTGTCTGACAATCCAGAATTGAATACAAGTGTGTGCTGGACACTACGAGACAGCTGTAAAAGCTCCTTCTGAGTCACTGAGGTAAGGAATGCAGCTGTACCCATGAGGACTGCTTGTCTGATTGCAGAAGAAGTGCATTGAGTAGCAGAAACACCCACACATGAGGCGATCAGACCAGGAGTGTCCGTGTACTGCTCTCTGGAGACTGCAGATGCTGTTGAATAAAGGGAAAGAAATGGTGGCGAAGCAGATTCAATGGTCCAGGGCAGAATGACAACAACAATTTAGAAAAGCGTAGATGATGAGGTCAGGAGTAATGACTCCGGTGCTTGCTCCTCGGCATCAATAAAAACATTCTAGTATAGAATACACAATAATATTAAATGTTTTATCTGTTTTCTACACAGCCTTCCGAAGCCAGGAACCAGGCTACCTTCTTATGTATCAATCATGAACCACAGAGGAAGTGACTCCCTAAAAACCTGTCAACCAATGTCACAAAAACATGGGTACAGGTTTGATAAGAGTTCTGGGCTTGCGTCTCCGGGATGCTCTGAACCATCCCCAAGATAGTAGCAAAGGAGCCTTACTTTTTAAGAAACTCTAACTCTTTAAATATGACTATTTGTTCAAACAAGTGCTAAATTTGTCAATAAAAACGTGTCGGTGCCCAAGGTCTCCACTTAAACACGCGACTGCTGCAATTAAATGTGCGTGTGCACACTACTGAGGCAGCGTAATCTTAAAGATATTGCGGTCCTCTTTAATCCATTTACAGCAACTCCCTGCCCCTTCCGCTCACTTTTGCAGCTTTATGCTTTCTCTTTTTCGTTTTTCTCTTCCTCTGTCTTTCCCACATGCGTCTTTTGCTTGCAGTAAATGCTTGAAGGCAGAAAAATAAGTACCGGCCGTCAAAAATAAGTGTCGGTTCCTAGCACAGGACACCATTGGCTCAAATTAAGCACTGGTTGAAGCAAGCTTTTTACTCTTCACTAAAGAAACAGACCAATTTCAGGGACCACCTTGTGATCTGGTGTAGCGTCCCCTGGGGCATGCAAGATGAAAACCTGGTTCAATGAAAAGTTGGTATTTAAGGACAAAAATATTTTTCTCTGTAAATAATAAGCTACAGTTTATGGGAATTACGTTTTTTTGTTTCGCCAACATGAAAAGAGTGTATTTGATAGCAAAACATGTACATTTTAATAATTTAATAAACAGCCGATGTTTGGGGAAAATGACTGCACTCCTTCTATCTCAAACTCTAATCTCTATGATTAATTTGACCTATCAGCTCAGGGAACCTGGAAGGTCTTCATAACCTCAGCAGCACCACTGGTGAGTTTACAGGGGCTCGCTAAGCCTCACGTGATGCCTGAGATTGCAAGATGTTTTTTAATTGTATTCTTCTTCTAGAATTGCCCTTTTAAAGAGGATTCGCAATCACAAAATACGATAGAGAATCTATTTGGAAGAGCAGTAAAAGAAGTCACTGGTAGAAGCATAACTAGATGCTGAGGTAAATCATAGGCAGTGAGACATTTCATTTTGTGAACTCTCTCTGTCACCCACAGAGTTTTAGAAATTGTTCTGAAAAATCTACCAACTTAAGACCATTGTCTGAAAATTGTCCTGGGATGAGTGAACCTGCAAAAACTTCAAAGAAGGTCAAGTTTTCTTTTCAGCAATTTGCAGGAGTGTTAAACTTTCCTATACTATTCAAGAGCTTTGGATTGCCTTATATTACAAGCTGCTAGGTGGTAGGCAAGCAGAATGAGTACCTATTGCTCCCCATTCAAACTTTTCCTGCATCACCCTGACTTGTCTGCTAGCGTTGCTGGGCCTGGTCTCCCAGCCCCCTATCCTCTAACCAGGCCATGTTTGCTGCTGAGCCTAGGTACTCAAAGCCTGCTCTTGCTGTTCTCCCACAGCCAGGTTTGCTATTGCTGTGTCTAGACTAGTGATCATCCTTCGTGCAGATTATTTTATTAGGGCCCTGTGATTATTGCCTGGCCTACCTTCAGACTGGGATCTTGGTGGTGGAATGCCACTGAGTCAGGTAAGTGCAAAGTTCAATAACCAGTCTGCAAATACTTATGTGGTGAATATTAACTAGGACTAAAATGTTATTGTGTTACCTAGCTTCTGTATAGTAGATTGTGGTGGCAGGCTACAGGCTTCAGAGACAAGGTGCCATTTGTACTGGCTGCGCTTATTAAGGTTGTCTTGCTTGCATACATGCTAGTGTATGCCATGTGAATGTAGCATTACATTTCACCACTTTTTAACATTGGCGCTGTGCCATGTGCTTGATCTATTAATTGCCTAACAATTATTTCTAATTCAATTGGTCTTTGTAGCAAGTTCTTGGCTCGGGGTGTGCAAAGTTGTTTTGCAAGCCATTAGCTCTATGTATTTGTTAATCTTACCAAGATTATTATTAACTTTTCCAAACTTCAAACTGATCACTCTGATTCAACCCCAAGCCAAACAGTGCCTTAGTCACCCCACCATCTGTTTTAGTTTAGTGCACTGAATTGCTTCTTGGGAAACTTCAGTCTGACACCCTGTAATATTTTTGACTAAGGTACGCTTCTGTTTCCAACTGACTCCCCTCCCTCAAAGTAAACAGCTCAAACATCAATCTAGTATAAGCATTCCTTCCTCTTAAACCTTCAAACGGTGATTTCCCTGTCACTGAATTTGGAGCAGTCCAATGTGCCTACAAATTCTCCCTGAGAGCATCACTCAGTGGCATTTTCCTCAACACAGTTCTTTGTAGACACCCCTTCACCATTTTATTAATGGCCTTAACGATACCATTGACTTGAGGGTGGTATAACTCTGTCCAGCAGTGTTCAATGCGCATAGTTTAAAAAAAAATCACTCATCTTCTGTGAGAAAAGTTGTGCACCATTGTCTGTCACCAAAAACGTGGGAATGATTTCTCTAGAATATATTTATCCTTGAGGAAGTTCACTTTTGTCCCAGAAGTCACAATATCAAAACAACTAGCTGTAATCCATTTGGTTGTACAGTCAACCAACACCACCACATAACTTTCTGACTATCTCAACAATTCAGAAGGACCTACAATGTCAACTTATAGCTTCTGCCAAGCTTTACTAGGAAAACACACAGATGCTAAGGGTGCCTGCCTAACAATCTTGCTTTTATCAGCCTGAACACACAGCATACAGTCTCCGACCACTTCCCCCACAACCCTGTCCATCTGAGGCCACCAGCAGAGCCATCTCAGTCTTGACTTAGTCATACTTCTCCCTAAATATCCTTCATGTGCTAACAGTACCAGGTTTTTCCCCTATACCCTTCGGTGGAGAACTTCTATCACTCCTGCAAAGCTATTTACCATCAGCATACAACTCATCCATGACAACTCCAACCTGTTCATCGTCCTTATTTAGATTGCATAAATTTGGCCACACACCCAACACATTGGGGGTCATTACAACCCTGGTGGTACAAGACCGCCAGGGCTGAAATGACAGAAGCACCGCCAACAGGCTGCCGGTGCTTCCCTGGTCATTACGACCACGGCAGAAGCGCTGCGGTCGCACCGCCGGGGCCGGCGGTTTCCCGCCACAATGGCCCCGGCAGTAGTAATCCGCCAAGGCAGCGCTGCTAGCAGCGCTGCCCAGGGCATTACGAGTCCCCCTACCGCCAGCCATTTCCTGGCAGTTTGAACCGCCAGGAAAAGGCTGGCGGTACGGGGAGTCACGGGGCCCCCTGACAGGACCCCATGCAGCTTTTCACTGTCTGCTATGCAGACAGTGAAAAGCGCGACGGGTGCAACTGCACCCGCCGCACGGCCGCAACACCGCCGGCTCCATTTGGAGCCGGTTCCTATGTTGCGGCCGAGATCCCCGCCGGCCCAGCGGGGATCTCATAATGACCGCGGCGGGGGAGCGCCCGCATTGGCGGCCGCCCGGCGGTCTGATCTTGGTGGGCTGCTACAGCCACCCGCCAAGGTCATAATGAGGGCCATAATCTTTCATCTTTCTGAGAAGATAATCTCTCTCTTTAGCCGATTCCCACTCAGTTTTCTTCATGACATCTTGATTCACCCAACATATAGTGGGTTCTTCTCAACTTACCTCCTCACCACTTTCCACCATGGGTAATCCTGAGAGACCGTCAGCCACTCTTTTCCTGTTCCCTTTCACATAGTTCACCTCAAAATCAAATTCTCTCACATTCCCCAACTGCCTGTTAATCCTAGGATTTGCACACTCACTACCTTTGCATGAAAACAAATGAACAAAAGGTTTATGATAACTACTTATCACAAATGGAAGTCCCCAAAGTATAACTTAAAAGGATGGATTGCCCATGTACAAACAAGTGCCTCCTTTTCTATCACCAAGTAATGTACCACGAATCCTTTTAATGTCCCAGAGGTAAATGCCACCACCTTCTCTTCATCCTCAACAATTTGTTCCAGTATCACCCCTAATCCATATGAACTTGCATCTGTTGTTTAAACAGTCTTCTTGTGGACATCAAAATACCATAAGGTAAGCATCTTACTGAGTTCTTCCTTAACAGACACAAATGCCCTTGAGCAATCATCTGACCACTCCAATTTGTCACCCTTTTCTAGAAGCTGTCTCAATGGATAAATTAGAGATACAAAATTCTCAATGAATTTGGCATAATGCTCTCTCAACAGAAGAAAAGACCTCAGCTGCTCTGTGTCCTTCGGTACTGGTGTCTTGAAAATTGATTCCAACAAACCCAACTTAGGGCTAATGCCCTCACAAGAGATCGTATGGCCCAGATAACTGACCGTAACAACTCTATACTGGCATATCTCTTCCAACACTGTTAACCCACTACATTGTAGTCTCATCAACTCCTCTTCTAGAACCACATCATGATCTGCGCTAAATCTTGGAAAAAACATTACCTGTCTGACACCTTCCGATACTTTCCCCATCACCCATTGAAAAGAGGCCACGACTGATGCTAGCCCAAATGGCATCCTGATGAACTGAAAAGCATTCAATAGCATGACAAAAGAAGATAAATGCCTAAATTCTTTAGTCAACTAAACCTGGTGATATTCTAACAACAGATTCAAAACGCTAAAAACATGTGCCCCTTCCAAAATTATTCATTCTTTAGCCCTTCCAACATAGTTAACTCTTAAGCAATGTTAGGGAAAAGTTGTCTGTTCACCCAGATGCTCCTGTTGTGGTCACAGAGATCAACACAGATCCGAATATTCTGCCTCCATCCTTGGGTGCCAACAACACATGTGCCAACCATTAAGAAGACTCAGGGCCTCATTACGAGTTTGGCAGGTGAAAAGGCTGCCCACCAAACTCCAGCATTCAGGATCATACTTGGTTCCATCGATAGCCTCCAAGTTCTTTTCAAAACATTTGATCTATTGTGTCCAGCTTTCTGCAGATGGTCCTGGGACATCTAAAAAGGTACCTGGCATTGCCACTGCATTCATTATGCCAGCCATTATAATGTCAATTTTCTGGGGTTTTATTTATAACTTATAGGTAATGATCTATCAAATTGTTTAACTCCTCAGATTTAGATTGTACAATGCCTTTGTTTAACTATAAATATCACTTTTTAGCATCTGGCTCCCTCCTGTGGCGGTTTCAGGTATAGCACATTAGTTAATCCAGGGCATGTAAAGGGTTAATCACTCACAGTTCAGCTCACAAGTCATCTCAGAAGCCAAAAAATCAGGATCAAGAGGTCATAACTTGCTGGCAGGAATTGAGATGCCTGAGTGGATAAGAGCTGACACACCTCAGGCTCTTCACATGACTTACGCTCGAAGAATGCACTGGGTAAGCCTATCCAGAACTGTGAACATAGCCTGCCCCTCGTCTAATGGATTTTGCTTTTGATCCCATCCTTCGTCGTCAAATTTCCTTGTGTAATGACGAGGAGACGGAGAATGAGGTAAATATCTCTTTCTTTATTGACTTCTCACACCCAATGCTAAAATGGTAGTTCTCTCAGTTTTACCATCCCCCAACATTCCAAAGGCCACGCGCGGCATCAGCCGCGCACACAGACACATAAGGTAAAACCAAGAGAAGGAAATAAAAACACACGACACATGGGGCAAATGACAACATTATAGCCCTCATTACAACCCTGGTGGTAAATGCCGCCTACTTCCAGCCCTATTATGAGTTTCCCGCTGGCCCAGCTGGAAACGCACAAAAACATTGACGCTGGCTCGAAGTATGGCCGGCAGCAATGCTGTTGTGCGTTTGGTGCACCAGCACCCGTTGTGCAAACCACTGTCAGCTTTGCACCACGGGTCTGGCCAGTGGGGCCCGCACTGCCCATTTCAAGTGCATGGGCAGTGCAGGGGCCCCACATGGGGCCCCTGGCACTCCATCTCCAGCAGCCTTTACATGTTGGCGAAACTGCCATGTAAACGCCAGTGGAGAGAGGGGTTGTAATCCCTAGGGCAGTGCGGCATGCAGCGCTTCCCTGGCGGATTGGGACCACCGGTCCACTGGACGGCTCAAAAGTGACGGTGCTGGTGGTCCAATCATGGCTGAACCACCACGGTCATAATGTGGCAGTCTGAACGCCGCTTTGGCGCATTCAGAACTCCACTGCGAGTCTGGCGGTCCCAGAACCGCCAGACTCGTAATTAGTGCCTCAATCTCCTCAATCAACCCCAACCCTTTCAGTCTCTCCAGGTCCAAAAAACACAGGTCATGCATCATATATGGTACTGATCTTATGCTCAAACCCTCGCAACAGACCCTGTCTGTCCATAAAAATCTCTGAATAACGTTCTACTATATCATTGTCATCACTGATATGATTACTCATCAACACTTGATTTGGTGAATTTGGACTTAAAAATTATTCCTAGATCACGTTGGCGGTGCCAGCCTAGGAGGTTGCCACCTATTTTAGCAATATAAATCTTCCCCACCATTTCCCTGCCCCACTATTTTCCTGCCCCTGAAAATGATCTTCATGGGTAGATACCTAATCAGAGCCACTGAAATCCCTCCATGTCATATAGGATTAATATGAGGCCGCAACAGTTCAAGTTTCTCAGCACCAAAAATTGTATCCAAATTCTTGTCACCTATCAAGGTGTACTGAGCCCCAGAATCCACTAGTACATTAATATAATTCCAAGGTATGTTGACCTTACTTTCAGGCATTTTTATGATGCCAACATCACACTCTTCCACCATTCGAACAGAATCAGTAACTTTTTATAACACTGTACTTAGACCATCCTGCAAGTCCTGTACTTGTTGAACAGCATCAGGACCCTTTTCCTCTAGGATCTTGCACACCCTGGTATAATGTCCCCTCTTCAAAGCAAAAGCTAAGGCCAACACCACGTGCTCTAGTCCCACCGTGCACTCTGCAGGCCAAGTTTGCTCAATCCATGAATCCAAAGTAATCTAATGCAACAAATTTTAAACAGCTATGTTTATTCCTTTGATGCTTTATTCAAAATGTCAATTGTGAAATCCATTCAACACTCCTTTTTCACCTGAAGAAAACATTTTTGGAGGCTTTATACTCTGAGTCCCAGTGCATTCCGGGTGAAACCCTTCATCAGTGGAATTAAAAAAAAATGACACATACATGTAAATCAGGCAATTAGCGATGTTCAATACTATTTACACAATAGCAGAACAGAAAGAAAAGAAAAAACATGCCACATTCCTAGTTATGTCTAGTGATGTGTGCGCCATTACACATATGGTTCATACATAGTGCAAATCTAATATACTGGAGGATGACTCACTGGTACACAATATAAAAAAATCATTAATACACCCAAATTAGTTGATGATCGATTTGGAATGACTGTGGGCAAAAACACCAACAAGCGCATGTTAACGGAATCATTCGGGACATGCTGCCCTCGTAATCATACAAACTCATTACTTGTGTTGATTGCATCTAAGTGCAAAACATAAAGAGAATGGTGCTTATAACTCCTGTGAAAGTAATAATGATGAAATGACAAACCAAAAAGTGCTCATAGCCAAACACAGCCCCCACCAACATTTATCATTCCTCCATTGACCATTACCCAACAAGACAGCTGTGCCCTTAGTTTTAACCACCTGCCTCGGCTCACTACATTTGCTCATATTAACTATTTTCTTACGATATCTCACTCTCACCAAATCACCAGCAAACACATTCATTTCCTTGACCTCATTTCTAGCATTATAGTTGCTACGCATGCGTTTTTGACGTTGGTCAACTAGCTTTCTCATCTCAATCTCCGTTTCCTTCAAGCTCTTTGTTTCCCATTTCTTCCATGCCACTGACTAGTACGGCTGCAATTGTGTGATGGCCACTCTACCCCTGGGCAACTCAAAGGGTGTTCTGCCTGTGGTGTTGTATGGAGTGGTGCGATACAACCATAGTCTAGTTCTAAGAGCTGCTTCAATAGGAATGTGAGACCTTAATGCCATTTGAATAGTTTCTTTGACTAAGCGATTGGCCCGCTCAACCTGCCCATTGCTTTGGGGGTGGTATAAGGATGACCGTATGTGCTCTATGTTACTTACTTTCAGGAACATGGTCATTGCATGTGAAAGGAATTGCACTCCGTTGTCTGAGACCAGCTGATGTGGAAAGCACTCCCTACAAAACACCTCCTTCAGGAATGTTGTCACCTCAGACGTGGTGGGTTGTGATGCAAACTTTGCTTCAATCCATTTACTAAAGTAGTCAATAATAACAATGACATAACACATGTTTAGGGGTAGAACATTCATTGGCCCAATAAAATCAATTCCGATTTTTATCCCCGGGCCTTCGGGCAACTCAGCAGATAACATTGGACAACGATGAGCAGACATGATTTTGTCCGCTTTAGCACATGCGGAACACCGGCTGACAAATATGTTAACATCACGATTCATGGCTGGCCACCAATACCTTTCCCTAAGTTTATGTTTAGTTCCTATCATTCCTACATGACCTTCATGTGCTAGGGCCACCAACCTCCCTCTCAATTACATTGGTGCAATAAGGGTTTCACCTCTAAGGAGGACCTCATCAACAATGGTAATGTCATCTTTAAGTTTCCAATATTGTTGCAATGTTTCCTTCAATCGCTTTTCACGCGGCCAGCCTTCAATTATGTACTTTTTATTTCTGTAGATATGTTGTCATTTCTAGTGGCCTCCTCCCATTCTTGTTTTGTAATAACACTATGGGGCTCTTCACTATTAAACAAACATGCAACCAGAACATCATCATCATACTCGTTTTCTTCACAATCAGTTTCACTCACACATGGTGCACGTGACAAGTAGTCAGCAGTAACATTCGCTTTGCCAGAAAAATGCTCCATTTTGAATTGGTACTCTTGTAACTTACATACAAGCTTTGCTATTCTTGGAGTAGGTTTACTTGAACAGTTTCCATCTAGGATGCAGACTAATGGCTTGTGATCTGTACGTAAAATGAACTATTTCCTCCAAAGAAAATGTTTAAACTTTGTAACAGCCCAGACACAGGCTAAAAGCTCACGTTCAATTACTGAATACTTTGACTCAGCTCCTCTCAGTTTTCGTGAAGCAAAAGCAATACTTTTCTCCTCTTTAGCCACTCTCTGGATTAGCACCGCCCCCAAACCAACCTGACTAGCGTCAGTGGTCACTATGCTCTGTAGTTTCTCACTGAAAGACTGCAAGGAAGGTGCTAGCTGAAGTTATTTTTTTATGTTTTTCACGCTTTCTTCACATATCTCATCCCACATAAACTCTGCTTCCTTCTATGTTAGCTTTTGTTGCATAATTCTGTATGAATTTAGAGTGAAATTCACACATTCCTAAAAATTATGTATTATTCTTCCTTGTTGCATGGGGTTGGTGAGTTTGAAATTGCAGATGTTAGGGATGACTTTGGTAGGACACCCTGTTCATCAATAAGGTGCCCAAGGTACTCTACTGTTCCTTTGAAAAATGTACATTTGTCTTTTTGTAGCGTTAGACCACCGTCTTGAATTCTCTGTAATACTTTTTTTTTTTTTAAAGGCAGGTGTTCTTCCTCTGTTTTACTATAGATTAGTATGTCATCCTGAAATGACCTTACAGCTTCCATAGCTGAAAAAAGTTGATTCATTACTCGTTGAAAGACTGCCGATGCCGAACACAGCCCGAAAGGTAATCTACAGAACTGATAAGCTCCTTCAGGAGTGATGAACGCTGTTTAACTCTTTGAACCTTCCTCCAACTGAACTTGACAGAAAGCTGCACTGAAGTCCAGAGTAGTGAATAGTTTTGCTTGGCCAAAGTAATCACCATCTCATTTATCAGAGGTAATGGACAATCAGCTACCATGTGATTGTTGAGTTGGCGAAGATCAATGCATAAACGGATTGAGCCATTCCTTTTCTTAGCTAAGACCACGGGCGACAGCCACTCGGATGCATTGAAGGGTTCTATTATTCCCTCATCGCACCAACTCTTTAAAATAGCCTTGACCTCAGAGCAGGCAGACAAAGGTATGTTTCTTACACGTTGTTTCACAGGTTGCACGTCTTCCTTCATAATTATTTTATGTTTGAAATTCTTTAAGCACCCCAGTTTTCTACTGAATACTTCCTTGTATTCTTCAAGAATGTTTTCCAAACTGTCTCCTTGGATGCGGAACACGTAGGGCAGTTGGGTTGATCAAAATCTTCAGGCTCTGTTGCTCCAACCAACCAAGGATGTTGACATTGTAGTCTACCACGAACACCTTTGAGGATGTATTTTTGTCCTTGAACTTCAGATCAACGTTAAATACTCCTTCTAGCTTTATTTTGTGACCTCCATAGGCTCCTGGAATAATCTTGCTAGCCTGTAGCGGTGCTTTAAATCCCAAGGTCTCATAATTGTTCTTTGACAAGATAGTAATTATGAATCCAGTATCAACTAGCATTTCCACACTTTCCCCATTTACATGAATGTTGCATTTGGGTTGATTATGTAAGTCTTCCTTACTGATGATGGCCACAAGTAACAATAAGTTCTCCGTCGTTTCACTGTCGTCTGATTCTTCATCTGTTTTATATTCTTAAATCCTTGGAGACTTTCTTCACATGAGAAGACTTGCAAACTTTAAGGAAGTGTCCAACCTTTCCACGTCCTTTGCAAATTTTGTCGATGGCAGGACATCCTCTGCTGGACACTAAATGGGTACCTGATCCGCAGCGGTAACATGTCATCTTGTTGCTGCTTAAATTTGAACTGCTTTTCCTATTGCTTTTCTTTATTTGACTTGTAGATGACTCATCTTCTTTGCAGATCAGATTGACATCCACTGAATGGTTATCAGGTTTGCGCAGCAATTTTATTCCCTTTGCAGATCTTTCCATACTTTTAATGGTTGATGTTACCTTCTCCAGGCTGGGGTTGCGATGGCACAACAGTTTTTCTTGTGCTTTAATACAAGTGGTGCGCATTACTGCCTGATCGTGGATCATTTCATCCATGTCTCTGAATGAGCATGTTGTAGGTAACATTCTCAACGTTGCAACATATGACTCAGTTGACTCTCCTGGAGCTTGATAACGGTAATAGAAATGATATCTTTCCATAATAACGCTCATAGTTGTATTAAAGTAGTTTTTCATTCTTGCCTTGGCTGCAGTGAATACATCCCATTCTTGATCTTCCTCCTCCTCTTTCTCAACAGGAGCTTAGTGATCAAACAACCTTCTTCCTTCTACCCCCAGACAGTTATACACCGTGGCTTGTTTTCTGGCTGGATCATACTTGGTTCCGTCGATAGCCTCCAAGTTTTTTTCAAAACATTTGATCTATTGTGTCCAGCTTTCTGCAGGTGGTTCTGGGACATCTAAAAAGGTACCTGGCATTGCCACTGCATTCATTATGCCAGCCATTATAATGTTAATTTTCTGGGGTTTTATTTATAACTTATAGGTAATGATCTATCAAATTGTTTAACTCCTCAGATTTAGATTGTACAATGCCTTTGTTTAACTATAAATATCACTTTTTAGCTTCTGGATCGCTCCTGTGGCGGTTTTAGGTATAGCACATTAGTTAATCCAGGGCATGTAAAGGGTTAATCACTCACAGTTCAGCTCACAAGTCATCTCAGAAGCCAGAAAATCAGGATCAAGAGGTCATAACTTGCTGGCAGGAATTGAGATGCATGAGTGGATAAGAGCTGACACACCTCGGGCTCTTCACATGACTTACGCTCGAAGAATGCACTGGGTAAGCCTATCCAGAACTGTGAACATAGCCTGCCCCTCGTCTAATGGATTTTGCTTTTGATCCCATCCTTCGTCGTCAAATTTCCTTGTGTAATGATGAGGAGACGGAGAATGAGGTAAATATCTCTTTCTTTATTGACTTCTCACACCGAATGGCAAAATGGTCGTTCTCTCAGTTTTTCCATCCCCCAACATTCCAAAGGCCACGCGCGGCATTAGCCGCGCACACAGACACATAAGGTAAAACCAAGAGAAGGGAATAAAAACACACGACACACGGGGCAAATGACAACATTATAGCCCTCATTACAACCCTGGTGGTAAATGTCGCCTACCGCCGTGCTGACTCCCGCCAAGATACCGTGACCACAGCGGTATTCTACTATGGGTATTATGACCCACACAGAGAAATCCACCACTATACAGACACCCACACAAGTCCGCCAGACCAAAGGTCAGTGATAAATTGGAGATACCAAAACCCACACTGTTACGCCAACAGGAATACGCCCACAGTATCAGGACCCACAAATCACTGCGACGGTCTTTCAACCGTAGTAAACCATTGGCGGTACACACCGCTACGCTCAAAATACACACACACGTACAAAACTACACCACATTGGACAATTCAAACTACACACACCTGATACACATACACACACCACACCCACATACCCAATCCAATATAAAACACACACCCACATTACCCACAACCCTTTCCACGAAAAAAAAAGATTGCCAACAGAGAGAGACACAAGCCAGGAGCACCCACTCAATCTGAGCCACAGAACACCATCACCCAAACACCATCCATGCACCTCACAGCACAGACCACAACACATCACCCCACACATCCTCACACCACATCCATGGCACCCCAAAGACACCCCAGGTTTTCAGAGGAGGAGCTAAGGGTCATGGTGGAGGAAATTATCCGGGTAGAGCCACAGCTATTCGGATCACAGGTGCAGCAGACGTCCAGTGCTAGGAAGATGGAGCTCTGGCGGAGGATCGTGGACAGGGTCAACGACGTGGGACAACACCCAAGAACAAGGGATGGCATCAGGAAGAGGTGGAACGACCTACGAGGGAAGGTGCCTTTCGTGGTTGCAAGACACCAGGTAGCCGTACAGAGGACTGGCGGTGGACCCCCATCTTCTCCCCCACAACTAACAACATGGGAGGAGCAAGTCTTGGCAATAATGCATCCTGAGGGCCTCGCAGAATTAGCAGGAGGATTGGACTCTGGTAAGTCAAATCATTACTACTATATCCCCCACCCTACCTGCATGCCATCACAAACTCCTACGCCTACCCTCACCCACATCACTCCACCACCTCACATATACCCCACCATCACAACCCACCCATCCCAAAACCAAGTGCTGCATGTAACACCAATCCATGGACCCCCATCACAGACCTGCATGGACATCCATCACCACAGCATGCCCACTACTGACAATCACTTAGCAAAACCAAGCACAACTTACACAAGCCAAAGCTGCTGTCAGAGTCACCAGATCCTTGGGATCTGCGCACGTTCCCAACATGTCCACCACAAGACAACTCCAATACTCTGATTAGAATGTCACAGAGTCTAAGAGCGTACAAGTGGGGAAAAGGGGATTAGGTAAGGAACAGCTGGGAAGGAGACCTGTAGGAAGCAAAAGGTTAAACAACACAACATCAGAATAAAATCACATTTAGGTTCATAAAAACTCTCTGTTGAATCTAGGGTTCAATGATACTCAGAACACGAAATAACACTCTGCTGAATCTAGGGTTCAATGATACTCAGAACATGAAATAACACTCTGTTGAATCTAGGGTTCAATGATACTCGGAACTTGAAGTAACACTCTGTTGAATCTAGGGTTCTATGATACTCGGAACATGAAATTACACTCTGTTGAATCTAGAGTTCTGTGATACTCGGAACATGAAATAACACTTAGACGGAAAGATCATGAATGGCCTAGCACTAGACTTTAACTAGGCCTCAAGAAATCTAGGTACCTGGAAAGGAGTCAAGAATGGTTAACGCAATGTTTCATATGAGCCTTTCATAACATGTCACATAGGCCCTCATTCCGACCCTGGCGGTTTGAAACCGCCAGGGTGGAGGGCAACGGAAGCACCGCCAACAGGCTGGCAGTGCTTCCAGGGCTATTCTGACCGCGGAGGTAAAGCCGCGGTCAGAAAAGGGGAACCAGCGGTTTCCTGCCGGTTTTCCCCTGGCCCAGGGAATCCTCCATGGCGGTGCTGCTTGCAGCGCCGCCATGGGGATTCCGACCCCCTTCCCGCCAGCCTGTTCCTGGCGGTAAAACCCGCCAGGAACAGGATGGCGGGAACGAGTGTCGTGGGCCCCTGGGGGCCCCTGCACTGCCCATGCCACTGGCATGGGCAGTGCAGGGGCCCCCTAACAGGGCCCCACCATGATTTTCACTGTCTGCTATGCAGACAGTGAAAATCGCGACGGGTGCTACTGCACCCGTCGCACCCCTGCAACTCCGCCGGCTCCATTCGGAGCCGGCTTCCTCGTTGCAGGGCCTTACCTCTGGGCCGGCGGGCGATCTTCTGGAGATCGCCCGCCGGCCCAGCGGGAAAGTCAAAATGACCCCCGCGGTCATTTGACCGCGGTGCGGTCTTTGGGCGGTTTCCGCCCGGCGGGCGGTGCCCGCCGCCCGCCGGACTCGGAATGAGCCCCATAATGTCTAGAAACACAAGAACCTTCTAGAATACTGTTTCGGAACAAAACACTGCATTTTTTTAACATGAGGACTAAAGGCTGTCTGAAAACCATCCTTGGAAAACAATTGGAATTGTACTAGGAACTTAATATGCACAAAGAGCGTCACATTTAGGATTTGTCATCTTCACAAAATAAATATGTGCACATTAAATAACATTACACTTCAAAGTTTTTTGTATGGCCATGAAATTATTGCACACACTGTTACCGATCTGGGAATCAAGTTTTATATGAGAGAAATGAATCATACACTCTGCCGATTCCAACAGGAATATTTAAATGTCTTGAAATGATCGCGCAAGCCTTTGCCGATCTGAACACCAAGTCTAACATGTGGGAAATTAATCGTGCACACTGTCAATTCCAGCTGGAATATGTAAATGCCATGAAATGATCATGCAAGCCTTTGCCGATCTGAACACCAAGTTTGTCATGCAAGAAATGAATCGCAAACACAGCCGATTCCAACAGGAATATGTCAATGCCATAAAATGTTACGACTCGGTCATCCTATCTCTAGGGGGCGCTGTACGGGGACTGTCGGAAGCCTGGGAATCACCTTAAACACTTATCTAGAGTCCCTTGCTGACTCCTGTTTGTTTCTCTTTTCACCATGGTACACTTGTGTAGTACTACATTTGCTTCTTGGGACTGCAAATCCCATAATGCACAGCCTGGTAGTCAGGAAAGCCTGGATTCTGTTTCCCATTGTTTTCTATGGGAGAAGTCCAGTTGCTCCATTTCACTGGATCCTCTCCTCCAGGACTTGCAAGTGTCTGCAACTACACACACCTGAGACCTCTCCTGTGCAGCCCAGCTTCGAACTGCTTATAAGCAGCCATTTCCTCAAGATCCTTGTCGTGCATTGGACTTTGATTCCTTTGTTTTACAGACCCTTTTTCGGATGGTGTTCCAGTTTTGTTCCTGTTCTGTTCCAGCTTGATCCTGTTTCCTGTTTCTCTGCCCTGCTCCTGATTGTTCCAGCCAGAGTCTGCTCCCTATCTCTTAGCCTTGTACCTGTTTGTTTCTTCCAGAGCCTGCTCCCTGTTTCTCTGCCCTGCTCCTGCCTTGTTTCAGCCTGAACCTTCTCTCTGTTTCCCAGTCCTGTTTACTACTCATTCCTACTCCTTGTATTCCAGTCCTGTCCTTGCCTGTTCCAGCCAGAGCCTGCTCGCAGTTTCCCAGTCCTATCTCTGTTTGTTCCAGCCAAAAGTTTGCACCCTGTTTTCAAGTCCTAGATCTGCCTTTACTTCAGCCTGAGCCTGTTCCCAGTTCTTGCCTCTGCCTCTTTGTTTGTTCCCTTCTGTTTCTGTTTCTTCTTGGTTCTTTGTGTCTGGTACGTGTTCTTTCAGTCTTCACCAGTGTATAAGTGTCCTCCTTTGTACTGGGGTTGGCTCCTGGTTTCCAGGAGGCAATTCAAGCCCCCATCCTTATCCAGTGTTATACGTTGTCTTTCGTGCCTAACAGTGACAGTGTGCTATTGGTGTTTTGTCAGGAATCGCCACTGTGTTTCCAGCTGGACCCACAAGAGCGTGTCTTGTGTATGTAAGTACTTTCCTTGTTTGTGCTCTAGGGTCCAGAGACAGAATCATTTCTGCTGCCTCCTTTCTATGGGGCTGGCAGGGTGACTATCTGTAAGAGCAAACTGCACAGAGGCATTGACATTCCCTGTCACTGTGGGAGTTTCTGCACCTTACTCTGTATACAACCCCAGCATGTTTGTCCCTTAGTAATCTGTTTCCTGTTTGTTCACACAAGGGTTGCTTTGCTTTTACTTTCCTGTGCCTATCCAAAGCTGTCCTTTCCGTGTATGCCTTTAGCTGCTCCTCTGCCCCAGTATACTACCTCTTTAGGATATTCGGTGACCTCAAGGGGTGTCCCAACTAAAGTCCTGATCAGACCCGCCCGAAACCGTGACGTGAAATGATCGCGCAAACCTTTGTCGGTCCGAACACCAAGATTGTCATGCAGGAAATGAATCGTGCACACAACCGATTCCAACAAGAGTATGCAAATGCCATAAAATGATAGCGCTAACCTTTGCCGATCCGAACACCAAGATTGTCATGCAGGAAATGAATCGCGCACACAGCCGATTCCAACAGGAATATGTAAATGCCATGAAATGATCGTGCAAACCTTTGCCGATCCGAACACCAAAATTGTCATGCAGGAAATGAATCGCGCACAGCCGATTCCAACAGGAATATGTAAATGCCATGAAATGATCGCGCAAACCTTTGCTGATCTGAACACCAAGATTGTCATGCACAAAATGAATCGCACACACAGCCGATTCCAACAGGAATATGTAAATGCCATGAAATGATCGTGCAAATCTTTGTCGATCCGAACACCAAGATTGTCATGCAGGAAATTAATCATGCACACAGCCGATTCCGACAAGGGCATGCAAATGGCATGAAACGATCGCGCAAACGTTTGCCGATCCGAACACCAAGATTGTCTTGCAGGAAATGAATTGCGCACTCAGCCGATTCCAACAGGAATATGTAAATTCCATGAAATGGTCGCGCAAACCTTTGCTGATCCGAACACCAAGATTAGCATCAGAACAATGCTTTGCGTACTCTGAAAGAATAGTCCCCAAAATTCAAGAGTCTTTTTAGAGCTGGTCTGGGTCCCAGCCCGACCTCCGTCTTACCACCCTGCTCAAGGATCACCAAGATAATGCGGGGCAGGCCTGGAACTTCAAGGTAGGCCTCCGGAACAGGAGCTCAGGAAATTGCTGCTGCTCTGCACCGAGACCTCTGAATAGTGAGCACATGGAGCTGGGCTGGCTCCCTTATACAGAGTCTGGCCCAGCCCACAGACCACACCCACTCATGCTGCAGAGAAAACTTCCAGAAGGTCCTAGAAAGGGACCACACCCTAACACACTCAATAAGTCTGCAGCAATACCTTGCAATAGAACAGTTATTGCAAACATCATTAATAGTGTTTTTCAAAGTTAAAGTCTGCAATGCAAAAAGTTGACAAACTGCATAGAAACACAATGCATGAATTATGCTCTTGCATAAAGGCTGGGTTTTTGAATTTTCGTCGCCCGTAGAGCGCGCACTGACCTGATGTTGACAGTACTCCCCTCTCCCAAGCGCGCTCTAGGGCCTGGTTTGCCTGGGTTTAGGCAATGAAAACACCTCACTAATCGTGGAGCATGAATGTCAGAAGCATAGACCCATGAGTTACTCTCAAGACCGTAATTTTAGTTTATAGGTTATCGGATTGCCTTGTTGAAAGACGGTGTAAGGACCTGTGAACTTGGGGCTAAACACGTGTCTTTTCTTGAAGTCAATATGTCGTGTAGAAAGCCACATTCTATCACCTGTTTTAAATTGAGGTTCTTCACAGTGTTTCTTGTCATGATGCTCTGCATGCTTTTCTCTGTCTTTATTGCGTTGCGATAACACGCCACCACTTGTTCTATCTGAAGCACCTGCTTCTAATGAGACTGGACGGTCAAGATCGGGGTGGGGTGTGTCAAGACTGGGACGGTGGAGAAGTCTTCTTTTACAGCATCCTTTCCTATGTGGGCTTGTTGAAGATCTATACCACCGGATGTCTGGAGACAGCTTTCTGTGACAATGAGACTTTCAGCCTCTGGACGAGTCAAGATAGGAGCACTGGAAAAGACTTCCTTTGAAACCAAAAAGGCCTTATCGGCTTCTGGGGGACACAAGAAGGGCTCTCCGTTCTTCCTTGGCTCTCCCACACAGTACATGATACGTTTTGTGAAGGCAATGTCATTTCCTTTGTAGCGATGATATCTAACTGAGATTCACTCAGATTTTGAACATTCAAAGTTTTAAGACATCTTGTCTTACAAAGAGATAACTGGAATATTATCTTTCTCTCCTCCCAGTCTATCGGAGGATTATGGTAACTCAACCAGGGCATTCCGAGGATGATTCCATACTGAGGAGCGTGAATAACATCAAAGGTTTCCAACTTGATGTGTCTAGTGTCATACGTTTGTCCATTACAAATTACTGGCAAGGGCAGGGTCTGCAGAGTCACTGGACCTCCCGTTAGGAACTTGCCATCTGCGGTTTCCACTAGCTCTGGTGTTTTCTTATTCTCACACGGGATCCTCCATGCTTCCACCAATTGAGTGTCTATGAAATTCTCAGTAGCACCTGAGTCCACTACAGCTTCTCTTAGGTAGGTGTGTTCTTTTACTTGAATTTCTAGATCCAATTTCAAATACCGTGATTTTCTTAACGGTTGTGTCTCTTCTTGAGAAGGGCCTGTGGTAACTCCCAAGACTAACCCTTCCATGCACTCTGGGGATTTTAGTTTTTCCTGTTCAATATTTATTTTTGTCACTACCTTTTTGGCAACAGCCAATTTGCTCTTTGGTTTTACTGGACACTCTTTAACAAAATGACCTTCCTGGCCACAATACAAGCATTGTCTCTTTTTCCGGCGTAGGTCTTTCTCTGCATTTGTTAAGGACTGCCTATAGGAGGCTGGCCTGGCTTGTAGTGGGTAACAGAGGTACTTACACCTTGTACCAGGTCCGGTTATCCCTTATTAGTGTAGAAGAGGTGTTTCTAGCAGCTTAGATTGATAGAAGTTAGCTATGGCAAAGCAGCTTAGGCTGAACTAGGAGACATGTAAAGCTCCTACTATACCACTGGTGTCATATGCACAATATCATAAGAAAACACAATACACAGTATTACTAAAAATAAAGGTACTTTATTTGTATGACAATATGCCAAAAGTATATCGGTGAGTACCCTCAGTATGAGGATAAGTTATATACACACAATATATGTACACAAACCAAAATTATGCAGGTAATAGCAAGAAAAGTAATGCAAGCAGTGTAGAATCACATTAGATTGCAATAGGAGCACATAGGTATAGGGGCAACACAGACCATATATTCCAAAAGTGGAATGCGAACCACAAACGGACCCCAAACCTATGTGAGCTTGTAGAGGGTCGCTGGGACTGTAAGAAAACAGTGAGGGTTAGAAAAATAGCCCACCCCAAGACCCTGAAAGGTAGGTGTAAAGTACACCTACTACCCCTAGAGAGCACAGAAGTCGTGATAGGGGGATTCTGCAGGAAGAACAAACACCAGCAATGCAACAACTGTGGATTTCCGGGCCTGAGTACCTGTAAGACAAGGGGACCAAGTCCAATAGTCACAACAGTGTCGAGAGTGGGCAGGAGCCCAGGAAATGCCAGCTGAGGGTGCAAGGAAGCTGCCACCGGATGGAAGAAGCTTGGAGTTCTGCAAGAAAGAAGAGAGCTAGGGACTTCTCCTTTGGAAGACGGATGTCCCACGTCGCGTTAAAGCTTGCATAGGTGTTCCCACGCAGAAATACCACAAACAAGCCTTGCTAGCTGCAAGGGTTGCATTAGAAGTTTTTGGTTGCTGCTGTGGCCCAGGAGGGACCAGGATATCGCCACTTGAAGTAGGAGACAGAGGGGGTGGCCAGCAACTTGGGGAGCCCTCACAGAAGTAGGCAGCACCCACAGAAGTACCTGAACAGGCACTTGGAAGAAGAGTGAACTGGAGTCCACGCGAAGTCACAAAAGGGAGTCCCACGACGTCGGAGGACAACTTAGAAGGTTGTGCACTGCAGGAAGGAGTGTCTGGGACCCAGGCTTGACTGTGCACAAAGGAAATCTTGAAAGAGTGCACAGGAGCCAGAGCAGCTGCAAATCATGCGGTACCCAGTAATGCAGTCTAGTGTGGGGAGGCAAGGACTTACCTCCACCAAACTTGGACTGAAGAGTCACTGGACTGTGGGAGTTACTTGGACAGAGTTGCTGAGTTCCAGGAACCACGCTCGTCAGGATGAGAGGGGACCCAGAGGACCAGTGATGCAGTCTTTTGGTGCCTGTGTTAGCAGGGGGAAGATTCAGTCGACCCACAGGAGATTTCTTCGGAGCTTCTGGTGCAGGGTGAAGGCAGGCTACCCCCAGAGCATGCAACACCGGGAAACAGTTGAGAAAGCCAGCAGGATGAGGCGCTACCAATATTGCTGGTAGTCGTCTTGCTACTTTGTTGCGGTTTTGCAGGCGCCCTGAGCAGTCAGCGGTCGATCCTTTGGTAGAAGGTGAAGAGGGAGATGCAGAGGAACTCTGATGAGCTCTTGCATTCGTTATCTGGTGAATTCCCCAAAGCAGAGACCCTAAATAGTCAGGAAAGGAGGTTTGGCTACCTAGGAAGGAGGATTGGCTACCAAGAGAGGTAAGAGCCTATCAGAAGGAGCCTCTGACATCGCCTGCTGGCACTGGCCACTCAGAGCAGTCCAGTGAGCCCCCAACACCTCTGTTTCCAAGATGGCAGTGGTCTGGGACCCACTGGATGAGCTCTGGGCACCTCCCCTGGGAGGTGCAGGTCAGGGGAGTGGTCACTCCCCTTTCCTTTGTCCAGTTTCGCTCCAGAGCAGGGCTGGGGGATCCCTGAACCGGTGTAGACTGGCTTATGCAGAGATAGGCACCATCTGTGCCCATCATAGCATTTCCAGAGGCTGGGGAAGGCTACTCCTCCCAAGCCCTCACACCTATTTCCAAAGGGAGAGGGTGTTACACCCTCTCTCAGAGGAAGTCCTTTGTTCTGCCTTCCTGGGCCAGAGCTGCCTGGACCCCAGGAGAGCAGAAAACTGTCTGAGGGGTTGGCAGCAGCAGAAGCTGCAGTGGAGACCCCGGAAAGGCAGTTTGGCAGTACCCGGGTTCTGTGCTTGAGACCCGGGGGATCATGGAATTGTCACCCCAATGCCAGCATGGCATTGGGGTGACAATTCCATGATCTTAGACATGTTACATGGCTATGTTCGGAGTTACCATTGTGAAGCTGTACATAGGTAGTGACCTATGTATAGTGCACGTGTGTGATGGTGCCCCCGCACTCACACAGTCCGGGGAATTTGCCCTGAACAATGTGGGGGCACCTTGGCTAGTGCCAGGGTGCCCACACACTAAGTAACTTTGCACCCAACCTTCACCACGTGAAGGTTAGACATATAGGTGACTTATTAGTTACTTAAGTGCAGTGGTAAATGGCTTACACAGGCTGCAGTGGCAGGCCTGTGTGAGAATTATCAGAGCTCCCTATGGGTGGCAAAAGAAATGCTGCAGCCCATAGGGATCTCCTGGAACCCCAATACCCTGTGTACCTCAGTTCCATATAGTAGGGA